>NC_044299.2:1254172-1554172 GCF_004027225.2 Strigops habroptila | reverse complement strand
CTTAAGCTTCAGCCTTATCAGACCTAATTAGGGAATTAATTGGTACCAAATGCATAAGCTGTTCAAATCAAAACAAGTAACTTCAGATAAATTTCATTACAATAGTATTTATTCTTAGTGTTACGAATGTACATGTCAATGTATGAATTATTGGTAGCTCATTCCTTTCATCCGTTTTCTGATTTTAAGTATTCATAAAATGGCCTTGAACATTAGCTTCAAAACATACTGTATGAAATGCAAGAATGTAGACTGAAGTTTTGTATTTGCAGTGATAAGTCCTAAAAATCTGATTTTTGTGGTTCTGAGCAACAAAGATAACTGCTCAAAGGGCATGTGCTGACCTCTTCAAGAGAGGGTTTTCCAGGTGGAAGAGAGTCAGGTATTCTGTGGTCAAACTTGATATTGGTTAAATAAGACGTCCCTTGCTCCACTTGTTTCTGCCTGTAAAGCAGATTTGCTACTGACACCTGTGCAGCTTAAAGGCTTATAGGGGACAATCTTTGTGCAGGCAGCTGATAGGTGGCTCTTGTCTCTCACAGGTCTCTCACAGAGAGCAGAGGAAGACAGCAGTTGGGAGGAGGATCTCTGAAAACAGCCTCTCTTCAGAGGACTTTGATGTTGGCCAAGGAGAGAAGAGCCTCAGCACATCAGGTCAGTCAACCTCATGCTTGTGGTTTGCGTTTTAGTTTAGAAAATAAAGCTGCTTTATACAACACAGTGGAAATACCTTTTGCCTGTCAGAAATGGAAGGAAGTGCATCTTCCATCTGTAAAGTCTGTGTGAGCATTGCATTTGATTAATGTCTTGAATTTTAAACCCTTAAGCACGGGAAGCCAAGGCACAGGAGGTAAGAAGTTCTTCCCTGTGAGGGTGATGGGACACTGGCACAGGGTGCCCAGAGAAGCTGTGGCTGCCCCACCCCTGGCAGTGTTCAAGGCCAGGTTGGACACAGGGGCTTGGAGCAACCTGCTCTAGTGGAAGGTGTCCCTGCCCATGGCAGGGGGTTGGAACTGGATGATCTTAAGATCCCTTCCAACCCAAACTATTCTATGATAGGTTAAGGAATGGAACCCATTTTCCCCTGTGTCTTAATCCTAGAACTACTTTTAATAGTCAAACTAATGTTGGAAGCAGTGGACGCAACATGCTTTCTTCCTTCTTGCTTTAATTCTCACACTCATACTTGTCCAGCCTTATGACTGGAGCAGAATTATGTTTGGAGACTCTTTTCTAACAAAGCATTTACAATGTTCTGTCTTTTCAGCCTATGGCTAATACATCTCACTACTTAGTGAAGCACATTGTGTTCTTATTAGAGCAACACTGGAGAGAATGGCAAGAACTGCTTACATTTGTTTATTGTCCCCAAGAGGGACCTTAATGATTCATGCAACCTTTTAGTCCACTAACTAGTGAAAGGTCTTTCTTTAATCATTCTTTATTGAATTAAACTACTATTGAAGACCTGGCCATTACACAGGGAAGTTACATAGCTGAGCAGGCACAGGAGCTGGCTTTTTAAACCTCTTTCGCTAACATCTAGAGGCAGAAATGAAAGATGGATGGCAAGTAATGGGGCACAGTTCTGAGTCAGGAGATCTGCACCTCTGCAAAGCCTGAAGCTCCTCTGGAGATAAACCCAGATGCTTCAAATGATCCTGTGAGACTAAACTGAATTTTTAATAATGTGTTTGTTCTTGATATCCTCATCTGTAACATGTCATGTGCTAAATGATTCTCATGGAGAAGGAGGCAGTGGTAGGTGAGACTTCCTTCCTTGCTTCCCAAAAGACTTCGACAACTATTCCACTGTAGGAATGATGCATATTTCAATTTAGCCACTGTAGCAGCTGCTTTCATTTGGCAATAACAGCAAACCAATCTTCAGCATTAAGACTGTTTGCTGTCGTTACTTCTGAGACCACTGGCTGCTGCATCTGGTGAATACGCTCCTTCTGAAACCAGCTGCATTAACTATGGGGCTTGGAGCAGAAATCTTGGACTGAAGCATTTCTGTGCTCTTCAGATCTGGAATTTCTGTAGTCCTGGGAGTGGCGAAGGGCTGGGGTTTTGTAAATCCTTCTGTAGACAGATCTGCTGGTGTTCCTCAAAGTTCCCCTTTATTCATGTGCTTCTTTTTGCAGGGCATCTTGTAGATTCTAGTCCAGCACTGAGCCCAGAGAAGGCAGAGACCAAGAAAAGCCTGGAGATGCCTCGCTTAACAGAGACTTCCATAAAGGATAGGCTGGCAAAGTACCAGGCAGCTGTGTCCAAGCAGGGCACTTCCACGGGCATCATCTCCACGGTAAGTCTGTTCTTTGGCTTGTGTAGCAGTGAATTTATGCCCAGCCTGAGACTGGAAAGAAGATCTTACAGATTCCAGGCTTTCTGAAGATGATGCCATCTTTTGAAAGTAATTTTGTGCCCATAAGAGTCCTGTCTAATGAAGAGTTGCACCTACATACTGCAGGAAGAAATAAGTGTTTGCATCTTCCTGGAATACTCCTGAAAGTTTTCCAAGGATTTAATTGCTGGCACCATGACTGAGGTCCTTCTGAGACATAGAATCATAGGATGATCATAGGATCATCCAGTTCCAACCCCCTACCATGGGCAGGGACACCTTGGAGCAGGTTGCTCCAAGCCCCTGTGTCCAACCTGGCCTTGAACACTGCCAGGGATGGGGCAGCCACAGCTTCTCTGGGCACCCTGTGCCAGCGCCTCAGCACCCTCACAGGGAAGAACTTCCTCCTTATATCTAACCTGGACTTCCCCTGTTTCAGTTTAAACCCATCACCCCTTGTTCTGTAGCTGACGTTCTTTTTCTGTCTGCATTTCTCTAGCTGACTGCATGTTTGTTTGTTTTAAAAGCAACTCAATTCTGTATTGTACATCAGCTATAGGTGAGGGGAAACTGAGGCACAATAAGATGAAGCAACTTTCAATGTCATCTAGTGCATAGAACCCGCATCTCTTGGCCTGCAGCTTTGGGATCTCCAGTCAGTTTTCCTCCCTTCTGCGTTTCACCTCCCTTCAGGTCTTCTCACCCATTGTCTGACTCCAGTTAAACTCTTGTAAATGAACCTGTGCCCATTTTGCAGCTATTTGGTGAGGAAATGAGCAGTTAATGAATCATGGTGAAGTGTTGCAGCTGAAGGGATGGCAAGAGCCTAACTTTTATTGAAAAGTGCTTTAGTACGTTGCTGGAACTGCCTGATACTTTGTCTAGTGGTGGGAACTTCTATTGCTAAAGTATTGCTTTTATTAAGCAGAGTAATAAATTTTAAGAGGATTGGCCTTTATAAGTTAGGAAACTTGCCTTGGAAATGAAAGCTGAAAAGAATGGTTCTAAGCTTTGGAGGAATGTGTGTTTCCTGGGTGTCTTTTTAGAGAGGCAAAAACTGAAATGATTTCTGAATTTCGTATCCAATGTGGGCCTAATTCTCCAATCCTTGGGAGGAAACTTAAGTAAACTTCACTGCATGAATGGAAAGGAATTGCAGCCAGTGCAGCAAATCTGATTAACTGCTGATTGCAGCATCCTGTTTCTCACCTGGATCCAGTTTGTTAGATTGCCCTTTCCAGCTCGTGGCTCAGAGTGGTGGCTGATCCACTAAATTATGGCCTCCAGGCAATAATTTGCATTGCTGTCTTTTGATGCAATCCCCAACGCTCTCAGTTTGAGTATGGCTTTAGCCTGATGCTTGTAGGATGTCCCATTTGGCAGAATCTTTTTCGATTCTGGCCTGGCACATCGACAAGGGCAGCACATAAAATGGAGCAAACATTTCTGAGGCCAGTGTTTGGAGTACTTCTGTGTTTCAGTAGCAGCTGTTAACTCTTGGATGTTCCCCTTCCCTGCTGACAAAGCAACCAGGGCTCTTTTGATATGGTAGTGTGGTATTTGTACTTCCCTTCTCTTCAAATGTGTCACATCTGTGCTACAAAGGAAAGCCGTAATCTCTTGGGAACAACTATTTTGAGGGCATTGTGGTGTAATTAGGCCTGGATTAAAACTGATAGACACTTTTACAGTGGGTTAGAGTAAGGGTGAGAAGGGATCGTTTCCATGCATTGCGAGTGGTAAAGGAAGGGGAGGTAAAGATGATGGACAGCATGTTTAGAGGTCAGATATTAAAATTCAGTTCCAAACCTATTAGACATGCTTGGGTTTGTGCAGACTTGTTTACAAAATCCCGTAGGATGCTGGTGCTGGTGTTTGGCTGTTTCTCTTTCATGTCACAGAGAAGATGCCTTGTGAAAGGCACGAGGCTCTCTGCAGTTATCTCGTCTCCTGGGGCAATGAAAGAAACTCGAGGTTTCACTGGAGTTAATTTTTCTAAAGTATGAAAGATGCTTTTGTGCAAATCTTAAACAAGTCAGTTTGTCAAGAACACAAATCTCTGTAAATAGCAGAATTAAGGTTTTGACTAGTATTGAAGCAAGGGTAGGGTTTGCTTTCATGTCATACTGTATTTTGCAATCACACAGCGCTGGAGTTAGTGCTTGTCTTGAAATACTTGCAATTTGAAATGAAAAGTTACCATTTCTGGGAAAAGGAAGATGTGGATTGAGCAGGGGAAATGAGGATTGGTTTTTAAACAGCAATCCAGAAGAAGAAAAAAGGGGTTGTTGAGAAAAATGCTCACATTCCCTCCATAGAGTGTAGTAAAATTCCACAGCCCCGTATTTTCTCTTCATTAGAATGTATCACTTAGCAAGAATGTGTAGCTTTTTTCTGCCCCTGCCTTTTAAATATCACTGTATATACTAGGGAAACAGCTGAAAAAAGATGTTAAGAAACCCAGAAAGCAAATACTGTCCTAGGGAAAAAGAACCTGTCAACTTTCAAGTGCTTTATTCTATAGAATGAGATTCAAGCCAGTGAAAGTCAACTCAAGAATTACAAATCTGAGCAGAAGGAGAATATGCCACCAAGTCTTGAGGACTCCATTTCCTATCAGGATGGGGAGAAGGTAAGATGCTCATGCTGGTGAAGATCAAGGGCTTCACTTTCAGTGGAAGTGGTTGTAGAAGCACAGCTGATGTACTTGTTCCACAAGCCATGTAGGAATTGAGCGTGAGCAGCTGGTACAGAGTGTGTACATGCTGCACAATTCCTGATTTAAGTTATGTTTTTAGCCTGTATGTGAATTGGAAGCAAGAAAGTCTCTGTGGAAGACCTGAAGCAGTTGTAGGGAATACCTAGACATGAATGTTCAGTTTTCTTGGAGAGATCCCCTGTCCCAGTAATGACATGTATATAGTGTGGCAGAATCCTTTAGAGTCATAGTTATGTATTTTCTGGTGGCTTCAGAAGCTGACAAGGGCTGAAACCTCTGGTTTTGTGGGGTTTTTTGTGTTCTGTTTGGTTTTACTCTGCCATTGATTTTTGATGATTATGATGAAGCTACCTAAACATTTGTGTCTCATGTTCCCTAACTGTAGAAAGGGGATTCACAGCTCGGTAGCTGCTTTGTTTGTGGGGTTTGGTGTTGGATTTTTTGTATGTGGTTTTTTAGTAAAACAAGAAATAAACTACACCAGGAAAAAAAGAGCAGCTTTGTGTGACACAAGTAAAAGGAGTTTGTCACTGTTTCTTCTGCGTTTGGTAGCTAAGTTTTGATTAAGGTAACTGAGAATGAATGCCAGTTTGGGTTTGTTCCTGGCTTTGAGCTTCAGCTGGAAGTTGAGAAAAAAATTACACTGTGAACAAGAGACAATAAAGCTCAAGCTCAGGCTTTTGTGGACTAAACTGGGGACAGCAGAGGGGATAAAAGTAGCTGAATAATAATAATTGGGGTACTGTGTATTCCAGCCACTGGGAACACGTGGCAGCCTAATGCCAGGAGGGCTTTTAGAGCTTTCCAGCCTGCCTTGGGCAAGGGGCCAGGTTGTTGCTCTCAGCTGTTCCTCACTGACAGCTGAGCAGCTTCGGGTTCGGCTGCTTTGTGCTCAAAGGTGAGTTAATTTGTTGGTTAAAATCAGAATTCCTCCCTGTTGTCAAATGGAAGAGTTGAATTGTATTCAGCTAGAATTGCGAAGTGACTTGTTGAGGTGTCCAGGTGCAATAAGGAACCTGAATAGGACATTGTTTGAGAGCCAGGCTTGTCCTTTTGAAATGACATGATGAACTTTGGAAATAAGCCTAATTAAAACTGCTAGTAGTAAATGTCAAAAACAGGCAAAAAGGAAACAAAAGGAACTTGCTAACCTTCTCTGTCATTTTTCACACTGAATCTGGGATTTAGTAGCCAGACGTGTAGCCACAGAACATGCTGATGCACTTCCCTATATGCTGGTGTTAGTTATTCTTTCAGTAGACCAGAATATGTTAATATATGTAACTTGCTTCCTCATTGATTTGCAGACTTCAGCTGCTTGCAACGGACCCTTCAATCATTAAAGTGAATTAGTGATGATTTGCAGTTAATCTTGTAACAGTGCTTTAGTTTCTCAGTGTAGCTACTTACAACTATTTGATTTAATAGTGCCAAGTTTAATAAAGAAATATACATCAAGAGCTTTATCTGTAACATGTTTAGTAGCTGAAACTGGTTTATGTCCAGCTCTACACAGGATAGGTCCAGGCATGTTTGTCCCAACGTTGTCAAATGTTGGAGGGAGCAATGAGATTTCCAGTAAATGTATACTACTTGGTGTCAAGGGATTTTTAAGTAAGAAAACCTGGCAGATACATCAACGAAATCCACAAGGATTTCTGAAGACTAATAGATAAAGTTGTACAAGCTGCAGGTGTTTGGGAATATATGAGTGTGTGTGTGAGAACACTACGGCAGATGATCTGAATATTGCAAGAGCTGTAAGATTATGAGGATATCTACCTTGTAGCAAGGACTAACATTCTTGCAGTCAGCCGGACTCTGCCTTGTGCCTGACAAAGCAAAAAGGAGCTTCATGTTCACTTCAGTGTGGCCAGTCTCTTTCTGTTTCAGTGCTTACAGTGTCAAACTCCCTGTTGTGTTACTCAGCTCATGGTTATTCAGGCTTCAGAAGGTCAAAGGTGCTCATTGTCTAATGTTCTCTTGCAGGTAGGTGAGAACAACTTGTCTTTCCACTCCGGTCTCCTGGAGGATGGCAATGGTAAGCACTTAGTTCAATGCCCCCAGTGAGCACTTTACAGGGATGAAGAACAGTTCCTGGAAGTTAGGTGTTGCATCCCCATATATTAGTTTCCTTTTCATATCAACTTAACTTTCCTGGTAAATCAGAAAAGTAGAATGATCATGTTTAAATATCTAGATATAAAGGTGTAATAGCAGATGTTCAAGGAAAAATGTGTTGGCCCTTAGCTGGTTGGGTCTTATGAGCATAAACTTTCCCTGGCTTAAAAGTCATTGTAATTGCCTTTTCTTCCTCCTCTGTTCCCTTAGTTGGACAAAACTTGGAGGGTGAGACAGAACTTCAGAAACCTGTCAGCACAAAGCAGCAGAACTTTGGTTCTAAACCAGGTGGCCAGACAGATGCATCTCTGCCAAAAGCAGTGAAGGTAAAGCAGCTTTTTAGTCTCAAACATTGGTGACTGTTAAAACCAGCTAACTTCTGTATTTAATATTGAAAAGCCTTAATGCAACTGATGTGGTCACAAAGGATCTGGCAGTAACTGTATCAATATCTGATCTGTGTTCACGAGGGAACTTTAAGTCAGGATGGAAAAGCATCTCAAAACTCAGTTTTTCTTCAAAGACTCAGTTTGAGTTGCTGTTAGAGCAGTGTGCTCCTGTGACAGAGGCAGTCTGTTCCTCTTCAGTGTGGGGAAAAGGGCTTTGAGCAGGAGCTCGTATAAGGGCTTGTCTGTGCCTCTTGGAAAGTCAGTGCTCCCAGAGACTGGCACTGAGGTCCTGATACTGAGCTTCGGAGCCTTTAGTAGGCTGGGACTTGGCTTTCCACCCTCCTCTTCCAGCTGTTCCCAAAGTAACTGCAGTTTGTGGCAACTTTATAGTAAGGGCGCTCTGGTGATTGACTCCACAAAAATTGAGTTTGACATTCTGAGTAACAAGTCTTTAATCTGCCGTTGTCTTTAGTGGGAGCTACAAAGCATAAAGCAGATGGAGAACTTCTTGGATAGGAATGTATTTGCTAATTGTATGAGGCACACAAATGGCAGTGCTGAAGGTTTTGCTCCCACTGTATTTTCTCATCACGTGTGCTGTCTGGAGTTAGGATGCCTGTTCCCTGGGCTGCCACAGACTTCCTGGCTCACTCCTGAGGAAACAACTGTGCTTTTGTTGTTTTCCCCATCTTTGAGAGGAACAGCACTGACCTTATGAAAACCAGTGTGATGTGGCTGCCCAGTGTTCTGGAGTATAAATGCCAGTATGTGAAATGAGAGCTGCCTATAACACTTTTGTAATCTCAGATTGTTACAGCATACAAGGTACACCCAACCTGTGGGTTTTGGTCCTCTGTGCTGTCTCTTTACATTATTAGAATAGTTTTAGTCCTCTGCTTTGTTACTGCTTTAGATGCTGCACTGCCTAGATAGAAACCCAGATGCTGTTTATTCATGTAAGGTTCCTATTTGTCTCTTCCAGCTTCTGTTTCCTGTTCTTGGTTCCTAACCTCTACTCCTGCCTTCTGCTTCCCTCCTAATGTGAGCTCAACTCTCAGCTTTCTCTCAAGCTTTTTATATTTACTGGGCCTCACCTTCCTCCTGTAGCTCCTATTTGTAGTATGCCTGGAAAGGAATTGCTTTCTCTTCACACCCCAAAACGCCTCTCCACCAGACATAGGGCTCATTGTTATACAAGTAAGTTCCTCTTCTTAGGTGGGGATGTGCATTGCAGAAGCACATGCCAGCACTGTCGTGTCATGTATTTTGTTGGTCAAGATGTCATCATAATTACAACTTTAATCTACTATAAGCTCAAGCAATGCTTTTAAAGAAATGAAATACTTATTAAACTGGAATTAAATTGGCAGCAGACTTTATGGCTGTGACAAACTGACTTCAAGTGGCTCTGTCTTCAGCAATCTGTCCCTCTCATACTGTAACTTTCATTGCCTAACCATTGTTCCCAGTCTGTTATAAATAAATTGCTCGGGGTATGTCTTCCTGTGACCCTCCTGTTTTTCTTTAGCCATCATATTTTTCCTTAAAGCTTTTTAGTAGGTTTGTAGCAGGTAATTCTTTGTCAAAGAAAAGCTCCAGTAGCAGTGTGTCTGTGCAGACCCATGGTACGGAGCCAGACCCTCTCTTACCCTGCTGCTAAAGTCGTCGTAATCAACACACAGCCTGAAACTGCCAATTTTTCAACTGTTATTTATTTTTCCTTTAAAGTGTCTTCCCTATCAGCCAACATTAATAGATTCCAACCAGTGAATGGCATCAAGTGACCTTTTTTCATGGACAATGTACTTGTTTCCTTGATGCTGCCAGAAATACGATCTGAAATTGTTGCCATGCAGCACAGCAGCAACTCTTGACTCCTTAGTGTTGCAGTTTACCCTTGCACTAAAGCCCCAGGAAGCTCTCTTAGTGAGCACATGAACAGTTTTAGCTGTTTAACCTCAAAGCTGTCCTCACTTTAAGTCTTGAGCAAGTTTGAGGGGTGCATGTCCTGAAACCTGAGTAGTTTCTTTGTGATAGAACTGGAATTGTGGACAAATGAAGTCAGAAGTGTTTCCTGCTGCCTGTATCTGCACTGAGACAATTTCCTCCTCTTCAAGAGAGGAGAACATTGAGCTGAAGTGGGTGATTTCAAACCGGGAGCAGCCTGTTCCATTCCTTTTTCCTCCCACCCTCTACCTTTTATTTTGAGGGTACTTCTGCACTGTTTTTTTTTCACTTTGGTAAGTCTCATACTGACTGTATGTACCTCAATGTTTCTTTGTCATTTTCCTGTCAAGAAAAATGGAGGTTACAGAACTAGATTAGAAAGCTTTTTGGGAAGTAGCTCAGTGGGAGTTATAACTGAGTTCTGGTAGTTTCATTGTTCCTTCTCAACCATTGCTCAACTTGGGATGCTTCAGCTGTGGAATTCACTGGGGCGAAATCTTGGCTCAGTGTCAAGCCACAGCAATCCTGTGGGCCTGTCATTGCCTCTTCCTCACTCCTTGCCCACCAGAACCCACTCTGCCATAATTAGCATTGAGTTGCAGAAAGGGAGTAGCTGCGATGTTTCTGAGAGCTCTGGAAGCTGTGCATGAAGCCAAGGCCTCAGCAGCTGATTCATTTTCCAGTTAACTTTCTCTTCTTCCTGTAGAAGTTTCAGTTGCCAATGAAGGAAACGTGCATTGGGTGTCAGAAGACCGTGTACCCCATGGAAAGGCTCTTTGCCAACCAGCAGGTGTTTCACACGAGCTGCTTCCGCTGTTCCTATTGCAACAGTAAACTCAGGTAAACACACTGCTGTGGATGGGAAGTGCAGCATTCCCCTTCGCAGCTGAGGAAGGTGCTGCTCAGGCTTAGCTGAGCTGAAGGCAGCCATAATCCAGTGAATTGGAGAGGAGCGTGGGAGTTAATACACTCCTGGTTCTGGCAGTGGCTTTTGCACTTGATGAAGTCTATTTTTAAACTCTTAATGGAATTTTAAGTGGGGAAATGTCCAACTTTGTAAAGAACTTCTGACACTTGAAAAGAGGGTCATGCAAACTCATGAAAGTGGTAAAGTTGTCTTTTCTAAACATGTTGGAAGACTGAAATTGAATCTCTTTGGTAACATAACTAAAATATACACCCATCTGGGTGGCTGAGGCTCAGAATGCTAACATTTGACTTTGTATTTTCCTAAACAGTCTTGGGACATACGCATCTCTGCATGGGAATATTTACTGCAAGCCTCACTTCAATCAGCTCTTCA
Source organism: Strigops habroptila (assembly GCF_004027225.2). Taxonomy (NCBI): domain Eukaryota; kingdom Metazoa; phylum Chordata; class Aves; order Psittaciformes; family Psittacidae; genus Strigops; species Strigops habroptila. The sequence goes on along the minus strand of NC_044299.2, from coordinate 1,543,346 downwards.
AGTCTAAAGGCAACTATGATGAAGGCTTTGGACACAAACAGCATAAGGAATTATGGGCAGGCAAAACTGAATGTGAAGAATCCCCGGAGAAAACTGTCCATGGTGTAAACACAACAGAAAGTCCACAAAGTCCTGGGGTAGAGGATGCCCCAATTGCAAAAGTAGGAGTTCTGGCAGCAAGTATGGAAGCAAAAGCTTCAGCTTTGCCTGAAAGAGAAGAGAGACCAGCAGAAACTAAAAAGCTCAGGATTGCCTGGCCGCCTCCATCTGACCAAAGTAGTCAAGGAAGTGCCTTAGATGAGGGCATCAAAGTATTCAAACCCAAATGGCCCCCAGAGGAAGAGAGTTCCAAGCCAGATGTGCTGGAGGATGTGGATCTGGATCTCAAGAAGTTAAGAAGGTCTTCCTCGCTGAAGGAGAGAAGTCGTCCCTTTACAGTTGCAGCCTCGTTTAGAACAGTATCTGTTAAAGGCCATAAACCAGAGAATTCATCTTCTCCTCCGAAGGCAGAGAGAGACATGTTGAAAAGAAGTGAGGAATTGGAGAGAGAGGTTGTGGTAGACAAAAAGCAAAAGGAAAAGAAGGTTGAGAATAGGAAGATCCAGAGTGCAGACGAGCAAAATGTAGAGGGAGAACAGGAATTGTCTGGTATCAAAACAGTAGAGCATAACTTTGTAGAAAATGGCCAGGTGAATGCAGAGACAGATGAGGAAGAACATGGTATGGAAGAGCAGGACATTCCAAATGAAGAATTCCTTGAACCAAATTCTCCTAAACATTCCAGCTTAGCCAATGTCATGACTGCTAAGGAATCCTCTCCTAACCAGAATCGCAAATCCCAAGATGTTGGTTTCTGGGAGGGTGAAGATATGGAAGATCTATCAGTGGAAGAACAGATCAAAAGGAATCGTTACTATGAAGATGATGATGATGAAGAATAAATTGGCCTTTTACTAGAAATCATACTGCGAGGTGCTGGGCCTTTTTAAATGGGTGGTTTTAGCTTTAACAAAGAGCTGTCCTCCAGGAACGCAATGCTGTACTGCACATCGACATCAAGGGAATCCTATGTGCAAATTATCTCAACTAGGAAGATACTCTGGAAGCCTGCAAAGAGTATATTTAGGTGCATGGAAACAAGTATCCAGCTGTGGGATAGCTTCAACAGGTAATCTGTGTCCACAGCATGGGAACAGAGCTGTTCTGTACTCCTACTGTCTTACCCCTTTTGAGCTTCACTACGTATTTCATTAACAATTTATGGAATTTCACTGTGCTCACAGTGCTGTTGTGAAACAGGCTTTCTGTAATACACTACTTCTACCACTACAAATGCTACTGCAGTGCTTAGGGACCAATTTCAAAGGGACTTTCTGGCCTGCTCTAAAAATGGTAACTTAATGCACTTTAAATACACTTAAAGGGCACTACTGGGCTGGTTTTTTGATAATTAGAACATTTATGTGCTTAGTATCCATCAACTAAAACATCTCCAACTGAGTGCAATGTGATTTTCATTCTCAAAACTGCCTATGAACAACTGAAGACTCCCTATTCTCCTTATTTTTCTCTGTGCAACTGGAATGGTGTGCCCATTGCTGGAACATATGTATTTTAGTGCTTATCCAGAAGCTGTGCTGACTGACAGATCTCTTTGAGGACAAGTCAACCCTTTTGCAGTAGCCTGCAGGGCATTACTTTTGCATTTCATGTGCATTTGAAGTGGGGTTTTTTTTGGGTTTGTTTTCTTTCTTTGTTGTTTTTTTTTTTTACTTGGAGTTCATCATCATTCATTTTAAACTCCAGATAATATTTTTAAGGCCTTTTGGCAACTTTGAAATCGTACTTGTATCAAGCTGCCATAAATCTTTTCATTCCGGCTGTGAAATTATGCTGCGTTGGGAAAATCTCTGGAATAAACCCATCTGAACAGTGCAACTTTGATTGCTGGCATTGAAGCGTAGTACATTTTTAAACTTGACTTCATTTATTTTACAAATAATGAAATCTTGAACAGTGGAAGGAGGATGCCCTTTTGTATTAGCTTTTATTTGTACTGTATTCTCATGAGAATTAGCTCTTAACTATACTTGGGGTGTAAAATATTCTGCTTTCTTAACAGTCCTGCTAACTACAAAACCTTCAATAAAGTTTGGTCATTTACATGAAAATTTAAGCCTGAAGACTGGATTCATACTCGGTTCGCTAAGAGGTGGCATTTTAAAAAGACCATGGGAGAAGCTGGGCGAAAAATCCCGGTGTTCTAACTGGAAGCTGGAGACCAGGCAGTGGTTTTTGTGGTGCCACTAGGTGACACTGTGTGTTCACTTTTTTCCTCTTGACAGTCAAACGGGCAGACTGTGCTCTCATATGCGGCAGTGTATGGAAAAGAGATTAGAACAGGATGGGCAAAAGAAATAAGGACGTGCAGGTATTTTACACTTCCACTGCTGGGTTTAGGTGGTTCTCTGACCTGGTAGCTGAGGACAACTGAGAGGTTTTTCCTTCCTCCTTCCTATAAGCTGTTTTGTATTGCAATCATCTTCACTTAAGCCTGAGGTAGGTTTGGTTGAGATAGAGACTAAGACCTAGAAGTGTCCTGCAGCAGCATAAGAAAATGCATGTGTGTATGACATCTGTATAGGGGAAGAAGGGAGAGAGAACAGAGAAGCAGCCTGCTATCTAGCTGGAACATAACAGCACTTTCACATCGTAAGGTGTACAACATACTGCTAATTTTTCTTTCTTTTTAAGGGAGAAGTAATACTTGGTTTGTACAGATGGAGGTATTGCAAAACCGAGAAAGCTGCTATGCAAGCATATGCTGCTTTCTGTAATCTTTTACCTCTTCCTAACAAAATGCATTTGGTATCAGGTTTCCTCAGATTACTAAGCAACTGGAGATCTTTCTGGCTGGAAATTGTGCTAAGTGTATTTGAAAAGGAAGGGAAGAATATTTATGGACTTGGATTTATTGAATATGCCTACTACTTGTTTCTTAGGAAACACAATTGAATTTTACAGCGCATCCCCAGCTGCGTAATACTAAAGTAATACTGGCTGCAGTTACCAGAGCCTTTAATGTTGTACATCATTAGTCCTGGTTAAATCTGAGGCAGCTGCAAGTCTGAGATACAAGGACCCTTACTGATCACTCACTGGCTGAACATCTTTGAAGAGAAATTAAGCACAAGTGGTGCTTTTAAATAAAGTCCTTGATTAAAGAAAAGTGAACCAATCATGAACTGGCCTGTCCCTGAATCTATTAGTTATCATAGCATTTGAGTGCTTAATGGGCCGTTTAATTTGCTCTCAACTGGACAGATGCCAGAAGAGCTATTATATGAAGGATGGATCATTTGCTCCAGTGTACAAGGAAGTTGATGCTGATCACCTTTATGGAGTTTGAGAGCCTAACTGAAAAGCTTGCACAATTGTTACTCAATAACCCTCATCACAGGACTGACAAGCTCAACCACAGATTTTTCTGAATGTTTTAAATGCTATGAGGAATATCTTAAACTGTCAGCAAGTGTACCTCTTGTGCTCAGCTTTGTGCTTAAATGTTAAACCATGTCGCTATTAGTAAAGCTAATCGTTGCTATCTTACCATTCACTCTCCACATGAGAAACTGCACTGTCCTGCTGGCAGCTGTGGGAGCTTTCAGAGGTGAGTGACACGGGATAGGCACCGGGCCCCTAGGAGGTGATTTATCTCCTGGAGCTTCCACAGCGTTGGGGCTGGGCTCAGCGCCTGCCTCAGCCGGGGCCTCCCCTCGGGGTTTAAGCCGCATTAAAGGCTTTTTTCAGTCAGAACAACTTATGTCTGTTCGTGGAAACGGCCCCTCCGGGGTATGGGAAGTGCATTTCGAGCCCTCTTAGCGCCGCGTCCCCTCAGCGAGTACCGGGGCGACGGCGCGAACCCGCCAACCCCTCAGGGTGCCTGCTCCAAGCTAACGGTCCGCGGCGGGGGGCGGCGTGGCTTCGTGGTGCCACGCCCACCCTGCGCATGCACGCTGTGGGGCGGGAGGGGCGGGGCGGGGTTGGCGCGCGGCCCCGCCCCGCTGTGGGCTGCGGTGGCCGCCTCAGCTGCTGCCGCCGGGAGGGAGGCGGAGGCGGCGGTGGAAGATGGCGGCGGCCGCGGCCGGGGCGCTGCGGGCCTGGTTCTGGAATGAGCGGTTCTGGCTGCCGCACAACGTGACGTGGGCGGACCTGGCCGGGGAGCCGGGCCCGCCGGGTAGCGGGCTGCAGTACCCGCGGGCGGGCCACGTCCTCTCCGCCTTCCCGTTGGCTCTCGGCATCTTCGCTGTGCGGCTGCTCTTCGAGAGGTGAGCGCGGGATCGCCTCCGCCGCGGGGCTCTCTGCGGGGCTCTGAGGCGGCCGGTTCCCGCCTCGGCGGCGAGCGCGTGGCGAGCCCGCCGGTGTCTCTTAGCAACGGGCTGTGGAGCGGCCCGGGGGGGGCGGCCGCGGGCCGGGCCGGAGGCGAGGTAGGGTGGTTCGGTTGGGCCGCCCGGTCGCCCCTCAGGCAGCGCGGAGGCCTCCCGCGGAGGCCGTGGCGGGGTCTCCGCCCGCGGGGTCTCCCGAGGCTCTCTTTGCGTGGAAAGGGAATATTGTGTAACCCAGGAAAACCTGTCCCGGGAACCTCGCTGTGTCTGTGGCGACATACACAAGCCCATCGGGCTCTTCTCTTCTTTGGCTTTGCATCCTTAGAGGCTTCCCCGGTGCTAGGGATACCTTATGCTGAGGTAGTGCAAGAAAAAACTCTGGGGAATTCGCTTTTATTCCTCCTCCTGGGTGAGACAACTGGCGGGTGCTGCTCTGCAACTGGTTCGCTTGGGTTGCTTTTATTGTACTTTCCTTGTGAGTTCCTGGATGAGGAAATAGGACTTGTTCACATGGCCTGGTATATTATTAAACAGTTTGTGGATCCTCTGCATCTCGGGCATGATGGAGGTGTAGCATATCTGCCCATAAACAGGTGTAGTTCCGTATCGCTCGTTTACTTGAGTACCCATAAACATGGTATTAACTATTCTCTGGGGCAGAGGTTTATCCTTCCTGCGATGTGTATCTCTCCCAGCCACACACAGGGCAGGCTCTGTGGGTGACATAGATGCTAATTAGTAAAGCAGCTTATTGAGGGGAACCGTTAGGTGAAGCAGACCAAGACACCTTGTATTTCTGTTCAAGCAGTTCATTAAAGATTGATTTAGTCTTAAATTTCTACATTGCAAGCACTGAAGTGTTTGAAAGTATGAAAAGGGTTGTAGGACTAAAGTGAGTAGGAATCAAGTTGATTTGGGTTTGTGGGTTTTCTCTAAGTGTGAATTTTCTTGAGCTCTCAGAAGTTAGACAAGAAGAGGGGACTGGGGTGAACTAAAAAGATAGGCGAACTGTAGAGGAAAACGAAGCAGGTCAGTAGAGCAGGAGAGAAATGTGAGAGGCTCGATTTTTTTCCTCCACCTTATCTTTCTGTCCTCCAAAAATACCCCAGACAACTTCAGAAAACCACTGGCAGTTCAAACCAGTGCAGAGGCCCCAGGCACACACGTGGCAGTGCCAAAATCTCATCTCAGCTTGGTGTGCTGCTGCTGGTCTTGGCCAAATGTTCATGCTTGTCAGCAGACAAGGAAAAGAAGTTGGGAGACAGAATGATACCCCTGGAAGGGATAGTGTAGGAAGGCCTCCTCTCTTCCCAAGCTCTGTTTAGTTCAGGTGTCTTAGTCTGGAGAAGATGTGCAGAAGATTCTCCTTTCTCTGGAGTATGAGGTGTTAGGAGAGATACAGTGCATCCTACCACACCTAGTAACACAGTCCTCCTGGGAGCAGTTAATTTATCCTGATAATGTCTACCTGCTTTGTGAAATGTGTTAATTTAGGGATGAGTCAAATGACAAATGAAGTTCTCTGCTACCCAGTAAAACCTTGAGACCATGGCCTGGTTCCTGCTGGGGTTGTTCCTTTATTTCAGCTGTGCCTGCTCTAGTGTATCTCCACAGTGGTATCCTGAAGTGAAAGCAGATTTTGAGAGCAGCAGCCAGGGCATTTTCTAGTATGCTTAGTTTAAAAGACAGTATTCTTTAAGAAATGTTTCTCTTTTTCCTCCTGCCACTCTGAAATGTCATAAAAGTTCAAATTTGTCTTAATAAAATCTTGTGCGTTTATCTTGATTGAGGCTTCGAGCATGATTTTGTCAAATGTCTTCCTTGACACACATTTGGCAGTTGGACTTGATGACTCAGAACTTGAATTCTATACTTGTGCAGCTCTTTTGTTTTAGCTTCATTTCTTTCTTTTCTCTCTCATTTTGCTGTAGATCTTCAGTGTGAGGAAGTAAGTGCTTTTGTGACACTGACGCTCGTAACAGTGACACATATTTCTCTTAGTGAATGCTCTTATAAATTAACTTCTACATCGTGATGTTGGTAAAATATTAATTAGGCTGACTCTCTGTGGGCAGTATATGACTATAGAGATGAGGAAAGACTTGTAGAGGAAGGTGAAGTCCTGACTCAGTGGTAGGGGGGTGGACTTTTGTGCAGGCAAGATAAAGAAGGACTTCTGCCCACTAGTTTCTTTCTTTTGTTTGCTTTTTCATGCTTATACTCGCTGTTATTTCTCCTTATGCATCTTGTCCCACTGCAGACACAAAACCCCAAAAATAATTCCCAGCTATCTGTAAACCTGGAGCCTGTTATTCATCTGATGTGTTTATAATTTCACTGGAATACCCTTCAGTAACAGATATGTTTATTACTCTACAGGTCTGAGGAAGGATCTGCAGCTTGTGCTCAAGCTGCAGGGAGAAAAAAGTGATTTTAGACATTACTTCATCAGGTCTGCCTGGAAAATTAGGGACAGTTGTGGAATGAGGTGGTTTAATCTTAACACAATGAAGCTGAGAGAATATGGAAAGATGAACTCTTATTTTAAGTGCATACTTTATAAAACTTACTGTTTCACAGATTGTTCTTCCTTTTCAGAGCTATAATAGGGAGTTGAACGTTCCCTAATGAAGGATTCTGTCCTTGGGTTTGTGAAGTACAACATGCCTGAGATACATTTGTTATGAGTACTTGAAAATTGTTGTTTTGTTTCAAAATCAGCCTGTCTTAATAAAAGCATGAAAAAGATGGCTTGGTAGGAATAACAAAAGCAGTGAGCAGATACCTGTTCAGAGAAATGTAATGTGAGTGTTTAAGTGATGGTAATGCCTAGCAGGGAAGGTGTGGCAGCGAGTTGACCTTGGGAATAGTTGCGGCAGTTATGATTTCAGTGGAATCATAAAATAATTTAGATTAAAAAGGATCTCTGGAGGTTACCTTGTTCAGTCCTCTCCTTGAAGCAAGGCCAGTGTTAGTCAAGGCAGGTGGCTCCTGGTCTTGTGCTCTTCAGTTTTGACTATCCCCAAGAATGGAAGTCCTTTTTTTTTGGTGCTTTAACTGCTCTTGCTATGCAGATTTTTTTCTCTGTGGGATACAGTGCAAACTTGCACATCCGAAACCCCATTCTGCAGCCAAAAATACAAGATACCACAGGGGTTTTAAGTGTGAGTTTTCCTTAATGGACACCTAAAGGAAATGGCATGTCATCTTGATGCTTTTCTGACTCACAACGGGATTCACTTCATATTCCAACTGCAAGGTAGTAACTGGTCAAAGCAATTGGATGGTGGCTGTTCAGGGGACTCCTGAGTGTGAGCCATGCCCAGTCCAGGTGAAAGCACCTTGTGTGGCTTTCAGGTGTCCTTCTTGTGTGGAACACAGTCGTCATTTGCAGTTCCATTGCATGAAACCACTGCTTGTGGAGTTAGAGAAGCTACATTATGGCGCTGAGTTAGACTTCGTTAAAAGTAGTGAAATCCAGTGCTGCCATCCTTTTTCCTTCCTGTTTCTGGGACTGGGGCTGCCTCCTTTTTCTTCCATTGTTGTGACTTCTCCCTTTGCTTGGCTGCTGCTGTGTACCCAGAAACATTTGCAGGAGTGGTTTTGGTTTGCTCTTTGGTCACCCACATGCTTGACTGAGTAATGTGAGTCCTGGGCTGTATCTGTAGCCTGTGGCTTTCTCTTGATTTTTGTTTTATCTGATATGTGGAAATGTCTCTTTTTTCCCATAAGCCTCCTAGTGAAGTAACCTGCTACTCAGGAGCAGTTTAATGCCAAGTTTTGATGGTCCTCCCAGTCTTTGAGCCCCAAACTGAATTATTTCTTCATCATTTTTCCTGAGGAAATGCTGTTTCTTCTTTCCTTGATGCTTCAGGTTTTGATTCTAGAATAATGCCAAAACTTTGGATCACTGTGAGCTTTCTTAATCATCCATTCTCTTCCTTACTTGTTCTTAAAACTCTCCCAAGTAATAAATCAATTGATTTTTAGATTTTTCAGGTTTTCTCTTTCATGTGAGGAAACTGCCCCAAACCGAGCATCTTCAGGCCAGTTTTGGGGTTTTTTAAAAGAGCTGTGTCACAGTGAATGAAATAAAAATACTTGGCATCCTGTAATGGCACATGTGTACTTTGCCGTTGTTGTGGTATATCCTGTAGGAAAGAAGAGTATAAAGATGTCTGCTTCTGTGGGGTCTAGCCAAATGTTTCATAACATCAGAGCATGGTTTCTGGCTGATGGTCTAGGTTATAGAGGAAGCAGTGAGCCTTTTGAGCCAAGCTAAAAGGAAATTACTCTTTCCTTTTTGTTTTATATAGATATATGAGGGTTTTTTTTTTAAAGCTATGACTGTTGAAATGAACAGGACATGAAGAAATGGGGCAGGAGAGTGTCTGTTAGCACTGGGGCCACAGTGGCTGTTACTTGTTTAGTGTTTTCTGAGAGCAAGGAATGTTCCTTTAGGATTAGTCATGAGCTACTTGTAATTTCTCAAGGGGGAAAACCCCCCAACTTGTGTCTGTTCTTAGCTATTTGTTACCCAAGTACTAACGATGTACTCCCAGGAATGATTGCAGTTGGAACACATAGTTGTGATCCTCCTAAATCTTAGAATCATAGAATCATTTAATCTCTCTTTTTAAACACAAGGAGAAATAGTAACAAATGTAGTGGTTGGGAAAAGCAGCATTTTCTGCTTGATGGCACTTGGAGTCTGCTAAATGGAACACTTGTAATTTGTTGTCTTGAGTTCTCTGAAACACTCTCTGTTTAGAAGCAAAATATATTTAATGATGCCGATGTTGGGCCCTTTTCAAAATCAGATTTGAGAAACAGGTTCTTTGTGTTCTCTTTCTCTCAAAATTATTGATTAAAACAAACCCCCCTCTCTTGCCCACCGACAGGAGAGAAAATCCATGTGTTCAGGTAACACGTTCCTTAGAATCCTGTGCCCCTTCTGACAGAAAGGTGTAGCAAATATTGCGAGTTTTTCCATGTATATATCAATTTTAGTTGCAAAACCCAGGCTTGCTTTCAGAGTCTGTGCTGTAAAATTCACAGTGTTAGATCAGCTTGTGGAGTACATGGTACACACAGGACTGAGAGAGATACTGCGATCTTGAGTCTTTCAGGCTGACTTCTTAGGTCTTCCTTACTCTTCCAAAGGAAACAGCCACTTTATTTTTCCCAAAGAAAAAACAAAACCAAAACCAACCAAAAACCTGTGTCTTTCAAGAACTGTGTTGCTTGGAACTTCCCTTTTTCTCTGGGCTGTGTTGATTCCAAGGCACGTTCTAGAAATAAGGCATTTTGTTTCTGGTGCTACAAGGCTCCAGCATTTATGTTTGCAGAGAACTCCTATCAGCGATCTACTCTTACGTCTCTGAGTAACGAGAATCACCCTGGGGAACACGTTCTGGTCCTTACAAGCCAAGGACATTAAGATTTAATTTTCCTTTTAGATGTGTGTACTATCTGCAATTACCATTTGGACTAATAAAAGATCTTACTTCACCTCTGAAGTTCCTTTAAGCAAAGTGAGTGGAGCTTTTCAAAAGTTTTTAGGATAGGTTTTGCAGCGGGTCACAAGTCAGGGTCCTTGTGATTGAGGCAGAGGAGGGAAATGGATGCCTGGTTTTAATCTAGCTCTTTCTTTGGAACTCTTTCAGGTTTATTGCCAAGCCATGTGCCATAAACCTTGGCATTCAAGACAGTGGACCTCACAGAGCCCAGCCCAATGCAATTTTAGAGAAAGTGTTTACATCCATCACTAAGGTGAGTCATGCTTCAAATTCTGCTAGAAATGGAGCCCTGTAAGGGAGGAAGGGGGGGAAGCTTTTTGCTTCCACTTTTCTAATTAGAGAGAAATGCATTTCACACTGTGCATGCACAATGAGGGTGCTCTTCCTTATTTCACTTTGCTTTTATCATGTCCTCCTTGGAGCCAAATAAATCTCTTTATAGTTGACCTCTGCTTTTGTGCACAGAGGAATATCTTTTGAATACAAAAATGTTCTCCTTTTTAGAAGGCTGTGAGGCTCCTTCCTTTACTTCCTGCTTTTGGCCAAATGGTAATTCATGTAACAAGTGGTAATTCTTGGTTTAACAAAAAATTTCCCAGTATCTTTCACTTTCTGTTAGAAAAGTGCAACTCTCTCCCTTGAGATCTGCTCATTTGCTGGTTTTATTGGCCACTTTTATGAATGCTTTCCTCTTATTTTTGCCATCTACTGTGGAACTGGACAATAGTTGTCACAGTGGAAGGCAGTTATGGAAAGTGTTCAGTCAATGGAAGTGTGCTGTGATAAAGGGGAGGACATCTAACATTGACAGTAGGTGTTTCTTTTGATCGTTTCATGGCCTTTTGCTTAAGCTGGCAGTGTTCCTTCACTTCAGAACTCCACAATTCCACACTGTCTGTACTCTGTTGAATGCTGACAGCAAAATCCATGCAGGCAGCATGAGAGATTCTCATTAAAGATAATGAAATGGAAGGGTTTATGTTCTGATTTGGGGATGCTGAACTTGGTTCTGAGTGGAGCAGATAAAGCGCTCAGTGAATGGAAGGGAAATTCTATAGAGACCTTTCTAAAACTCACCTCGTTGAAGTTTTGATGTATTTGGGTTGATGTGTGAACTGAAAAGTCCCTATGATCTGATGCCTTTTGTGGGGAGGACTTTTTCTGTCCTTGAAATTAATGTTTAGAAAACCCACGAGGAAACACACTGCAGAATTGATCTGGCTTAATGAAAACAGAACTGTGTTTAACTGTAGCAGTATGCCTTGGAGAATCAGAATGTAGGGTAGCATTGATGCAGGGGAAAGGTTCCATTGCTGTTCTGAAACTGGAGCTCTGTAAATTCTCCTTTGAGGCAGGTTCAGGTGCATTATGGAAGTGTCAGGTAGCCCAAAGTGTTAAAACCAAGTAAAGTGCAGAGAGATCTGGTTGTGATGGAATTACGGGAAAGTCATGGTCTCAGTACTGAAAATCAAATGATTTTGCTTTCCAGTTGAACAGTCTGGTGACTGTTGAATCAGCATTCTGCACAGTTTTTGGATATGTGTGTAACTCAAGTAGTAAAATGTGTTTATCATCTTTCAGTTGTAAGAGCTCCCTGGCAGAGCTTGTTAAAAGGACACTGGTCTGACACTAACATGGCTTATCTCACCATTGGGCCATTTTAGAGGTAGTTATCAGGTTTTGTTCACTTTATCTCTTATAAATCCATTTATGTCTTTATTCAAACAACTAAACTGCCAGTGGTTTCCAGCCAGAGAACAGTGATATATTTTTTTATTGTACACATATTTCAGTATTCAAATTTAATTTTATTCGTAAACTTTGATAATGGAAATAACATCGTCTCTATGATGCCCCTTTGGAATACAAAAAAACCTAGTGTGTTAGACCAACTCTTACTTTACAATGTCCCTAAACGTGCAGTGGGTAGCAACCCTTAAATGTATTCCTGAGTTCTGAATGGTTTGAATTGATGAGCAGGTTTCAACAGGTAGGACAGGACATTTTATAAGCTCCTCCCTCCAAATTAAGCAGCAGAACAATTGCATTCTTTGTTGTGATATGCTGGCAGGTGATGAAATATTAAACCAAGAGCATTCTGAATAATTAAGTAATTAGTGGCTTATGAAGGTTAAACTTGAATGAACATATGTGGCAACTGATTCCTACTTCTGGTTCATACTAGTGCCTTCCTACTGTGTGTGTTTTATCTGTGTTTCATTTCTATCATAGCACAGAGGGGATCTTGGGCTGAAAGGAGGTTAAGAAGTAGGAGACATGACACTTGTTTCATTTTCCTTCAGTCTCCAGATGGAAGGAGGTTAGAAGGCCTGTCAAAGCAGCTGGACTGGGATGTTCGGAAGATCCAGCGCTGGTTTCGTCACCGGAGGAACCAGGACAAACCCACCACCCTCACTAAATTTTGTGAGAGCATGTATGTTTGTGCAGAGGCCAAGATGGGGCTTCATCTTAAAGCTCCAGCTGTATGTTCTCTTTTCTCACTGAAACTGTGGTCAGCTGCTCATTTAAACTATTGTCTTGGGGTTGACTGCTAGAAGATAAATTCTTGTATAAGCAAATGAAAGAAGTTAGGAGGGCTTTTTAGAATTCAGTATTCTAAAATGCTTTGTATATGTCATGAGGGACCAGAACACATGTACAGGAGTTACTCCTGTCAATGATGAGCAGCTTTAGATAGTGGGAACGGGTTGCCCAAAGAAGTGGTAAATGCTCCATCCCTGGCAGTGCTCAAGGCCAGGTTGGACACAGGGGCTTGGAGCAACCTGGTCTAGTGGAAGGTGCCCCTGCCCGTGGCAGGGGGTTGGAACTGGAGGAGATTAAGGTCCTTTCCACCCCAAACCATTCTATGATTCTATGATGAGTTCCTTAATACACTTTAGTGTGCACATGTGTGCATGTATGCACAACTGGAGTAATTACACTGAAGATAAATCTGCTGTCTGCACAGTTATGTTGCAGACCAGCATTTACTCCCAGACAGAATGACCTTATGGCTTACACAAGAATGTATACGCTTTTATACAGATACTTCTTGGATTCCTGTTCTTTTCATTTCAGTTCATTCTTTTGTTCTTTGTTTCTTTCTGAATGCTTGCCATGACCTCTGTTAGTGTAGTAGCATCTGAATATTTTTTCCTGACTTATTTCTTCTGTGCTGGTTTCTTTCCTTTCCAGTAACTTTCTTCATATTAATTCTTCCCCCAGTATGGTTTTGTCTACTTAAAGCCACAAGGTAAGAGGGACAAATACATGTATTAGGACACCTTCTGGATAACAGTGACTTACCTTGTTGTTATCTTGTTATTGTATATTAAAGATATGAATGATGCATGTTCACTCTGAGCTTTATTTCAAGCTTGGCTGTTGATACAGACTTGTGGTGTGAAAACACTTAAATAGGTTTATCTTCATGTGAAGTGTTGACAAATGAAGCATTACCATTTGGTGGGTAAAAGCTTTTCAGATGTCAGAATTGCGGGTGTTTTTCACAATTGTCCCAGTTTTTGTTCTAAATGTTAACCAGAAGCTATTTCTATTTCATAAATGTAATTTTTGCGTCTTTTTCCAGGTGGAGATTTACATTTTATTTAAGTATATTTTTTTATGGAATCAGATTTCTCTGGACGGTGAGTTGCTCTCTTACCCCCCTGTTGTTGTCCTGTGTGACATGCAGCTGGGCTATGCCTGTCCTGCTGAAACCGAGGGGTTTCACTACCTGGGGCATGTCAGTGCTTGTGCCCAGCTTAAAACAAGGGGGGCTTAGTGGTAATTGTCACCTTTATGTCCCTCATTTGAGATCTGGGGTTTCTGTTTAAGGACCTTCTTTACAGGAAAGCTTCTGTACAGCTCTGTCATTACGAAAATGTTAAACTAGTCCTGCTACCCCAGTATGGGATAGAACTGGGTGGGTATTTTTGCTGTGGAGAGCTGCCTTTGTATTTCCTCATCTCCCCCCTGAAGGGAAACAGATTAATCTCTTTGGGTCTTTATTATTATTAGAGCTGTATGATTATTCTGTAAATTTCCATTGCAGTTTAACTTGCCTTTGACTGCAGAAAAAATATTTCACATCCCTAGGGTGTTCTAGAATAAATTTAAGCCTGAATGGTAAAATCAAGATTAAAATTCAGTGAAACAATACTGTGGTGGTCAACTGCCACGGATAATAGGAAAGAAAAGCTCAGTAGAATAGTAACTTATCTTTTTCCCTTTAGGCACCCTGGTTTTGGGACACACGACAGTGCTGGTACAACTACCCTTTTCAGGTAGGAGAGAAACACTTAGTAGATCCCAAATTGCTGCACAATTACAGGGTTTTTTTCTTTACTGATTGAATTGAAACTCCACTGACAGCAGATTGAAACTCAGTAGGTTTGAGTGCTGCTCCTTATTCTGTGGGGTGGAGGCTGCAACCTCCAAAGCCAGCTTTCTAGTAAGTGAATGGCCATCCCTTTTGAAAGGTGCAGAGATGGCATTTACTTGGTAGGTCTTCAGATCCTGGTTACCTTTGTCAACAGCAGTGTTTCCTCAGCTACAAATGACTCTGTTCATATTCGTGTTATGTTTACTTGTTGCTGAGATGATTAAAAGTAGAAGGAAAAAAGGCATTAAAATTACACTGGTAACTTATTTACAGTGTTGTTTTCATAATGCAGCAAATATGGTTGTATAGAGGTCAACAAGTCTGTTTCAGTGCCCTGTTTTCCTAATCCAGGAAGCTGGAGTATGAGTTGTAAATATTGACAAGGGAATCAGTCCTTTTGACTGAAGCTCAAACACAAAAGTGTGTTGGTGTGAGTAAGCCTAGAGTAAGTCTGTTGCTTAAGCTTGTTTTCACTAAACCTTAATTCTGGATCTTTTGAATTATGCCTCAGCATTCTGGAAGAACAGAGTGGGATGGGCAGGAAAAAGTCAATTTTAATGTAAATTTTGAAGTACTTCATCTTCTAACTGTGCTATCTTTGTTTTCCAGCCTCTAACATCCAGGCTTTATTATTACTATATCTTGGAGCTGGCCTTCTATTGGTCTCTCATGTTTTCTCAGTTTACAGACATTAAAAGGAAGGTGAGATTAAGCAGAATTGCACTAACCTCTTTGCTAAATAGGTAGGACTAACAAAAAAAGTAAAGTTAAAGCATAGTAATAGCTGTGTTTTCTTCCTTATTTACATCTTTGTGTAGCCTACCTCCTTCTTTAAGGTAGGAAAAAAGGCCTGGGAAAAAGGGAGGAGCAAGCCTGCTATGCAACCTGGTGTATCCTTGAGAGTCCCTTTCACCTTCCAGGGGAAAGAACAGAATCACTCAGTAGTTCCCAATAAAAAGTTACCAAATCATTGCATAAAGATAGGTTTAATTAGAAGGCTGGCAAGAAAACATGAAAATGAGATGCTCAAAGCATACCTTGCTGAGCTGGGTGAGAAAATGGCAGGCACTAAAGCAATAACAAATATGTGTAGCAGAATGGTGACTGGTTGTGATTGCTGGAAGCAAATCGGCTGTGAAGGCAAAAATAAGGGCCATATGTTGTCCTTGTCAGTGGGGTCTGCAGGCATATTTATTCTTGTGCCTGCGCATGCAGAGTTCTGACTTCACAGGAGCACAAATGCTGGAAGAGACCTTTCTGGAACCTTTAGAGATGATGGTTGCTGTTGTGTGATGAGCTGTGCTTTATATAAAGTGGTGTGAGTCTGACCTAAAGTAATCCTCTGACCCCAGTTAGTTTCGTGGCTCTGTTCCAAACATTTGTGTTTGTTTGTCAGCCCAGGAGCCTTCACTCATTTTTTTTTCTGTTTCCAGGACTTCCTGATCATGTTTGTCCATCATTTGGCCACAATTGGACTTATTACATTCTCTTATATGAATAATATGGTGCGGGTTGGAACTCTGGTGTTGTGTCTCCATGATGCATCAGATTTCCTTTTAGAGGTGAGTTGCTTTTCAGCTCTTTGCATACCTGATGCTAGTGTGCTCTCAGGGGAGCAAGCTGACTTTGCCATTCTTGATAAGCTGCATTAAATATGGCATAAAACTTGTGCTGCTGATCCTGCCTTGTCAGCTTTTCCTCCTAACTGCTTTAGTGCTGAGAATAATCCCTAAATATTCCAAACCCCTGACAAATGGGATAGCTTGAAGGATTTTGAAGCTCTACAGCCTGGTAATTACATGACTCGCACAAAGGGAATAATATTCTCCTGTTTCTTGTGTCTTTTAGGCTGCAAAGCTAGCCAATTATGCCAAGTACCAACGTCTGTGTGATGCTTTCTTCATGCTCTTTGGTGTTGTATTCATTGTTACACGGTTGGGCATTTATCCTTTCTGGTAAGCACCTGGAGCTGTAAGGTCTTGTTTGTTCTTCCAATCCTTCAAGCAAAGCCTTTGTATTTAGACTTCTTGCAAGCATTCCACCTGTCCCTTAAGGCAGCCTGAAGTTGCAGGCAATCCATGTACTGTTTGGAACAGTACGTTCAACTTAGGAGTGTGAAGAAACCTCTCAGCTGAGGGAGTGTGAAAAGCAACTAGAATCCTAATCATTGAATGATTTGGGTTGGAAAGGATGTTAAGATCATCTAGTTCCAACCCCCCTGCCATGGGCAGGGACACCTCACCCTAGACCATGTCACCCAGCGCTCTGTCCAACCTGGCCTGCACAGCTGCCCCTCTCCTCTTAGTGCAAACAAGTGCTTAATAGCTGGAGCCAAGTCAGCCACTATCTGCTCTGAAAGACTTGAGGGGTTGTTGCTTCTCTGAAGAAGTTTTGGAAGTAGTTACATGGTCCCTTGAGGTAAATTTGATTTTTGAGTATCTGCTTTAGTCATTGTTGCTGATTCTTATGACACTCATGTCCTATCCTTGTGTCGTGACTGTGCAGAGCCTGAAATAGGTCTTAGGTTTCTTGGGAGGTAAAACCCTGGCTAAATGGCTTAAGGCAAATCATCCTGTAATGAGATTCCTTCTCACCACAATGGGTCAGGCTTGGTGAGGTGGTTCTGTTGCTGAGCTCTTACTCATTTCTTGATTCTGTTGAAAGAGTGGTGGTTACACCTGATTATTACTCAGTTTCTTTCACGTTTATTGCATGTATTTCTTTGCTAGGCGCTGGGCAGCTTGCATTCCCATTCTTTTTGGGTGCCTTGATGGTAGGCAGAAACAATACACTTTGGTATCAGGGTTGCAATAAAAGCTCTTGCTTGTTTTCCAGTAAATGCACCAAGGGAGTCTGGAGAAGGAGGAGCTTTAATTCTTCTATCTTCATAGGCTCTTTCCAGTGACAGATGAGATATTGCCATTGTTTTTATAGCTGTTGTCTGTCACGAGGTGATGCTTTTGCATCATGCTATTTCTCAGCAGTCCTGTAAATCTTTAATGTGTTTTCCACTGGCTGTAATGTAATTCCTCAACTTTGCAGAGAAAGCTGGGAGGTTGCAGCAGTACTGCAGACTCTGTGCTATTCCACTTCAGGATATTCCCTTCCCTAATTAGCAGTATAAAACTTCAACAGTTCTCTGGAATTGTATTTAATTCATCCATAAACTGGCTATGAGTTAGAAGTTTCTGTAGCAGCGTTTTGGGGACTTGAGTTCTCTGCAAGGTTTGTTTTTCTTGTGAGATGTTAAAAGCAATGTGGAATTAATGACATCTTTAGAGGTTTCTCCATACCCCTTTACTTCATAAAATCTAAAGTGTTTATTAAATTACTTAAGTACTGGCAGTAACTCCCAGCAACAAGAGCACAACAGTCATGAAAGAAAGCACAAAGCTGTGTCCATAAAGCAGTTTCTAGTTCTCCAGCTTGGCAGGAGGAACCTATAAATGTCTGAGAGAAGAGAATAACACACAGGGAGGGAGGGAGGCCTACTGGGAACAAAATTCCTTTCTGATCTTTAAATATGGGTGAAGACTGCCCAAGTATGAATGTGTTAACAGTTGTTTTGATGGCCAGTGCAGCTTGACATCACTTCCTGTAAGGTTATTATAAATGTTCATGCTTTGGAGAAGGAAATTGGCAGCAGATCTGGATGTGTGACCAGATTGCAGAACACTCACATCTCCCGTGTTTGTTGCTCAGTTCAAATGTTTCTAATTAGCTTTAGTCTGTCTCCTAACTCTGGCAAGAGACAAGCTGCATCACTGCACTGACAGGAGCAAAGGCAAAGCAACAGATGCTTAAATGAGCTACAAACTGGTGTGCATCTGGTCAGGCATCTTAATGCAGAGCTGTGTTCCCAGCACAGCCCATGTGTAATGTGTTTCTGGATCTCTTTTAGGATTTTGAATACAACCCTATTTGAAAGCTGGGAGTTGGTTGGTCCTTACCCTTCGTGGTGGCTCTTCAATGGGCTCTTGGTGACCTTGCAGATCCTGCATGTCATCTGGTCTTATCTCATCATTCGCACTGCCTACAAGGCCCTCGTGCGGGGAAAGGTAAGACTGCTGGTCGCTGGCTTGGGATCTCTTTCCTACAAGCCCTCTTAAAGCAATCGTGAGGAGCTGGACCCTTCGATGAGGGCTGGAACTGGTTCTCAAGGCACTTGCATCAGGAGTGCTTTGTAGAACAGGAGGTTTTTAACCTTGGGTGCTCTGCAGGCTTAAGTTGCCAAGTGTGCACCAAGGCAGGGACGTGTTCCTCTCTGTTCTGGTTATGCAGAGGAACACCACCATTTTCCAGCATGTTCAGATGTTGTAATGATAGTGATGGTTTTAAGGTGGTAGTAGGCTCTTTTTTGAACAGTCATGCAGGATGCTTTCCACCTTCAGCTGGTTTTTGGGATATAGTTGCAGTTCTGCATCTTCCACTTCTTAGCACTAAGGCAGGCTCTGGCTGTCAGGGCAGGCCAGGCATTGAGCTGCAGCATGCAGAGGGTTACCACAGAAAGGGTTACCAGAAATGCTGTGGTGTGCTGGTTGTCACTAGGCTGATGTGGTGCAGTCTGCCTTCAGTCCTGAGTATTCCAATTTTAATTTGTTTTGGGAGTTTAGGGAGAGGGAGGGTGAAACTACAGCAGCTGGTTCACATCACACACTGCCCCAAGAGTGAACAATGCTGACTTTCAGCTGCAGCCTCAGTTGCCAAGCAAAAAGGTGAATTCAGCTGAAGTAGCATGAAATGGAGCAAGCCAGGCTGGGAACTAATTCCATACCCAGCCTGAACATCAAGAGAAGCCACTTCCTTTGCAGCTGCCAGAGAGCTACAGCCAATCTCACAGCACAAATGCTTTTGCTTTTATTTTAATCGGATACTTGGTATTTTGATCTGAGTTTCTCTGATGACTGTACTTGGTTTCACTTCTTAGCTGCCCCTACACATGGAATGTAAGCTTGAAAAACATATGGTAGTTGTCTGTGGCAGTATACACATAATCTTTGTATCTGCTCCCCATAGCTGCTACTGCAAATGTCTTATTTTCTGCCTGTGCAGCAGTTTCTGTAGCCTGAGGTCTACATCTTTTTCCCTTCCTTGGTTCTCTCCTGTCCAGGTGACCTAGCCAGAGAAAGGACTCTAAGCTCTGTCTTCTTCATTCTTTTCTCCTTTTCTCTGTGCCAGATTGGAGCTGGACAGTTTCATCCTTTGCATGTAAGTGTGATCTGTGCTTCTGTTTGTTCACTGAAATGCGCCTGTGGCTGTTTCAAGGCTAAGATAAAAGCAAAGATGTGGTCTTGGGGCTTTAGATGGCTGGTGCCTTCTCTTGAAATGTTTCTCTCCCTGGCTGATACAGTGCTGGTTCTCACAGTTATGCTAAAATGCAGCTTTTTCCAAAGGTCAAAACAGTGTCCTGGGGTTTGTTCTTATCTGCCTTCAGCTGGTTGCATGACCTTCACCTTTCTGCTTTTCTACGCCCACAGAGACACTGGTATCTGTCTTTAGTCTCATGAGCACTGCTGAGTGGAAGAGCACAGCAGAAATGCAATGTTTTTTGCTAAAAGGAGTAAAAGAGTCATTTGTCCCCCAAATAATGGGGAAAGTTTCAAGGGATTTCAGCTTCCTTCTAGTGACCCTTTGAACTTCCAGCATAGCAGGAGATCGGGGAAAGATAGCAGAAGTTCTGGCAAGAGGCAGAAGCCAGGACATCCAACAGGCCTGTCAGAACCAATCCTGGAGATCATTAACTTTACCTGGCTTTCCTCCATATCTTCCCTTGAGCTCAAAAACTTCCTGGCTGCTACCGTTCAAAAGCCCCAGCCCTGACTCAGAGCAGAGTAGAGTGAAACCCTTGGAAAGGACTAGCTGCAAAGTGCTTCACGTATTAAAGTAAATGAGGGCTATTAGCTGCAGGAGTGTGGAAAACCTGCCTTGGGGTATGCAAAGCACACGGGCTGCTCACCGCTCACTTCTCCATGCTGGTGAGTTTATGGCTCTGGCTCCCTGCCACCAGCCAAGGTGCTTGTTTGCAGTTAGGGCCGGGCTTATGGTCTCTTCCTTCACCTGCTGGTGCGTTGGCTCTGCGCTGGTACAGTGCCCTCCTGCGGCACCCGCAGCAGCTGGCACCAGAGTGCCCGGCTCTGCTTCAGAAGGTTCAAAACCCCACATACAAAGGAAATTCAGCTGGGTTTGAGGTCAGTCTTTTAACTGAAGGCATAACTCTGCAAAGCAGATCTAGATCTCGGGGCTGAGATGCTCCTTCTATTCCTGGGCGGGTGTTTGCTGGAATAGGTAGTTGTCTTGTGTTTGGACAGTGGGCTACAGAACAGGCTTCTGCTTGCAAATGAGTTCTCATGAATGAACCACAAGCTGTGAAAACGGGAGGCACTTTATGCAAACAGTGGTGTGATAAATAGAGCTGGTTAATTTTTAAAATCTCAAAGCCACTCCCTCTAGGACAAAATGGTCTCTCTCAAGCTGCTGTATAGATACACAGTGTTCGGGCATCACAGAAGTGATGAGTCTGCTGGGAGAAGTTGGGTGATTCAAAACAAGTTTGTTGGTTGGCAAAGTGGCCTTTAGCCCATCTAGAATGCAAGACAAGAACAGTCAAATAGTGTCCTCTGATCTGGAAAGTGCTTTCACAGATGTAGAGTATTTGGAACATGGGTCTCCTGTTTCCAAATTGTCACTTTCTGTGTGTGTGTCTTGCATTCTGTATGTGATTCCCCCTTGTGAGTCTGGAGTGATTCAGGATCAAATGTAGAAGTCAGTGTAACTGAAGCTGGTTCATCACATGGATGCAACCTTCTAACTACTGTTTCCTGTGAATTTTTCAACCTCCCTTCCCCCCATGCCACTGCCCAATTTCCTTTTGAAATGTTCAGGTATCTAAAGATGACCGCAGTGATGTGGAGAGCAGCTCTGAAGAGGAGGATGTGACTTCCAACAGCACAAAAGGAGTTTTCAGTACTTCGAGTAACGGCTCCAACCGCATTAATGGCCACGTGGCTGGTGGGCAGTGGACAGAAGAGGAGTAAGGCCGTGGGTTGGCCTTGGGCAAACACGAACTTATCTTTAAATATCTAGATGTGTTGAGCTCCACATTCCCAAGTGATCTTTAATCAAGATACCCCTTCCCCAGAAACCTCCAGCAAATCTGAAATGGGCACAATCCAGACCAGTCAGAGGCTTTGCACAACCAAAGGGATAAAGCCAATGACTTAGGGCAAAAACAAAGCTGCAGATTTCACTTCGAGCCATTTTGTACTTCAATCTTAGACCCGTCGATATTTGCAGAGGTGTCTTTGTGACAAACTGGTTTTTACTAGGATCAACTCAAGGTGGAACAAGTTTGGACTCAGCTGGCTGCTGACCACAGGAGGGTTCTCGTGCCAGTCCAGTGATGGTTTGCTCCAGCACAGGCTCTGCGTTATCTCCCCGATGCACTCCAGAAGCCACTTCAGAGCGTGGAGAACGCGGGGTCCTGTGGTTCCATGTCCAAGCCACCCTGGCTGTGGCAGAGACTCTCTTTGTCAGCCCTGCTGTGAGCACTCTGGACTCCAGCCAAGCTTTGAACTGGAGCAGGCTACAACAGAAACGTTCTAACTTGCCATCAGGGTGCTCTATGTGAAGGTTGTCACTTAGCTCCCTGCTGTCATGAGGGACCAGGCCAGCGTTTGCTGCCTACTTTGGTGCTGCAAGCCCCTCTGAAGTCTCGACTACAGCCTTCTGAGATGGGGAGGGGGGTTGTTCATTGCCCCTGAGACAACTATCACAATACATGCCTTTTAAATTTGTGTCTTTTCTGTTGCAACTTGTGGTTTTGAAGACTTTTCTAGATCTACTGGCCACAGTTGGCTAAGCTGGGACTTGAGGGTGAACCAGTACTGGTGGGCTGTTTAACTTTCCCCAAAAGAAGATGTTTTGGTCCTGCTTGTCTGTACTCTCGAGACAGAAGTGAATGTTGCTGCTCTGATTTTGCAGCCGTGTGGAGGAAGCACTGGGCTGGAAAGGCAGCCACACCATAGGCTTTGCTTTTTGGTCTTTTTTTACTTAATGGTACTTGGGGGCAATGGAAGGCCTGTGTCAATCATGAGCAGAATTTTGGAAACTTCTTGAGTTGTTACCATTTTATACCATTGTTTACTCTTATCTCCGATTAAAAGATGCTTCAGAAATGTGGTTGTTGACGTGTT
The DNA here is from genome assembly GCF_004027225.2 of Strigops habroptila. NCBI lineage: Eukaryota > Metazoa > Chordata > Aves > Psittaciformes > Psittacidae > Strigops > Strigops habroptila. The sequence goes on along the minus strand of NC_044299.2, from coordinate 1,520,866 downwards.
TCATTGTGAGACATAAAATCAAGGACAGGGTATATCCTTTTGCTGGGATGCTGAGCAGCTCCTCTACTGCCTGAGGCTGAGAAGCAGCATTTTGAGACTCACAGGTACCAGTCTTGGGGTGTCACCATGCCGGTTTTGACACAAACTGTGTCGTTTTGGGGTGTCACCACACTGTTTTGGGCACACTGTGCCCTTTTGGGGTGTCACCATTCTGTTTTGGGCACAGACCACCATTTTGGGGTGTCACCATGCCATTTTGGGTATACAGCACTATTTTGGGGGGTCACCACACCGTTTAGGGCACACACCACACGGCACTTGGCTGTTTTCGTTATATTTTATTATACATATTTATAGGAGGGTTTATAGTGCTCCCTCCCACCGCCAGCCGGGCAGGCCCCCGGGGGAGGAGGGGGGGGTTCCCTGCTTCTTCCCCCCCAGCCGGGAAACGCTGCCCCAGGCCGCCCTCAGCTCTCGGGGCCGGCCGCGGCCTGGCGCTGCCGCCGGCGCTCGAGCAGGCGGTAGGCGCGGACGCTGCACAAGTACCCGGCGTACACCGTCAGCAGCATCATGGAGCCGGAGAAGGCCTTGTAACCGAAGTCAGCCAGCTGCTTGCCGGACACCATGGCTGCTCCTGCAACACAAGGTGAGGGTCAGCGCCGCCGCGAGCGCTCCCTCGCCCGCCGGGAGCTGCCCCGTTACCCGCTCCCCAGCCCCGTACCTGCGCCCTCAGGCTCCGGTTCCACCGGCGCGGCCTCGCTGTGGTGCGCTTCCGGCCCGCGCCTGTCAGGTGGGGCCGGCCCCGCCGCGCTGCCTGCTGGGATGTGTAGTCCGCGAAGGCGGGGCGCTCCATAGGGAGCTGCAGCTCCCCCTCGCGGGAGGAGGTGGCGCCGCTGTTTTACCTCAGGTCATGGCGGTAACTGCTGCCCCGCTGCGCGCACCCCGCGGTCATTCCTCCCCAGCGCAACCCTTGTACTGGCCTTTCTGCGTGAGGCACACCACGGGTCACCCTGCGTGAGGTACCGCCGCCCTGAGGGGACTGTCCTCAGCGGCACACGGGATGGAGCAAAGGCTGCACGAGTCGCACTCCAGCACTGAGCACCCAGAGGCACCTTCCAGCATTGAGGTGCCCAGACGCACCCTCCAGCATTGAGGCACCCACAGGCACCTTCTAGCATTGAGGCGCCCAGAGGCATCCTCCAGCATTGAGGCGCCCACAGGCACCCTCCAGCATTGAGGCGCCCACAGGCACCTTCCAGCATTGAGGCGCCCACAGGCACCCTCCAGCATTGAGGCGCCCACAGGCACCTTCCAGCATTGAGGCGCCCACAGGCACCCTCCAGCATTGAGGCGCCCACAGGCACCCTCCAGCATTGAGGCACCCACAGGCACCTTCCAGCATTGAGGCGCCCACAGGCACCTTCCAGCATTGAGGCGCCCACAGGCACCCTCCAGCATTGAGGCGCCCACAGGCACCCTCCAGCATTGAGGCACCCACAGGCACCTTCCAGCATTGAGCCGCCCAGAGGCATCCTCCAGCACTGAGACACCCCTCCTGAGTGCCCACATATGCTCACAGCTGGAGAGCCTCCTTCAAGAGGCTTTAGGAGGCCACCTCCTCCCAAAGCAGCTGCTGGCAGGATCCGCGCTCCCCTCCCAGCACTAGCAGTTGAACAGGGCTGTGCCAGCGCTGCGCTGCTCCAGGGGCTCTGTCAAGCACCAGGCTGCAGGAGCCAGGCTTCCCCCCGCTCCCCCATCCTCGCCCCAGGCCGCTGCACAGCAGCAGCTCCCGAGGCTGCGGTGCCTGGATGTGCTGAGCCTGCAGAACATAACTCCAAATGGCAAAGGGAAGACTTTTTATAGCTCCTGAACTCCAGCCCTAGTGAAAGGCAGGGGGTGGCTAACAGCAAGAGACTTGTGCACCGGTCACCCCCCAGGTGAGACGTGGGACCTTCAAACGCAGCGAGGGGCTGCAGCGGCTCGGGCACTGCCGGCAGCACATAGTGCTAAAGAAACCCACAGGAGGAGGATGCACAAAGCACTTCCATGGCAAAGGAGCTAACACCTAAATGCAAGTCCCAAACGCAGTTCCAGACCTGCTGCAGCTCCAGGAAGGTGCTGGCAAGACTTTACCAAGCCAAGGTGAGAGACTGCAACATATTGAAGGAAGAGAGCTCAGAGCCTGTCTCCTATATAAGCCTCACATCCAAACACTTGAGCTGGGATTCCTGAAGCGCTTGAAGGCAAAGGGAAGTAGAAGTTGTGCCAGCCCTGCAGGAACATGCTGGACTTCCTTTATCCTCCCTCCAACCTCAATAAAGTTCCTTGTGAGAGGAAGCTGATGCTGGCTACTTTCTGTAGGATAGCTCAGTTTTATTTAAAGGTCGTAGGGTACCCAGTGAGAAAGCGTGTCTAATAAAAGGCACAAAAATGACTGCAATGCCAGCAGATTAAATTCCCCTAGCAAGAGGCTGAGCAGAGGGCTAACAGTCTTGGAAAGGTCACTCAGTATGAGATGCATTTCAAAGAAAGACAGGACAGGGCAAGTCTGGGAAAAGCAGTTGGGAAGAGATGAAGAAAGCAACACGGCATGTTCCAAGAAGCCAAGACATCAGAGGAGGGGTGGCCTGGGGTACATGGGGCACAGCGGGGTCCTGGCCCAGCTCCTGCAAGCCCCAGGTAGAAGAGTTAGGACTCTGTATCCAGTTCTACCATTGCAACCTCAACCCTCTTCACTCCTACAGCCAAACTTTAACACTGCTGAGAAAAAGCAAGTGGGACACTGCGTGATGTTGTGACTGAACAAGGACCTGCAGGGGCATTCTTGCTGTTTCTGGGACAGCACACGAGGGTGCAGAGCCAGGAGGGAATGAACAGTGCCCTTCTCTGCACTCTCAGCAAGTCCAGCAGGCACCAACCCAAAGACAATGATGCACCAGAGCGACAGAGCAAAGAGCGTGTCTCCCATCTCCTCTCCAAGTTTATTATTGCTTTAAACATTCCTATGCTACAGGGCCAGTCAGAGAGCCAGCAGCTCTAGGAGCCGGACCAGGGGTGGACAGTGAGCCCTGGGGCAGCTCCAGCCTGCCAGCCCAGACAGGGATCGCTGAACCGGCCACGCTGGCCTGAGCCAACAGGAGCAGCTTCAGAGGACCAGGAAGCACGTGGCACCCAGCTGGACAAGGGGCAAGCGTGAAAGGCACGGCATGAGGCATGAGACCTCTGTCCTCTCCTGGGATGTTGGGAGGTCTCCTCGTACCTCTTTGTGGATCACATGTCCATTGCTGCCCCTTGTGTCAGTGGGCAGTTTCCAGCACCCTCACAAGAGGGGCAGCAGGGAAAGGAAGTGTGGAACCTGCTTTCTCAGCTCCTAGAAAGCCACAGGTAGAAGCAAAGACTGGGCTAAGGCACAGACTGGGGCAAGCCAGAAAGAAGGCAAAAAGCTGCTGTGGATCATCCATCTAAAGGCAACATGACCCAACTGCTCTGTCAGGTACACAGCCAAGGGTTACACTTGGCACACTTGTTACAGCTGCTCCCAAAGACTTTGGGGCAGTTGGTCCCTGCATTGCCAAAGCCAAGAGGGAGGACAAACCAGTGTGAGGGAGAAAGGCTGCCCAGGGATGGGCGTGGAATCAGCACAGGCAAATCTGTGACAACAGGGGAGGTTTGATTGCAAGAGCCAAAAGCCTAAATAAACAAGTGCCCTCACACACAAAGCATTGGCCAGAGCAGCTGGGGGTGGCTGGGGCAGCAGCACATGGCAACGTGGCAAAGAATGCTGTTACCTGTGCTGTGCTGCTTAGAAAGAAGAGTGATTCTCAGCTCCTTGGAAGTCCTGAGGAGCTTCATTCAGCCTGGTGGAGCCTGGCAGGGAACTGTGTCCTCTGCACGAGACAGTTAAGCCAAAAGCAAGAGCAGTGAGCAAGAAAGGGCTGGTGTCATGCAGAGTGGCTCCATGGGGCTAATAGCAAAGCTTGTCCTCCCAGGCAGTGCCCCCTCAAGATGACCTGGCAGAGTCCCTCTAGGAACTGAATCCATCATGGCAAGAGAAAGTGGAAGGAGGAAGATGCTCAGCCCCACTCAGGGCAGAGCCTAGACAGCAGCAGAAGCTAAATGAGCCCTTCGAAGAGAAAGTGAGATCAACAGGTACCTCTGTGCAGATGCCAGGATCAGGCTGGCACTGTCCAGGGCTGATAAAGGGACCCTCTGCCCTTCCAGCACCTTACAAAGGCTCCCAGGAGACCTGGACTCCTTACAAAGCTGTAGCTCTCCGCTCATCTCGGCAGGATCAGTGGTCTTGCAGGCAGAGCCCCCTTACATGTGCTCGGGGTGGTTCTGGAGGCACTTGATGACATCAGTAACAGGTTTGCCCTTGTAGCAGATCTCATACACAGCTGTGAAGAGGGGGAACCTGTGGGCAGATGAACAAAGTCACCCCTTGCCCTGTCACCACAGCTGGCAGAGTCACAGCACCTCCTGTGGTGACATGCAGGACCACTGGGCAGGAGCAGGTAGGACAGTGTCATCCTGCCTCATCCAACGGGCCACTCCTGGCCAGCTGGTTTGATTTGAGCTGTCTAGAGATTGACCTGAAGAGCAGGGACACTAAGGGTGGGGTTCCCCTTCTGCCCCCACGAAAGAGCAGACAAGGGAGATGGCAGCACTCACTTCTCCACTGCATTCTTGCTTTTCAGGATGCGATGGAGCTCGGCAGACGTCTGGGGACCCTGCAACTTCTGCCCATTCAACATCTCCTCCTCCAGCTGCTCAAGAGACTGAAACAACCCAACAAGTTGAGGGAACTGGACCCTGCAACCCCATCTGCCACCCCACGTCCCTTCCCTGGAGCCAGGCTGTGGCACTGGGTGAGTGAAGGCAGATGTGTCACAGTGCTAACTGGGTTTACCTCAGCAGGGGGATGCAGGCACCAGTGTTGCTCCTCTTACCTTCCCAGTCTTGGCAAAAGCCTCGGCCACCTTTCGGTTGCGGCCACCATAGCAGGTAGTGATGAGATCAGCAACCCCACAGCTCTGCAGGAACGTGGAGGAGGTGACAGGGCCCTTACAGAAGAGTTTGGCAAAGCCAATCATCTCCATGAGTCCCAGACGGATCACGGCAGCCTTTGTGTTGTCTCCATAGCCGAGCCCATCACAGAAACCTGCTCCTACAGCCACAACGTTCTGGAAAACAGCAGCATTGTGGAAGGATCTGTTCCCAGTGGAGCTCAGGGCTTTGCTGTGTCCATGAGCTGCCAGTGTGATCCCAAGCACAGGCTCCTGATGATCCAGTGATCATCATCCCTCTAAGCAGCTGAACAGGACACATCCAAAGTCTGGCTTTTGACCCAAAGGTCTCAGTGAGCCACAGTGCAGTGCCCAGAGGGGTTCATTCCGCTGTCAGCCTCCTCCCCAGAGCTCCCTGCAGGGCCATACGGAGTCACAGGCTCTGCTAACCAAGCCCTGCAAAGCCCAGTGAGCAGCTCACCCACCTTGAGAGCCCCACAGATCTCCACAGTGTCAGCTTCCTGCACCACTGTCACCCGGAAATTCGGTGTCTGCATCAGCTCCTTCAGCATCTGCCCATGCTGCAGGTTCTTGCAGCCTGATGAGACAACGGGGGAAGGAGGAAGATGATGGGGGGAGGCCCTAAGGTAGGACTGTGCTGCTCTCCTGCTCAGTGGGGTGTTCCTGCAGCAAAAGCCCTTGCAGGTAGTGCAGCGAGAGGAACCTATTGCCCAACTTATGGGCATTGCTAAACATTTGCAGGTCTACATTGTGGGGCAGATAAGCAAGGTTCAGCCTTGGAACTCCCAGAACACAGGGTCAGTCCCTACTGCTGTGTCAAGAAACGACATGTCCACTAAATGAAAGGCGTCTTCAAAGGCTACAAATTTGGGTTTGGAGATTGCTGTTCTCCCTGTTCCTGCAGTGCAAGAGCATCTCTGTGCTCGCAGTGGTAACATGCTGTGTTTATACCACTCCAGTCTCTGCACCCTCCTGCACAGCATGTTTGCTTTTGTTTAAAATACAGACACTTTGAGCCCTGGAACATCTAATCCAGCAGCAAACTGGTCTGTTGGTTTTGGCTGCTGTGCCTGATTCACAAACAGTGTGGAGGATGTTAGGAACAGCCACCAGATGAGCTTTCAAGCAGCCCTGCCTGGCAACAGCACGGGATCCCGGTGAGCGTCCCTTGAAGCTTAAGGAAATAAAGGTAGGAACTCTATTTCTAAAGGTCCTCTTAGTGTCCACCCCTTTGGTTTGTGCCAGGCAGACTGCCTGATGCTTAGTCTGTGCTGGCAGGAACTTTTAGACACACAACTCTGGTTTTAATGAAGCGAGCAATCACATTGTAAACCCTGTGAATGAGCTCATCCGGCTCCTATGGAGTGTCGCTGCCTCCACTGGGGTCAGCTCACCCGAGGCAGCAGCAGTTTGAGCTGCACCACGCTCAGCCCTTTGCCTCTTCCCACTCCTCAGGAGTGAGAGCTGCTGCTGAGGGGGGTTCTTGGCTCCTTACCGATGGTTGTTTCACAGAACTTCTCTTCTGCCACTTCATTTGCAATATTGGCCCCCATGAGGACGCTCATCTCTATTCCCAGTTTCTCACAGATGATGTCTGAGATCAGCCTCAGCCCATCTGGTCCTTCATCCACCCCCTGGGAGACGACCAGGGGCAGAGATGAGGACCTGCCCCCAGCCCGCCATTCCCCGTGCTCCAATGCTCTTGCTCTCATCCCCACAGCCCCCCCAGTGCTCAGCTGCACCCCATTCCTCACAGTGCTTGAGATCCCCCACATGCCCTCACCCTTCTCCACCAATACACCTCCAAATCCCCACCTACCACATCCCCCCATAACCCCAGAGCCCAGTTTCTCCTCCAAAATCCCAGGATTCCTTTTCAGCTCCTCCGAGCCAGGCTGCTCCCAGTTAAACCCCTTTAGCCCAGCACCCCAGTGACCTGCCTGGGCTCCCCCTGCTCACACCTTGATGAGTGACATCCCAACAGCATCTTTCTTCAAATGGCCCTTGAGCTGATCACAGACTTTGCCAATAAACTGGTGGGGCACCACAAAGAGGAGGATGTCAGCCCCAGCGCAGGCTTTCAGCAGGTCTGGCTCTGCTACCTGAAGAGAGTAGGACTGTTGTGAAGGACTTGTGCCTGTAGCTGTGCGGTGAGTGTGTCCTGAATCCAAGGGGAGCAGAGGCTTGAGAGTAACTACTGGGGGCTTCCCTGTAAGGGAAGGAAGGGCACAAGTCACTGCCCCGCCGTCCCCTCCCAGGGCTGGCAGAGCAGAGGGGCAGGAGCAGAGCTGGTCCCACAGGAGTGCTGAGGGGCCGAGCGTCCTGCCATGGGGCAGGAGGCCCCATGGGCCCAGAGCACAGCCAGCAACATGGCCTCAAGCCCAGGCTGTAGGATACCAGAGCAGGGGCAAAGGTGGGCAGCGGTAGCAGCCAGGGCTGCAGCTCGTCCAAGCACAGATCAAGGTCACTGGGAGCGTGTAACTGAGTCTCTGCAGCCCGCTGCATTCCCTGCCTTCACAGCACAGTGCCCAGGGCTCCAGCGGGGCTGTTTATTACCTCTCACCACAGCCTGGCTGCCAGCACCGGCCCTTGCGCTCAGTGGGGAGACCACCGCCGGGCCACACTCACCACGTTGGGGGGCAGCTTGTGCCCTGGCAGGTACTTGACGTTCTCGTGCTCTGTGTTGATGATGTCTGTGAGCCGCCGGCCACCCACCTCCTCCTGCAGCACCCACATGTTCACCTGGTTCTCGAAGGTGCTCAGCCGCGCCGCGTTGCTGCCAGCGATCTTGGCGATGGCCGAGCCCCTGCACGGGCAGAGCAGAGCCGCAGGCAGTGGGCACGGGGACAGCTCGTACCGAGGGACACCTCGGGGGGGTATCGGTGCCCGGGAGCAGGTGCTCACCAGTTGCCAGAGCCCACGATGCAGACTCTCTTGCCGCCCATGGTGCCGGGAGTCGAGGCACTGCGCAGCACAGAGCCCGCCGCTGCTATTTCAAGGCCGCCCGGGGCAGCGGGAGCAGGGACAGCCCCGTCCCGCCTCCAGCCCCGCCTCGCCCCAGGGGAACCGGGTGGCCGAGCCCCGGGGCAGCCCGGCCAGTCCCCGGTAATGCGAGGCTGCACCACAGGTATGAATTGCTTCCCTGGAGCAAAGGGGAAATGGCTGATCCCAAATCTGTGCTGAACTGGGAGTGGGGACTTCCAAATCTCTCCCCTTTCCTGTAATAAAGTATTTTATTCTCCCCCTCTTCCTAAGTGCCATTTCCCCCCCAAAGTAAGGACAAACCACCTGGTTGCACACTCAGGCCACAGCTCCTGCCCTCATCTCACTGCCTGAAGCAGCAGCACCAACTGCCTGACCTGAGGCAAACTGCCCGTTCTTCTCTAGAGGATCTCTTGATGCTGCAACAAGGGCTTAGAGGTTTTCCTTAAAGCATTATTACATTGCTACGTTCATGAACGAGGCAGGGTGCCACGTTCTGCAAGGCAGCAGAGGGCGAAAACAGCTGAGTGGATTTTATCAGCAGGTTGGTCACTGCATTTCCAGTTTTGCTGAAGTTATTTTGCTTGTTTACCACCAAAGCACTTTGCAAAGGCTCAAGAGACTCTGCAAGCCAAGAGATCCCTACACCAAAGGCGCTCTATAAAAGGCCAAAATATGAAGAACCTTTTCGCTCCAGTCTCTTAACCCAGCTGGCTTTGTGAAAGAAAAGTGGAGATAATCCTGTCCCTTCCCAGGCAAGCAAATGAAGCGTCATCCCCCAAGCTGAGAGGAAGGGTGCTGGCAGCGCAGAAGGAGGAGGACAGCTTCCTTCACAGGAGGCTTTTATTAAAACTGGGTGACGTCTACAAGGATACAGTACAAAAAAAATTTGGTCCATGGAAAAAAACCCCATAATAGTCAGTTAAGAAAAGCAGTTACTCTGCAACAGCTACGTTTGCCTACGCAGGACTCAGCATCCTTCATGTGTGATTCCCCTGAGGAGTCAGTGGGCTGCTTCATCAGCACCAAGACCTTCACCCCAGTACCACAGAGGAGCCATTTCCTAAGGGGGCAGAGGAGAAGGGAAGTCGAGAGTCTATTACTCACAGACATGTATAACACAGACACAAGGAGTAGGGCCACCCAAATTCATAGCAACCTTCCCAACCACACCAAAGATGGGTGCGGGGATGGGGGGGGGGTCATCAGTAATGTGACTTTGCAGCTATTCCAAGAGAATCCAACCAACTTTCAAGTCCATTTGCATTACAGTCCCGAGCAGAAATACCAAGATCCAGGTCAAGAGAAGCCATTCTCTTACACCTGACCACTAGTCCACTAGTAATTCATTCCATGAAGAGGCATCTGGGCTGCTACTCCCCAGAGTAGAGAAAAATCTACTTGTACATTCCTGAAACCATGCTGGGCCTTACGGCAGCCCCACAAGCTACAACTTGACTAAAACCCACTGGAGCTTCAGCATGGAAACACACCTGCTAACTCATATATGCTTGAAGATACATCCATTCCCAAGGACTGTCCTGTTCCACCCTCAGATCCACATGAATAAGCCTCTGGTCCCCACAGCAAGTGACACAGGATAACTGTCCCAAAGGAATGAGCCTACAACACTGTGTCCCTGCACAATTCCACCAGGCAATTGCTGCATCCCCTCTCCCTGCTACAGGGAGAACAAGCAGCCAGATGGTTTGATGCAACAGCAAGTGGAGGTCTTTTGAAGTGCAGAGAAGTCTCACCACTCCAGTGCTTCCACATCCCTGCAGTAAGCCAACGCCTCCTCTGCCCTGTGATCCCAGCCTAGGACAGTCTGTCAAAGAACACAAACAGAACAGAGCAGGGAAAAAGAGGCAGGAGAAGAAGCGATTCTCCACACAGTCCAGTAACTTCCTCAAGGAGGAGTGACCTATGAGGCAGCCCAGTGCAGCAGCACCCTCCACACGAGGGAGTGAGGGCAGGGAGGTATGTCAGCTCATGGCATCCTGCCCACTACATCTCCTGGTATAACACAAGGCAGGGAAGAGACTAGCCACAGAACTCCACCTTTACAGCAGCTCCAGGCTTCCCAGAGCCAGGTCTCGTGTGCCACAACTAGATGCTAGTTGGAGGAAGAACAGGTTGTGGTTTCTGAACTTGAGAAAGGCTCCAAGTCAGCAGTTGCACTGGCTATGGGGACACACTACAGGCAGTGCAGAGTCAAGGGGAGGCTCTCGGAAGCCTTGGGACCGGCAAGGCAACAGTCAGGAAGAAAACCAGGTAGAAATGTGTGTTCACTGGAGCCTGTCTGCTTGCCACAGCCCAGCAGACTGCAGGTGTCCTGGAGCTGCCCCAACAGGGACAATGCCAGGATGAATAATGAGGCGGCCTCGCTGCCGGAGTGGGATTATGTGAGCTTTAACAGCGTACTCTGCAGCTCTGGCTCCACAAAGAGCTGTGATGCCTTCTGGTGGGGAGCAGCAGAGCATCTATGTGTTACGGATTCCCAGGGCCTGCTCCAATTCCTGCCGTCTCTGCTGCACCTGCAAGAGAAGCCAGAGCAGAGCATTAACACACATGGATGGTGCAGCACCACAGCATCCCAGTAACACAGGACCCAGCTGGCCACTGGGTGAGCTCAAACCGGGAGCAAGATGCATCAGCAGTGTCTACAAGTGGAACTTAACACTGCCACTCTCCACCAGCAGCGTCTGCCCCCAAATTGTCACAGGTACTCAGAGCCACTGGGTATAGAGGAGGACCCCTGCTTGGGGACACTCACCTTGGAGTAGAAGTATCTGCACACAGCTTCCTGAGCCCACGGCTGGAAGTAGAACTCAGCTCTACGCTCCTCTTCTGGATTCCCAACAACATCAGTCATTGTCTGGAGAGCACAAAGGACGAAACAGTTCAAGGAGTGCAAAAGCTCTAACTGTGCTGAGCAAACCCACAGCCCTCCCATTTCCTCAAAGGCATTTCAGAAGAGTCAGGTCAGGTTCTTCCACTTGACTCCAATTCTAGTGTTGCTTTCTGTGCAGGAAATTGCCTCTCTCTCTCAGTGGGAGCTGGTTATAATGAGGGAAGCGTGTGACTGGATCCACCTTCCACACAAGTCAAAGCTTTTACCTTTAAATCCCGGCACTGGGACTGGAGCCAGTCGTTGATGAAGCCCTGAGGATCTCGGGCAAAGCTCAGCATGAACTCCCGCTGGGTCTTCAGCTGGTTAATTGTCTCTATTGTTTCATGGATCTGAAGGAGATAAGCACAGAACTAAACTGCTGAATAGGGGAAAAAGTCAGACTGAAACATCAAGAGGTGGCAGCACATAAAGGCAAATTCTTATACTCCCTGGTTGACGTACACCTATCCAACAGGGTTTTTCAGCTCCCTGCACTCCTGTCCTGTTCAGGGCTCGCCTGCTCCAGAGACACATTCCCACCCAGCAAGGAGGAGGGCAGACCTGCAGGAGCTCTCCCTACCTTGTTATCCAGAGCAGCAATTTCCTGTTGACTGGCTGTGGATAGCAGAAAGGAATTCATCTGAGTTTTCAAGGTATCATCCACCTCCACATCAATGTCATAGCAAGCTGTTTTCTTCTGGTCGTTTGGGTCAACACTAGGGGCAGCCACAAGAAAGAAGCTAAAATAAGTGAGTAGCTCAATAAAGCACCAAACTGTAGCTCCTGTAGGATGATGCAGCATATGGACTGCAGGCAGGGACAAGCCACGTTAGTGTGAGAGCTGAAGTTAACACCAAGCAGCAAAGCTCCACTGATGTCTTTGCAGCACAAGGACCAAGGGATTGCTCCAAGCAGATTTCTATCTACAGAAGTGGAATGCAAAGGACAGCATGAACGTGGGAGTGCCTTGTGGAACAGAGGGACGTGGTAAGTGAAAGAGGCGGCTGTTCTTGTACAAAGAAACAATGACAGGCAACAAGGGAACTGCTGCTGAAAACCAGAACATAGCACATCGCCTTCCTGTGCCAGCTCCATCCATCCCCTCCACTCCTCCTTCTAGAAATATAAAGAAAGAAAGGAAGACAGGCTGAGAAAGTTGGGGCTGTTCAGCCTGGAGAGGAGAAGCTGCGTGGAGACCTCAGAGCAGCCTTCAAATATCTGAAGGGGGCTACAAGGATGCTGCAGAGGGACTCTTCATCAGGGGCTGGAGCGATAGAACAAGGGGTGATGGGTTTAAACTGAAACAGGGGAAGTTCAAGATGGATATAAGGAAGAAGTTCTTCCCTGTGAGGGTGCTGAGCGCTGGCACAGGGTGCCCAGAGAAGCTGTGGCTGCCCCATCCCTGGCAGTGTTCAAGGCCAGGTTGGACACAGGGGCTTGGAGCAACCTGCTCTAGTGGAAGGTGTCCCTGCCCATGGCAGCGGGTTGGAGCTGGACGATCTTAACATCCTTTCCAATCCAAACCATTCCATGATTCTAGGAATATGAACAGAAATATGAGGTCAAGCAGAGCAGTGATCTCACCTGATCACATGATTGATGATGATCGGCTCTGGGGGCATAAGCAACGCGTGAAGCCTTTGTGGGATTTCAGAGAACTTCATCCGCTGGGATTCAAATATCTGGGACAGAAACACAGGGTTAAGGGAAGGGGATGGGGCCTCAGTGCCAGCGATCACTGGCTGCTGACAAAGCAAAGCTTGTTCCAGCCCCAGTTACCTGCTGGAGGTATTTGTCACAGATGACATATTCCCTCTCGTGAGGGTCCTGGAGCTTGTGGGTCTTGATATACTGCCACAATGCCTGGATGATCACTGGCCGGGTCTGGGTGTGAATCCCCAAGAGACGAGCCAAGCGGGGATCCAGTTTGAACTGGGGAGGCTGAAACACAAAGCACAGCAAGGTGAGATGGCCCCAGACAGAGCTGGCTGTGCCCAGCACTGTTACTCCCAGGACCTTACCTGGTAATCCAGCATCAGGAGGACGGTACAGCGCACATTTACATCTCCTGGCCTCTTCACCTGAAAGCCATCTGTCTCCTGAGTTGTAGCAGTCCTGTGCCACTGCAACAGGAGGGGGCATTGAGAAGCACTCCCACACTTGGTTCCCTTTGCTCCTGCTGCTTGACACCCAACAAGCTTGCCAGTACATCCCACCCACCTAAAGTTCACCATTCCCACTTACAGCTTGAAACAAGAGTTAACACATTTGTTCAGACCCCAGCGAGTCAGAGGAAAAGCTAAGATGAGAATTTAAGAGCTCCTGGCTCCCAGCCACTTGTTCAAGCCTGAAGTGTCCCCACCTCTTGAGTTACAAGAGTTATACAAACCCTGTCTGCTGAAACACCAACCCATTTTTAGAGGTAACATAGCAAAAAGAAGCTCACCTCTACTAGGTGATTGTCAGGGCCATACAGGTCTTTATCAAGTTCAATGACCAGAGATTTAAAGAAGGATGAGAACTTTCTTTTCTGCTTGGTGGCATCATATTTGGACAAAGCAGACTGCAAGCAACACAGGAAGGAAAAGCATTAGGACAGCAAGTCTCAGCACTCAAGCAAAGCCACCGTGCATGACAGCGTTCCTTTAAGTTCTGAACACCTAAATTCACCAACATGTGCTTGAAAATCAAGTTCCAAGTCAGAAAGTGAAAGACTGGAGTTAAAGATGAGCTTGCAGGAATTAAATCACTCAGCAATTACATACAATGCCCCCATTCTCAGAGCCAGGGTACACCAGTGCCACTGATCTGCTCTCACCAGTAATTCTTAGAGCTATAAGAACTTTGTATAACTCATGTCCTTGGACCCATCGGTCTCCAAGTTGGGCTCTCGGTCTCGTCACCATCAGACTCCTTGGAAAACAGAGATGAAGGAGGATATCAAGCCCCTAGCTCTGCTCTCAGACACCAAGAAACTGCTTTCATTGCCAATTCCAGAACCACACAGTTGGGTATTTCACACTTACATCTTCCAGCAGCCGTCCTTCCACCCGGAGCTCCCAGGAGGCGACTGTTCCTTCACCATCCTCTGCGTCTGACTTGGCTGGATTGAAGGTATTGGAGATAAAAATACGCAGCTTTCGTTTTTGCTACGAGGAAAAGCATTGGCACAGTGTTAATTCTCAAATAGAGGGTTATCTTGCTTATGTTCTGCTAAAACGAAGCTTGATGGGTTTAGCTGCCTCATATTCCCCCTCTCCTGGGGCAGACAACAAGGGAAGAGGCATTTCTGGTTCCATTGCTATGTCTGGAGCATTACGATTCCTGATACTCCATGCTTACAGAGACATGACAGCTCCAGAGCCCTCCTGCTGTCTTAACTGAAAGGAAGAGCCTCCAAACCTTGCTTCAGATAGCCACAAACACAGCCCTCCCCTACCTTAATGGGTCTCTTCAAAGCCTCCTGGATATCCAAGCGCTTCCTCATGATGGTCTGGTCCAATTTCCTTTCAAAGGCCAGAAGGTCCATGTAGGCCTGAGACTCGGGTACAAGTTCACGAATCTACAGCCAACCAAGAATGCAAATCACTGTCAGCGCCCCTGTCCCTCTCCAGCCAACTCCACACCACCCCAGGCTGCATCCACACGTGCCACTCACCCTCTGAGGTAGAATTTTATCAGCCATCTTCTTCTTTTTAGCACTGTTAAGGAAGAAGATGCACACAGAGGCATTAAAACAGCGACCACTTTCTGCAGGTTAACTGGAGCATTCACAAAGGGAGCCACACAACGGCTCCTTCTCTGGTTGCCACTGTGGCATTAGCAGTGCTCTCGTCTGGATGCCAGTCCCGGCCTCAGGATCTCATTTTCGGGGACACTCCTCATTACACATGAGGCTTTTGATTCCCCTGCAGAGCCCTGTGACTGATTCACACCCCACATGAGAGCTGAGAGCAGGGTTCAAGGAGCACTGACAGAACGCCTCAACCAAGTGACTCTGACCTCAACCCACTTCACATTGACTTTTCTAGGAGATGCATTTGCAATCAAGGCACGAATCACCAGTGTCACTGAGGCACCACGTTATACTGTTATAAACGTCACATAAACCCGCTCCTGTCTCGTGGCTGCACATTATTCCTTCATGCTGGAAGCCCCCCACTCCCAGAGGAGCTCACAAGGGAGCTGATGTCCTTTCAGCCCTCAAGAACCAGCCATGGGAGTGCAGCACGAAGTTGGAACACCCAGATGCAACCCAACAGAGCAGCTTTGTGCTGGTCACACCATGCCAGTGACTGATGCTTCCCACTGCCCCATGCCCGGCTCAGTCCCTGCTTTGCGATTCTGGGGGTGTCTGTCTGCACCCCCAAACCCAGCCTGTCCCCTGGGGGCTTTGGGGAGAGAGGCAACACGTCTGTGTCCCTGTTTATGGATGCCAGATACCCCCGCTGCTCGGCGATGCACCGGAATGCCCCGGGATGTGCCAGGATACTCCCGCTGCCCGGGGATGCACCCGCTGCCCCGGGATGCCCCCGTTGCCCAGGGATGCGCCGGGACGCCCGGGGATGCCCCCGCTGCCCAGGGATGCGCCGGGACGCCCGGGGATGCCGGCCCTTACTTGTGGTTGCGGTTGGGCACGGCCTGCGGCTGCACCTGCTGGAGCTGCTGCGGCGCGGGCCTCTTGCGGGCCTGGTCCAGGCTGGCCTGCGCCATCCCGGGCCGCACCGCCGGGCTCCCGCCGTACCCGGGCGGCCCCATGGAGGGGCCCTGTGGCGCCAGCCGGCTGCCCGGTAACATTCCGGGGCGCTGCGGAGAGAAGAAAACCGCTCCAGTGCCCACCGAGAGGGACCGGCCCCGGCGCCTCCGCTCCCGCCCGCCCCGCCCCGCGCAGCGCCGGTCCGCGCGTCCCCGCCGGCCCCTCCCCCGCCTCACCGGGTAGGCGGCTCCCGGCAGCGGCGAACGGTACAGGCCCTGTCCCGGAGCCGGGCCCATGCGCACCGGCCCGCCCGGTGTGCCCGGTCCCAGCGCGCCGGCTCCGGCAGCGGCCCCACCGCCGCCGCCGCTGGGAGTCACCGACTGGAAGCCCGCCCGCGCCGCCATCTTCTCCAGCACAAAGGGGAGCGGGCCGGAACCGGACGTTGGCCATAGAGAGCACGCGTGGGTGCCGCGCTAGAGAGGCGCCTCCCGCAACTGACGCCCTCTGCTGGCTGGAGGCCGCGCTAAGAGGCGGGGGTGCAGGGTCCTGGGGGGTCAGGGTGCAGGGTCCGTGGTGGCTGTTATTGAGGTGCAGGGTCCTGGGGGACCGGGGTGCAGGGTCCGTGGTGGCTGTTCTTGGGGTGCAGGGTCCTGGGGGACCGGGGTGCAGGGTCTGTGGTGGTTGTTCTTGGAGTGCAGGGTCCTGGGGGACCGGGGTGCAGGGTCCGTGGTGGTTGTTCTCGGGGTGCAGGGTCCTGGGGGATTGGGGTGCAGGGTTCGTGGTGGTTGTTCTTGGGGTGCAGGGTCCTGGGGGCAATGCTCATGGGGAGCCTATGGGGGATGCAAAGGCAATGTGGGAGCAGAGAGTCCTGTGGGAGTTAGGAGCGGGGTGGGAGATGCAGTGACTGTGCCAGGGGCTCCCATCTCCATGCAAAACAGAAGGTGCAGCTCCTTGAATCCTCAGGCTGGCAGCCATTGAGCTGCCTTCACGTGTTCTCAGGGGCTCATCCACCTCCCTCAGCTGACACCGCACTCGTTTTGATCTCTCCTGTCCTAATTTAGCCTGGCTGATTTCCACTGCCGCCATAGGAATTACTGCATGGGAGCTGTTACAGTCAGAGCTGCCTTGGAGCTGAGGAGGGTTGAGGTGTCAGTCCCACGCTTGCCAGGCCATAACTGCAGCACTCACTGCTATAAATACGTGCCTATTGCAGGAGGTGCTGGTCCTGAAGCCTCCCTTGCTCTGGGATGTGTTTGGAGGAAGGTGGCTTTGCGTGCCCCAGGGATGGAGAGCTCCAACGTGCACATGTGGCAGCAACACCTCTCACCATGTCCTTAACATCTTAAGAAGTAACCTTATGGGGGCATAAATGGGCTGAGTGGAGTCAGTTTGTTCAGGTTTAGGCTGAGCACCCAGGAAAAGGATTCCTCTCTCCCTTGACAGCGACTGGGTTTGCTACAGCAAGCGTGCTGTTAGAATTAAAGGCCACTTTCTGCAAGTATTAGCATTAAGTTCCCTATTCCCCGGAGCACTTACCCTTGTGTTTGCTCAGAGAGAAAAGGGACACAAATCCTGCCAGCATGAATCTGTGAGTAAAAGCCAAGTGAGCGGTCACCCCACAAGTATTAATTAAGCAGTTCATGATGATCATGGATCATTTCCGAGGCTGTCCTGGACAGGGCATGGCATTGTTGAGTGAGCAAAGTGGGGATGTATTGGCACCTTTTCTGCCAGATACGGTATTCCCTATCCTTGGTGAAAAAGATGAAGCTTTGAGCACAGCCATTAACTGTTGTCTCAGCATCCATGTGTCTGTGCAGTTAATTTAATGCCACCTCCGATAGGCTTGGCGCCCAGCAGCCTGATGAAATATTCATGGGGAGGAAAAGCACTGGAACTTATCTGCTCTGTATTGTTCAGCTGCAACTTTGACTGAGACTTAAAGCCTGGCAGGAGCCTTTTGGGCAGGCTGGGAACCTGCCTGTTTCTCCTTGGAGGAACACACAGGGTGAGGTGGGATGAGAGTGAGAGAAAGCAAGAGCTAACCTGAGAAGTGGAGAGAGGGAAGTGGGACTCACCTGCTGAGCTTGGCAGAAGGGTCTTGAGAGACCTCACATTGCACGAGCTGAGCCGGGAGAGACCCCAGCCCTCAGCCCCTTCTAACCAGTCCTCTTTATCCCCTGATACTAGCTATGTTTGTAAGAAACACAAGGAGAAAATAACCCCAGCTTCCTTAGCTCAGTGTTTCCTTACACTTGTCCTTTCTCCTGCCCTGAAGGTTTGGTTGGTTCGCTCCTCCCAGTCAGGGTTTGTGAAACACTACCTCGTGCACCTTCATTTCACTGCACCCGCTGGCACAAGGCAGCTCCTCTGAAACCTTCTTCCCCAACCAGTAAAGCTCTGGCTCCAGGCAGCCGAGCGGCACCCAGGACTGTGTAATTATATCTCAGTGCCTGTTTCTGCTGGCAGCGTTAGCAGTGAGCGAGTGGTAACCAGGAATTATTGCCAGGGAGGAGAAGAGGTGATGCTATCTCTGCCACAGTTATGTGCATGTTGCATGATTAATCCTTGCTCCGTAGGGTTTCAGCAGCCACACAATCCACGAGATAAACACAGCAGTGTGCAAAAAGGTGCTTCACAGGGTTTAGACAGGAGAAGAGAAGGCTCAGGGGGACCTTATCACTCTCTGCAACTGCCTGACAGGAGGATGGAGCCAGGAGGGGGCTGGTCTCTGCTCCCAAGGAACAAGAGATGGGACAAGAGGAAATGGCCTCAAGCTGCAGCAGGGGAGGTTTAGATGGAGCTGAGGAACAATTCCTTCCCCAAAGGGTGCTCAGGCATTGGAACAGGCTGCCCAGGGCAGGGCTGGAGTCACCGTCCCTGCAAGTGTTCACACCCTGTGTAGCCGAGGCCTCAGTGCCATGGGTTAGTGGTGGCCTTGGCAGTGCTGGGAACGGTTGGACTTGATGGTCTCTTAAAGGTCTTTTACAACCTGGTCGATTCTATGATTCTGTGATGTCAGGCCTGGGTTATGTCCCACCCATCCCTGGATCGTCAGAGCTGCTTCCTGTGAAATGTAATTAACTCCTTGTCTTGTGCCCAGCGTGAGCCTCACACCACCGAGTGACAGACGTGGATGCACACACGCTGCCTGCACCACACACCTTGCAGAGCACCAGCCCTGTGCAGTCTACACATGGTGCTCCCATAGAATCACAGAATCATGGGATGGTTTGGGTTGGAAAGGACCTTAAAGCTCATCCAGTTCCAACCCCTGCCACGGGCAGGGACACCTTCCACTAGAGCAGGTTGCTCCAAGCCCCTGTGTCCAACCTGGCCTTGAACACTGCCAGGGATGGGGCAGCCACAGCTTCTCTGGGCACCCTGTGCCAGCGCCTCAGCACCGTAACCCACATAGCGCTGTACCTGTGCAATGCGAGGCTGTGACAGATGGAAGGGGTGACATCTCCCAGCACAGACCAGTAGGTTTATGGGGAGCTGAGGAAGAGATTCCAGCTTGCAGAGACAGGGTCACTGCCTGCCCCGTGCAACAGGAGCTGCTGTGAACACCGCTGCGGAGGGAGCAGGCATGGTCAGCTGCGCTGGCTGCTCACAGTGGCTGCCTGCAATTACTTTAGGTTCATTAACTCCCTTCTGGCCTTCGCTATATTATCTTGTTCCTTATTGAAAGCCCACCCTGTGGCCTTTGCAGCACCAGCTCTGGCAGAGAAGGGCCAGAATAGGAGTAAAACTGTTCTAGTTTAAATGCAAACCACCTGACTGCCATTTCCAGGAGCAGCAGGGCCATGGCTAAAGCCAAGTGTCGGGGGGAAGTTTGGCATTTCAGTATTCCCTGCCCACTGCCCACTCGTTATTATTCAGTGTCCATGGGGTCCTGAGGGCTTTTTTGGATGCCCAGTGCTGGATCCGGCACGTTGCTTTGTAGCTGGAAATTTTTAGGACAAAAAGTGTGTTTACGTGTGGCTTGTGCTACAATGGCCATGAACTTGGTTAGGTTACCAATCACTTGGTTAGGTTAAAATCCAGTGATTCCTGCTGAATCTCAGGTGCCTGTCCCAAAGCACAGGAGTGTCAGAGCTGTCAGAGGTGAGGTGCTCTGTGTGTGTTAAATCTTCTCCCCTGTGTGAGGGCAAAAGCCAGTTCCCACCTTCCAGTCCTCGGTGTCCCTTGGGATGTGTTCACACTGTGGCGTGGGACCGGGCGGCAATGCTGGGGCTCACTGAGGCTCCCAGGGCTGTCACCACGTTAGCACAGCCCTCGGCAAAGGGAAGCTCTAATGTGATGCTGTTCAGCACCAGCTCTGATGTTGCTTGTGTTCATGTGTGCATTTAAGGACAGTACTGGAAGGCTGGACCAAAGCTTTATCCTTCCCCCTCCTTTTGGTGATGGCGCTGGGATTCTAATGCTTTAATTGCATCCTGGGATGATGCCATCCCCGCCTGCCTCCTTAAGGAGCATTTCCAGCAGCTCAGCAAGAGAGAAAGGCTCAGTGTTCATGAGTTATATCATTCTTTATATCATCGTTAAGAGTAGCAGGTATTGATGTACAATGCATCTGTCATCTTATTGTGCTTCCTATGAAAATGTGTGTACATAGTACAGATACCAGAGAGAATTCAACACTTTATACACTTGAAGGCATTCAGAGATCAGTAACAGAAAAGGAAATGGCACAAGAACAAGGCCTAAATGCTACTAGATGGATATCTACACTGGTATGATGCATATATAGAGAGATATATATATATGTACACATATATATATAGTCATATATATTCTATATAAGAAATATAAAATGCAGATGATAGAATAGAAACAAACAAAAAACCTGTATGCTTCAACAAGTGAGCGTCAAGGTCAAATCCCAGCCCCATCTTTAAAAGCTTTAATGGGAAAGAGAAAGAAAGAAAGAAAATAAATAAATGAAATGCAATGAAACATTAGGAAAAATCCATAAGAAAATTTATGGATGTGGCCAACCCGTCATCTTTGGGCGATCGCTGGATACAAAGGACTGACCCCCAGTTCCTAATTTTGGTCAGGAAGCAAATAATAATAATAATATTAATAATGACAACAATAATAAACCCAAAACTGCAGGTTGGAGATAATACTTACTAAAAAGACTTATTGCAAAAGCTCTTAAAGATAAGTAGCACTTCAGCCCTGGGAGGGCTCTTGCTTGGTGTGTGGGGCCTGGGGGCTGGCAGGGGCTGGGGGAGGCCAATTTCCACTGGCCCGAGAGTGAGATGGTGATGAACTTGTGGACGTGGGGAGCAGAGACTTGGCCAGAGCCGGAGCCCGGCTGCCAGGGCAGGTCCCTGCATGCTGGGGCGAGGGCAGCGGCGGGAGGAGCAGCGGCAGCCCCGGGGCAGCGAGCTCTGGGATGCCCCGATGATGCCCAGGGCTGGCGGTGCCCGGGGGCAGCTGCTGGTGGGGGGTTCAGTGGGGTGGGAGCCTGCGGTCCCATGGACCAGAGCACCCCGTGCCGTGGGGTGTCCCTCAAAGTGTGAACCCCTTTGGTGTTGGGGCTCCAACGCCTGGCTAAAGCAGTGCCAAAGGGGCATCCTTTGTGGCACCCCTGGCTGAGCTGGGCCAGTGGCTGCAGCTGAAATGGGGTTCAGGAGTTTTCCTTCTGCCTTTCTCCCCCAAGGATGGCTGTTTTGGGGGTCGCACGGGGTAGCCCCAGGTTCCCTGGGGAAAGGAGGGACTGTGGGAGAGGGCTGGTGCTGGCCAGGCTGTGTGGGACCCGGGGGAGACAGGCAGGGAGACCACACCATCACCCGACGCGGCTGAAGGAGAGTGCCTGGGCAGCGGGGTCTTCAGTGCTAAGGTGGCACCCCATGGCCGTGTCCCCTGTGGTGCTTGTGGCCGGCCAGCAAGCTGAGTGGCTGGGCACCGCTGTCGCTGGGGCAGGGTGCCGAGGAAGACGTTTCGGAGAGGTGGAGATGCCCCATCTTCATGTGCATGGAGCGGCTGGGAGTGCCCAGGCAAGGGCTGGCTGCAGGCCACCACAGTCCCAGGGGACAGCGAGGCTCTCCTGGTACTGCTGAACCCACTGCCACGTCTGCTGGGTGCCCCATGGGGCTCCTGCATGATCCCCCCTGCCAGGCACAGTGGTCCCAGCAAGCACCAGCCAAGGCATTGGAGCAGGATGAGCATGGAGACGATGGACGGACGGACGGACAGACAGGGCTGTGGATGGAGACTGCGGCCAAACGGCTGCTTCTTCTTGGCTTCTGGGTTTCTAGTTAAAAAGGCCGAGGGGAGCCGAGGGGAGGGGACGGGACAGGCCCGTGCCCCAGCCCGCTGTGCGTGTCGCTCCCCGCACCGCGAGGGTGGCCGGGCTGGAGCGTCCTCGAGTCTCTGAACTAGCGGGGCAGGCACGGAGCAGCTGCCACAGGGGCTGCGTGACCCGACCCGGCTGCCTGCCCCCAAATCCGAGGCCGTCGCTCTTGTCCGTGTCCCACCGTGTCGAGGAGCAAGGTCCCCTTAGATGTGTCTCTCTGCTGGCGCTCGCAGGGAGAAGGGCAGCTCTCCGGAGGGCTTTGGTAGCTCAGGTTGTACATCCAGACGTCGGTTAGCAGGTGAAGTCCTCAAAAGTGCCCCGGGCCGGGTGATGAGGTAGGATGTTGGCTGCATACGTCATGCCTGCTGGGTGGCCCCGTATGCTTTCACAGGGATTCTGCAGGGCAGCAGATGGATGAGACACTGGGGACACTGGTATCACCCAGATCCCTGCAGAGACCAAGCCCTGTCCCCCCACAGCATCTCTGCCTGGTGCCTCTGCTCCTTTCCCAAGCACTCCCCAAAATGGTGACCCCCCTCGACCCCCCGGCACACCTGGGCCAGCCTCTGAGCTGCAGGAGGGGGCAGCATCTCCCATGGCACTTACGTGGCGTTTCACGTCGTCCATGCTCAGCGCGACGCCCTTGTCCGTGTTGTTTCTCTTGTGGTTCTTGCGGCACTTGCCCCGCCGGCACAGCCGATGCTTTATCACCTGTGAGAGCCACATCTCAGAACCGTGGGGACTCATGGGTGGCTTTTCCCCATGTCCCACACGAGCATTTCAATGCTCCAGGATAATCTTGCCCCCCGGGAGCCATGGGATGGCAGAGACCCACCTCGTAGGCGTAATCGAACAGCTCCAGTACTGTGAGGATACTGGCCCCAATGAACAGCCCCATCTGCCCTCCAATGTCACCTGCAGAGGAGAGGGAAGCCATCAGGATGGGGTGAATCCAGAGTCTGGTGGCAGAGGGAGCAGAGAATGGGCAGAACTCATCACTGCTGTGGCCATGGCAGTGGGGTGCCCCGCTCTGCACCATGCTGTCAGCACACCCTTGGGAACAGGGCCATGGTGCATGGGGCCAACATGAGACCACCTTGTTGGCAGATGCTGGCCGGGTGCTGCTGCAGGACCCCCAGCACAGTCACCAGCACTCACCCAGCAAACCAGCCACCTCGTATGCCTTCTTCTGCTCGATTGTCTCATAGTTCAGGGCTTCAAAGAAGATATCCAGCACCAGGATGTTCTCCCTGTGTAGGACATAAGCAGTGTCAGGCTGAGATTTGGGATGGAGGGACAAAAGATGCCACCCCATCGCTGTGGATGCAGCACGTTACCCGATGTACTGCTCCGACTTGTTGTACTTCTTGGCCAGGTACTTGGCAGAGGCTTTACTGGGGATCTTCACCATGGAGAGCTCTTTGCCATAGCGGGTCACGTTGCAGGGCATCTCACAGACGCAGTACTCATTGTCCTTCTCCACCAGGAAATCTGGGCAGGGACAGAGGGGGATGGAGAGATGGAGAAACCCAACACACGCAGCTCGGTCCCACAGGGCTGCGCAGCCTCACCTAAGGCCGGATCCGCGCACTCCTTGTACTGCTCCGGGGTGCAGTAAGGGGCATCGCCTGGAGGAGAGAGAAAGCAGGTTTTCCTGGTGGGACCATGCCAGCGGGATGAGCCCGGTGGGGACCGGGCCCTGCCATGCTCAGGGCTCACCTGGCATGTGCACCATGCGGCAGTTGCAGTTCTCCACCAGGTAACGGGTCTCGCAGTCGATGCGGCAGGCGGTGATGCTGTAGGTGTCATAAAACTCCGAGTCGCCCGCCACGGCCTTGCAGTCGCCCCAGGGAGGTGGCAGGTAGATGAGCTGGGAGGGGGCAGAAGCCAGGAGTGAGGAAAGAAGCCCACTGGCCCCCAGGATGGAGCTCTACAGCAGAGACCCTTGCTGTAGGGGTCCATCTGACATAGGGGCAGGCAACAGGGGCATAGGGAGGAGGCTCAGTGCTCCACAGCAGGTCTAGCTCACAGTGAAGGGTAAGGGGGAGCATTCCAGACCCCCTCAAGTCCCTACCCGCTGCTCCTGGCAGGACACGAAGGTCTGGAAGCCAGGAGCCACCCCAAAGCCCAGCTGGTCGATCAGTGGGGGCTCATCCTGGCTGTGGATCTGCACCTTGATCCCGGCTTCGAAGGAGGTCTCATCTGTGGCAGAGAGAAGTGGGGTGAGCATGGTGCTGTACCCTGCTCTGCAGGGCTGTGCTGCATGTCCATGCATCCATCCATCCATCCATCCATCCATCCATCCATCCATCCATCCACCCATCTCTTTGCTACTCCGTGTCCTTGCCCCCTCTGCCTCTGACCCTCCTGCTCCAGCACCCGGGAGTGTGGCAGGGAAAATGTTTGCCTCTATTTATAAACAAGTGATGGCTGCTTATCTAAACTGATGGGGAGTTGCCATGGCAAAGAGCAAAGATAAGGAGGAAAAAGGGAAGGACCCGATGTGATGAGAAATGGAAGGAAAGAAGAGGAAGGAGATTGAGGGACATGGAAGGGGCTGGGAAGCACCCCGGGAGCTGCTGGTGACCGAGCAGACCTGCTGGCAGAGCCACTGGGGCAGTGGGTTACCTGTCTCCCCCCACACTGGCAGGTACTCGTCCTGCTGAATGTCCAGCATGATCTCCAGGCCGTTGCCGGTGCCCCCCTTCATGGTGATGAGCCGGGGCTTCCCGTCCTGCCCTGCGTTGAAGGTGTAGCACTTCCCATAGCGGGTGAAGACCTGCAGGAGAGGACACAGGACTGAGGCTGGGGCCCCTCTGCCAGCACCAAACAGCTGCTAACACTACAGCATGGAGCCAGGAGTGAATCACCAGCCCCAAAACACACTCATCCCCAGCCTGGGGTATGATCCAGCTCAGGCTCCTGCTCTGTGGGGTGTCTCTCACCATTGGAATGGCCCTGATGGAGGAGGAGATGTTCCCCACCATGGCACAGACTCAGAGGAGGCATTTGCAGATTTAAAGCATCTCGACCCCGCATACCCCATGGCAGCCCCAGCTCCCCGAGACGGCGGCACTCAGCCCGACGCCTGCACCAGCACCTCCGCCAAGCCCTCCTCCATCCCTGCAGAGGGCAGGGCTGGATGGGATCCCGAACCCTCCCATCCCTCCTCAGCTGTTCCAGCTAACACCTCCAGCATGTCTCCGTGCCACTGAGCTGCTGCCAGCCCAGGCAAGGGACATGTGAGGCCGGTGGGCTGCAGACTCTGTGGTGATGCCAGGACAGAGACGCCAGACACCTCCTCTGCAAACACAACTCTGGGACTGCTCTCCATGTCCCAACAGCAGGTCTCTGCAGCCGGTGCCATCCCCAACTCCAGTGAAACTGGATATCAGCCTGTCCCTGAGCTGGCAAGGACAGTGTCACCCGCAGTGCCTGATCCCACATGGCGCCGGCCGGAGCTGCTCCCTGCTCCCGGCCACCTTGGGGCTACTCACCACCGCGAAGTCACCGGGGCCACACGGCTCGCCCCGGTAGCTGCAGCTCAGCAGCATGTCCTCCAGCTGGTGGCAAGTGCGGTTAAAAAACACATACAAATTGAGGGGCTCATCATCATCCTCAGGGCCAGGCTGGGCTGGGGTGAAGCCCAGCTCCATCCCGGGCTCGTAGTCAATCAGGGGGGCCAGGTAGAGCAGATCCTCGTGGCTGAGCTGCGAGACCCGCACGCGGTTGATGTTGCAGAAGGTAACGGCAGGGAAGGTCATTTCAGGGCTGTCCTCCTCGCTGAGCAGCGTGACGTGGTGGTACTCCAGGTAGTAGGCGATGCGGTCGGCCACCTGGTAGAGGAAGACGGAGAGGGAGAGGAGGAAGGCCAGCGCCCAGAGCGCCTGCCGAGCACCCAGGCTTCCCTCCACGAAGATGTGGCTCAGCCCGTGCAGCGTGCAGCTGCTGGCAAAGGCCACAAAGTCCGTGGCTGCCCCTGCATCCTCCTCCTCCTCTTCTTCATCCTCCTCCTGCCCATACAGGAACTCGTCTGCTCCATTATCTCCTGTCCCGGTGGCTGCAACATCTCTTGGTCCTTCCTCGCTGGAGAAGGAGATGGTGCAGAATATCTGGAGAGGCATTGTCCAGTGTGGAGGTCCTGGCTCCAGCGTGGGGGTCCTGGTCCCTGCCCTGGCACAGTCCGGGGGTCTTCAGCAGTGGGCTGGTTCCACAGCGTGTGGGTGAGAGGGGCTGGGAGAGAGCAGGGAAGGAGGAAGGGGCAAGTTCAGAGAAGAGAAACGGAGAAGGGAAAAGGAGCGAGAGGCGCGTGAGGGAGAGGAGCAGAGGGATGCTCAGAGGGGACGGAGAGAGGAGGATATATCAGGAGCAGGGAGGAGGAGAGGAGGAGCGAGGGGCGGTTCTGCGGGCTCCCCAGGTCCCCTGGGACAACCGACTGCTGCTGGCAGGACGGAGCAGAGACCTTGCCGGCTCCAGAAGCGCCGATGCTTTGGGAGCTCCTGGTGCTGCTTGGGGGGGGGCTGAGGTGCTGCCTGGTCCAGTGAACAGGGGTGAACACGGGTGTACACGGGTACCAGTAGTGCTGCATCCCCACACTGCATCCTCCATCCTCACTGCAGGGCAGCACGGTCCTGGCAGCCCGACCAGCAGCTCCAGCCAAGGTCTCCCTGCCGGGTGCCAGCCTGTTTCCAAAGGCACCATATGCCACTCTCCAGGTTCTTCATCAGGGCAGCTGGAGCCAGAGGTTTTCCCAAAATATCTGTGATATTGTCCTGCTGCAGCGCCCGTCCGAGTGGTGCCAGCGAGGGCAGGAGGATGCTGTGGTGTCCCCAAGCTCTCATGGTGCTCATACCACCCCTATAGGCTGATCTCCCTGTGCCATAGGGCAGCAGTATAAGCATGGGAGCATCCAGCAAAGACAATGTCCCGAGCAGTGTGAGGTCCATCCTCCAGTCCAGGGCTGTTTTGGGCAGGATTTAGGCTCTGCTGTGGTTCAGGTGATGATTCCTTCTGCAGAGCCCAGCCAGTCCGTGGTGTGTCACCTCGTGCTTTGGATCCCTGTGGGGCACAGGGAGCCACTGCTTTCCTTGGGGAATGGTGTCCAGGCCTTGCGGTGCTGGGGTCCAGGGGGGCAGCCCCATTGATGGTGGTGGGATGGAGCTGGCAGCCGGGCACAAAGGCATCTCATCGCTGCAGCCCTGCAGCAGCACAGCCCCTGCTTGTGGTTTTGCTTTTCTCCTGCGCTCAGCACTTCATAAAAGCATCCGATGTGACCACAGAGCAATCTCCAGCCCCTTCCCAGCACTGCAGCTGCTATCACCAGCCCAGGGGGAAGGGGAGCATCTAAATACAGCAGCACTTTGATGCACAGGAGTTGGACAGGAGGTTTTGGCTGATGTCTGGGTGCTCATTGCATGCCCTGGCCCACCAGTTCGGCTGCTGTGCCTCCTTCCCCACAGGCACTGTGGGGCCCCCAGTCCCTGAGCACATCCTGGCTCATGGATATGGGCACCACCAAACCGGGCGACCAAATGCAACCACGAAACTTGTACAGATCTGGTCTGACACCAGAGCAAATTTACCTGCCCTTCCCAAGCAAGTGACACCAGTGTAATGGGCCGGGCACGCACCGGGGATCCCTGCCAGGGCAGGCTCAGCCAAGATGATGACTGATGATGTGACAACGGGTTGTCCTTTGAGGACCCATCCTGGGCCTCCCCAAGCTCAATATATCCAACAGGGCCCTTGCGTAAGAGGGACGCTGGCAGTTGCCACAAAGCTGGGGACACTGTTGGCACCTGAGAGAAAGGATGGGTGACCTTGGGGATGAGTGCCAGAGCCACGGGATGAGATTTCATAAAGCCAAGAGCAAGGTCGTGCCTTTTGGGAACAACCCAGAGAGTGTGAGCTGGAAACTCACCCTGGGAAATGGAAGCAAAGAGGCGGGTTGGGTGGCTGGGAGCCACCGTGCCATGGGGACCAGGTCACATCCCAGCCCTTTGCCTTTGATGGAGACAAGCTGCAGCTGCATCATGGGCTATAAAGGCATCAGGGCTTTACCTGGGAAGTGGTTTGAGGACATTGGACTGGTTCAGCCCTGTGGAGGCAAGCTGGGAGCAAGCTGGGCTGACTACATGCTCCTAGAGGATGCTTTTAGCAGGGAGTGAGCAGGTACGAGCTGGCTGAGCTTGGGGTGGGATTTCTGGTGCTCCCTGGCTCTGGGACAGGGAGTTCCTGTGCAATGCCTGTAGGAAGGAGAGGAGAAGAAGGAAGGAAAATGGAAGAGAAGCCTGAAGGGGCTTGTTTAGCCCTGGCAGGGCACAGTGGGTCATTCCCCGATGGTGTGAGCAAGGGGTTGGTCTGATCCCCATGGCATGGAGGGGTTTAATGTGTCTTCTTGGGAGCGATTGCAGCAGGGAGAGGGATATGCTGTAATAAAAACACTCCATCATCAGCTGGGGCCATTAACGTGCCCTGCTTGGCTTAAACAGCTTGTGGAAGGTGCCAGGGCTGGTTCCCAGCAGCTGTGAGGTGCAGAGAGGATGAGCATGGCCCCAGCTCTAGTTACTACCTCCTGTGCCAGAGCTGACACTTGAGCTGGGGTGAAGGTGACCGGGGACGGTCACAGCCAAGAGCACGGTGGCACCAGCACTCAGGAGAGTGTATCTTGACTCCACAACTGGGGACAAACTGTGGCCACGTCCCTGTGTTGCACACAGCGGGGTGTCGTCCTGGTTTGTGCGAGTTTGGGAGGTGCTGGATGAGTGCTTGGTCTCATTCCAGCTCTTCCCTTGCCAGGAGTTATTTTTACCCTCTCTCAGGTAAAGCTTTGGCGGGGGAGAGGGACGGGGGATGCTATAATTAACCGTGACATCAGCCCCTGTGGCGGCGCGTGCCGGGATGCTGCCGCCACACCCCGACCCACCGCTGGGGACCAGGGATGCTCAACGCTCTCCTGCTGCAGCGAGGGATGTGGGATGGTGGAGCTTGGGTTTTCCTGGCTCTGGCAGAGCATTTGGTCACTGTCCTGGGGCAGTTGGGCCCCGCTCGCTGCTTTGCAGCTCCTCATGGGCCCAGGAAAAGGAGGTTCCCCGGAGCAGGGGAACACGGAGGCGGCGGGAGGGAAGCGGGAGGGGGATTTGACGGCAGCAACAGCACATTTCACAGCCTGTCACGCTTTAATGGCAGAGGAGATCAAAGCCGGGATGCAGTTATTCATAGAGATAAACCAATCCCCGAGGAGGCGAGGAGAAAACAACATTGCAAGCTCTGTTATCCCAGGCCTGCAAGAGGCAGCCCAGCCCTGGGGAGGCTGTCGCAGAAAATGCCTCTGGAGCTGGACCCTTTTGGATTTGTAATGGGACATT
Organism: Strigops habroptila; assembly: GCF_004027225.2. Classification (NCBI taxonomy): domain Eukaryota; kingdom Metazoa; phylum Chordata; class Aves; order Psittaciformes; family Psittacidae; genus Strigops; species Strigops habroptila. The sequence continues at coordinate 1,491,591 of NC_044299.2, read as the reverse complement.
GCCAAGGGCTGGCCGAGCTGGGGCTGAGCTCCCTGCATCATCCCGAAGGGTACCCAGAGGCTTGAGCTGACCAGTGGGAAGGGGTGAGATGAGGGTGAAAGCAGCCAGGAGATGGATTTGGGGATGAGTATTTGATGGAGGAGATGGGCACCCTGCAGCCGGGCTGTCCTGCTCTCACAATGCAGCTGGGTGCGTTGCATTGAAAGGGAGGAAAATCAGGTTTGCAATTTACCTTGGCCCAGGAACGTGCTTTGCAGCTCCCAGAGCTGCCAAGGTGTTGGTGGTGGCACCCGCAGAGCCTCCATCACTGCTCTGGGCAGAATGAGCTGCTTCGGGATAGCTCTGGGGCTGCAGATCCCCTCCCTGACCCTGGAGAGAGGCAGCCAAGCGAGGTGGGATTGCCTGGGCAGTCGGGATCTCTGCTGGGACTAATCCTGCCACCCTTTATCAGATACTGCCACCTTGCCTCCACTTGCTCTGCCAGCCAAGCCAGGCGCAGCTTGTGTTATCCAGCCCTTTATCCCTCAGATTAGACGCTTCACAGTGGATTAGCATGTCACATTCTAATGCAGAAAAATTGATGAGTAAAAAGGAGTTTTTCCTTCGTATTATTCCCCACCTCCGCCTCCTCTCCACCCCGGCCCTGCGGGCCCAGGCAGCCCAGCCCCAGCCATGGGGACCAGTGATGCTGTGGTGCTGGGTGATGCAGCACCACAGCATCACCAGTCCCTGGCTCACAAAGGGGACGGGACACCAAAGGTCCCTTTTTGGGACTGTGCAGGGCTGGCATGTTCCAGCCCAACAGCTTTTGGTGGCAGAGCTCAGGGTGGAGGGCCTGGCTGCTCCGGGTCCCTTGGGCCATCCAGCCCCAGGTGACGGGCTCCAGCCCCAGCATCTGCAGCACAGGACTTTAATAAAATCACATTATGGTGAATAATGTGCTAAGTGGACTTCATTATGGAGCTGGGGCCTCCCTGGCTGCCGTTGTTCCATATGATTTCATATCAGATGAGCCTTATCTCCTCTCCAAACACCTCCATTTAAACTCCATTAATCTTTCAAAGCTTCTCTGGGCCAGTGCTGCCGAGTGCTTCCCAGCTGGGTGCTGGTGCTGCTGCCCCAGTGGCTTGAGGTCTTTGGGGGGCTCAGATGGGATCCCCACAGCTCCGAGGGCAGTTGAGCGTGTACCTGCAGCTGGGCTCTTTCCATGTGTCTGCTGTGATGGCTCCCACAGCCACCTTATCCTTGGATCCACTTATCCAGGGATCTATTTATGCTCTTATAATTGAAACAGTTTGTGACGCCGAGAGCTTTCCAGATGATCTTCCCATTGGTGATGTCCCTGTGATGTGCCATGGAGGGGTCACTGGCACTGTGCTGGCTCCTGCTTTAATGGGATGTGAAGGATGCTGCTGAGGTGCCACTAATTCCCATGTGGCAGGGATTACTGTGTGTGGACACTTATCCTGATGCCTTTCCATGTTTCCTGCCGATCAGGAATTACCCATAAGCAGGTTGCAATTTTTTCCGACATCCTTCACAATTGCTTAGACAGTTCATGCAGGAAGATTCAAGCTGATGGTTTTATTGGTGGTGGAGGGGGGGAAGTTGTATCCCTGTCTGGTTTCTGCACTGTGCTCGCTTGCTCCGGCTCTGCGCACATCATGGTTTTCAAATCTAATCTAATCCAAGCAGGGGAGTTACACAGCCCCAGCGTGTGGCTGCTCTTGATGGGTCTCCCTGTCTCTTTACTTGGCTGTGAAGCTGCAGGGAAAGCAGAAACAGGGGGCTTAAAATCCCTGGTAAACCAGAGGGTGAGTGGGAAGCAGCCTGCCCCAGTGCAGTGCTGTGCCCATCTCTGCCCTCAGGGTAAGAACTTGGTTGCAAATTCACCAAACCCTTCATACAGGAACGAAAAGGAATAAAAGGTTGTCATATCCAAGTGTCAGGGCCTGTGCAAATAAATAAGAGGCTGAGATGGTGAGGAGCTTCTTGAATGAAGGTTGTGGCAGGAATTGCAGTGATGCCTGCTGCTTGGAGAGGCCTGGCTCCAGCTAAGCTCCCTGCAAGCATCTAGAGAAAGGCAGATAAATTAAAACTGAGGCGAAAGGCTGTGAGACAGTTAATTTCCTGGATCTCCCTGCGGAGATCTCTGCCTCCTGTCGCTCTGCCTCATGCTCAAGGGACCTGCCCTGCTCTGCCCCAGCTTCTCCCCACTTGGACTGGGAGGGGAGAGGCAGAAATAGCACCAGGAGGCTTCCTGGGCAGATGCTTTGAGGTAGCCACAGTTGGCAAAGGCTCAGTGTGCCTGGGGCTGCTCACCTGGGGCTCAGATACTGACCAAGGGGAGGGTAAAGGGGAACAGACTGGAGAAATACCATGTGCTGGTGGTGGACCAGGGCTGCATTTCCAGCTTGCAGCTCCCTTAGGGGTTGGCATCTGTGTGGCACACGTGCCCAGAGTACCCATCCTTGCCTCTGTTGTGGCTAGATAGCACTTGAAAGCCTCTTCATCTCTTCCAGCAGCCACAGATGCTATTAAAGCTTATTAATAATAATTAATAATTCATTTTTAAATGATTCTTTGTATGCAAAGGCATCTCAAGAGGAGCAGGAATGGCCTGAGGTGCACCTGAGCTGCTCCGAGCCCTTGGCATGACCCCTCTGGGTGCACAGTGCTGTGCACCATGGCTCTGAGCACAGCTCTGTGTGCTGCTGGGGCTGGACATTGCCCCTGGGCAGTGTCAGGTGATAAGTGATCCATGGCTGGGCTTGATCCTGCTCCTGCATGTCCTTCTCTCTCCAAATCGCCTGCTGGGATGGGTGGGAGTGAATGTTGTTCAGTGCTTAGAGGTTGGAGGTGTTAAACGATTTACCTGCTCTGTTGCGGAGCTGCTAATGAAGCAGCTGCGAGGCACAGGCACGCGTCGGCCTCCCACCGTGCTGTGCCCAGCACCAGTGTCCTCCGCCTGCTTGTTCCTGACCCTCTTCTGCACCAGCACAGCCAGGATCGTGGTGGGTTCAAGCGGCACCGCTCCCGAGCACCAACAGCACCAGGGTCACAGCAGGGCATTGCTGTCCTGCTGCAGAATGAGTGTGAATTGCATCTGGCTTCCAACAAGAGTTGCTGTCTCCGTGTTAATATGGGGTGAGCAAAGCCACAAGCAGCTGAGGGATCCCAAATCCTCACGCTGGTGTGTGGAAAAGCCTGGATGAAGCTGGGGAAAGGAGGCAGCTGAAAATCAACACTTGCCGGTGTCTCTGCGCTCTGCCCGAGGGCTGAACTGCTCACGGCTGCTTTCTGGATGATTTGCTTTGAGAAAAATACACTGATACTGGAAAGTCTCTGAGCTGCCAATGAGCCACCAGAGTCAGGGTGCTCCCAACCCACTGTGCTTCCCAGGAAAGCCAAGTCTGCACCAGCAAACAGCCGTGATCCCATGCGCGGCTGCTCCTCTGCTCCATCACCTCCAATTATTTTGCACCAGGCAACCCGTGTCCCACTGGGATTGCTTCGTTCAGCTGGAAAATGATGCAACCTCTGGGGTCAAACGCTGCTCCTGTTGGACAGCAGAGAGGCAGATGTGGAGGGTGAGCCCGGCTGGGAGCTTGCAAATGATGCAGGTGGGGATGGTGCTGCTGGGTCCCAGGGGGAACTACCAGGATGCCGGAGGTGAATTGCTGCTCGGAAAGAACGGATACATGCGAGCAATTTCAAACGCTTATAAATTATTTAGGAGCCCGTGTGCCGCTTTAAAAAGTGATTTACATAAATCACTTGAATGTCTTACAGAATTTGTACACGTGCTGGCTCCGGCAGGCGCCGTGGTGGGAGCTGCTGGGCTCAGTGTGCGCCGGGTACCAGGCCCAGCACACGAGGATGACGCTGTTTGGGGCCAGTGGCCATCCCTGCTGCCCGCATGTGGTTCCCAGGTTGTTTTTGCAGAGCCAGATGAGCCTATGTGCGTTTTTTATTGACTGTCAAAAGCTCCAGGAAAGATGTGGGTATCAGTAATTCCCGCGCTGGGCTCTCCAGCTGTGTTGGAGATGCTTTTCACTCCAGCTCTATGATTATCCACTAACGCTGCGCTGCAGGAGAGCTCTGCTCACCGCAGGGCTCCTGAGCTTGTGACTGCTGCAGCTCCATGCAGGGCCATAGGGTGCTGTGGGCTGGACCCTGGGTCCCCTGGTGGGTGCTGAGGTGTGAGTCCTGTGGGGCTGAGGGTTGAGGTGGAGCAGAGAGACTAGCAGCATCCCCTGCTTGAATACCCTGAGGCCAGCAGCCTGAGCATGACCCCAACACACAGTGGCTGCAGTGAGGTGACTGTGGGCTGAGCAGGGAGCTCTGGGGGTTCAGAGAGGCTTTGGGGCTGCAGGTGGGGTTTAGCAGGGTACAGGGGGAACAGTGGGGTGCAGAGTGGCACAGCAGGATCTCATCATGTCCAGTGGGGCCCAGAAGGTTGCAATGGGGTGATGTGAGGTACAGCCAGATGCCGCTGAATCTGTTCTCTGCCACAGTAGCTCCTGCATTGCTCTGGAGATAAGGAGTATGGTTGGGATTTGCTGGAAGTGCTCCAGACCTTTCCTGTTCCCTCCCTTGCTTCCTCTTCTGTCCACTTGGTATTTCCAGGGCAGAGGATGCAGAATTCAATGCAAAAGGCAGAGGCATGATCTCCATGTCAAACTCAATTCTCCCTACTGCCAGCTCAGCCCTGGAGCCTCATGGAAATGGTCCAGAGGTCTTAAGCCTCTGCAGCTTCTGGAGGATGTCCCTTGCGCTCTGCCCCAGGACTCCCAGCTCCCACGCCAGGCTCAGCCCTGAAGCAGGATGGTGACAAGGAGCTGGGGATGTGGTTCTCGCCCCAAGACGAGAGCGTGTTTGAGAAGGAAAAGCTGCAAGTGCACATTGCACCGTGCCGCGCTCCTCGCATGTCCCTGGCTGCACTGACCCCCAAAAAGGGTCTTCATGAGCATTAGGCATCATTTCAAGTTTTAGTGCTGGTTTTACATGGGGCAGTCCCAATTCCTGTCCCATGGACATGCAGAGGAAGCTTATCCTCTGCGTTTCTCCTTATTCCCTGCGAGGCAAAGGAAATTAATGAGTTTTAGAGCCCAGAGAGGACTGCTGGGCCTTTCTCTTGCTGGGTGAGGAGCAGATCCATAGGGAATGAGGATGGAGGGAGAGGAAACACAAGCTGGGAGCCGGCAGGGCAGCGAATTCCCGCAGAGGAGCGAGGGCTCCAACTTATAAATAATGAAGCAGCAAGTGTGAACCATTTATCTCTGCTGCTAACGAGCACATCGGGGAGCACAGTCCTGAAACGGGGGCAACAGCGAGGGAACCAGGCGGCCACCCCCTGCCTGCTGCATATGTGGCCCTGTGAGTGCAGGGCTCTGGGCACTGCCCTGGTGACGGTGACATCGTCAGCCCATGTCCCTCAGGATTGTGCCCTGAGGAAGGTCAGGACTTGCCCTTCAGCCTTGTGTTCGCCCCTCTGGGCTTTAAGGCAGAGCCAGGGGCCGGGGAGGGGCATATTTGCCCTTCCCTGTGCATCCTTCTCCCCGTCCTGGACCGCTGCAGTGGGGTGGCTTTGGTGGGAGCCAGACAGCTCGGTGGTGCTGGAGGGGCTGTGAAGAGCCAGGGAAGAGCTGGGGTGGGACAGTTGTTTCCCCCTAGGGCTTCTTAAAGTATTCAATCTCCCGCATGGGATGAGTTCAAGCCTGGTCAGCTCCACCTCTGTCCCTGGAGCATCCCTGCATCCCGCACATAGCTACTGCTGGGGAACACCCAGCCCCTGCTGCGCACCAGCCACGGTGGGTGGAGATGGAGGGGGATGAGCAATGCCAGGGACCTCCTAATGTGGCCTGGTGATGATGCAGGATGAAAGAGGAGGTGAGAAAAGCCCATATAATCCCAGGACGGGCTTCCCCACGGCATCCAGCACCAGCTCTGTGTGCTGGGGGATCCTGTCCTGGCTGCACGGCAACGCTGTGCGCTGGGGCGAGGAGGCTGAGACCCAGCAACAGCCCTGTTGGGGTGCTCCTGGGTGGGTGCAATCACAGGGGCAGCTCTCCCAGCATTGCGTGGGGGGGCCTGGGCTGCTGCAGCTCTCCCAGCACCCAGCAGCGCGATGGGGGACACGGGCAGGAGGCGGCTTCTGCTGCCTGGTTGTCACCCCGGACACTCCGGTTACGGCAGCCCCTCATTTATATTCGCCGCATCTCCCCCGAGCCCTCCCTTCTGCTGGGGACAGATAACGCGGCAGCCGCGGCGTGTCGGGGCCACGGTGCTGGCGGCGGAGCCGCGGCTTTTCCCGTTGCCTCCCGTGCTGGCCGGCATCAGCACGCAGCCAGCATTGCCCCACGGCACCTCGGCTCTCCCGATGGCCACGGCACTGAAGTGAAGTAGCTGCAAAGGGTTCAGGACCAACATACATCCCTGTGTGCATGCAGGCGGCTCCCCCCAGCCTGTGGGGTCTGGGAAGCCCCAGAATCCCCCCCTGAGCAAGGCCCCTCTCTGGACGCGGCACCTCCTCTACATCAGTGAGAGAAGGGCAACACTGGCTGTAAAAGCACCCGCTCAGGGCATGCCACAAGCCTGGACAGTGCAAAGGGCTTCCCGAGGTGAATACAGCCCCTGCACAGAGGTGGTGGGACCCCCATTGGGGCAGCATGGGCTGGGGGGATGATAGTGAATCACTGGGTGATGGTCCCTGGCACCCACCAGCCTTAACTGGTGCCACCAGGCCCAGAGCAGCACAGATCCTGGCTCAGCCTGGGCCCAAGCCAGGAGGAGGGAGCAGCGAGACAGCATCAGACCCCTCTAAAAGCTCTTGTGAACCCCACGCAGGGATGGGGCAAAGGTTTCTTGAAGAGCAAAGTGGGATGTGACAGCAGGTGGGACCCCGCACACAGGCAGCACCATCCCCAGCCCTGCCCGTGCAAGGCTGCGAGTGGAATCCAAAGAGCAAAAGAGATGTAGCACAGAGCCAGCTTTTTCTAATCAAATCCATTAAATCATCCCAACCTGCTTGCAAGGAATAATCCAGGCAGGAATAATAACCCAGCTGTGAGTCTATTTTGCTTTTGCTGGTTGGAGGGGATGCAGGAAGCAGGGTGCGTGGACCCTGGTAGGGAGCTGGGATGAGGGTCCCTGAGGATGCTTCGGTGGCCACATGCGTGCTGGAGAGGATCCAGCCCCCTCCGGGCTGCAACTTGCCTCCATTTAACAAATAAAGCGCCTGATGGTTGACAACAAGAATCGCTCTGTGTAAAGAGCCTCTCAGGGGAATTCAATGCAGATGATTAAAATCACCCAAATTGGGCTGGGAGCAGGGCAGCAGCTCTGCAGACACTCAGACAGTGCCTTGGGATGCTCAGTGGCTTCATCCTCCCTTGGCATGCAACACGAGTGGGACACCCCTATGCTGGCGACAAGGATGGGGACCCTGACCAGAGCAGAGCTCCATGCTGGAGCCAGCTTGGGAACAGCCACCCCAGCTGCCCAATTTCTCAGGCAGCACCCGAATAGCCGGCAATGTTTAGTTCCCAGCTGGACGGGGGAGAGGCAGCCACAGGGGCATAATAAAGGCTTTATTGTGCGCTGGATCCGTGCATGAGCACAAGACACAACCGTGGTGGGGCTGCATGTGCCATCAGGACCTGCTGTCCCCAAGGGATTGCAGGACTCCATCAGGTCCCCACTGGCCATCGCCGTGGCGCTCCCAGCTCTCTCACTGGTGTTTCCTCAGCACACGGCAGTTTCCAGCACAAGGTTTCCAGCCTGGCATGCACAACCCTGCTTTGCAGAACCCAAGTGATCCTGGGGAGCTTTACCCATGCAGGAGCATCCCATGCAGCCACACTGAGGAGCACCTGGATCTCTAAAACCCAGCAGCATCCTCTGGCACTGGATGCTGCCAGTCCTTTCCAAGCTGAAAGGAGCAACTAAAGGCAGACAAACACCCTCCTTGCTTGGGGAAATGCAGCACTGGGCCGGAGCCACGGGGGCACTCACCACTTTGAAGTCTTCAGGGCTGCATTGCTCCCCACGGAAGAAGCAGGACAGCAGCATCTCGCGGATGTCGTGACCGGCCCGGTCATAAAACTCCAGCATGTTGAAAGGTTTGGGCTTGAAGTTTCGGAAGTTTGCCTTGTCCTGCAGGATTTCCAGCTGCTTCTCGTCGGCGCTCTGGGTGTCTGGGATCTCGTATCTTGGGGGAAAGAGCAGGCAGAAGCTCAGGCCTGACCGCAGCGCCTGCTCCCGCTGGCAAAAGCCATTTGGGCTTCACACAAGCTGCTTCTGCCCCGACCCCGCTGTGGGCTCAGCAAAGTCCTGGGCGCTTTGCATGTGGCATTTTCAACAGCAGAAAGCATCCCAGAGGCACGTGAGAGGCAGCAGGAGGGTGGGTGAGGAGAAGCAGCTGGGCAGGGGCAGCGGCCACGTGCCAAACCTGTCCCACTTGCCCCAAGAGGTGGTCCCACAGCACCAACGCTGGTTGAGGCCAGCCCAGCCCCAAGCCTTTGGTGGCATCATGGCTGCAGGTGGTCGCCTTGCTGGGACGTGGGTTGAGTGTGCTGAGTCTCAGCCCCTGCTCTCATGGATGCAAACCCCTCCCTGGGGCAGTGGTGAAGCCCCTTGGCAAACAGGAGCGTTGCTGCTGGCCCCAGGCTCACAGCAGTGGCTTGGCAGCACCAAGGAGCCTTTAGAGCCATGGGGATGGGCTGGAGATGGTGGATGAGGGGCTTCACCTCGAAGCCTGCCACCACAGAGTCCCATGGCCCAAGGAATGGCAACAACCTGGTCCTGGGGCACGGGTGATGCTCAGCAGCTTCACCTGCTTGTACCCCAGCCTCGCTGCATGTGTCAGGCATGCAGGACATGGTGTTGGAGCCATGCATGCTGGATCTGCCCCACAGGCATCCCAGAGTGGCCTTGGCCTTGCTGCATGTCCCCACATGCATGGGAACCATGAGTGCCAGACCTATCCAGGGAAGCTCAGCATGGGAGCCATGTACCCAGGAGCAGAAGCAGGACCTGGTGGCTCTCTGGTGTTGCTGCATCCAGCTACAGAGCTGAACTAACCCAGGATCTGCTTCCTCATGGAGACTAAGGAGATGCTGCCCGTGCCAGCCATGGAGCACATCTCTCCACGCGGTGGGGGGCTGCTGTGGTGGCTGGGGCCTTGCCCTGGCACATGGAGATGTTGCCTGGAGCCAGCTCAAAGCACCAGCACCCACCTGTTATTGAGCAGGGCGAGGAGCTCGCCGGCGTGGTACAGGTCATTCTTGGTCACCCGGCTGAAGCGGAACTCGTTGAGGTTGCAGAAGGTGACGGCGGGGAAGGTGAGCCTGGTGGCCGCCACCTCGTCCAGCTTGGTGACGTGGGGGTAGAGGAAGTAGTACTGGATGCGGTTGGTGCAGACGAGGGTGAGCAGTGCCAGCGAGCCCAGGAAACACAGCGCCCAGACCACGCGCTTCAGCGACAGCCGCTCGTATGAGAAGATGTGCGAGAGCCCGTGCAGGGTGGAGCTGCTGGCGAAGGCCTGGATGCTCACCGGCTGCCCGCTGTCCACCTCCTCCTCGTCCACCTTCAGGTCCATCATGGTCTGCGCTGGCACCCCGGGGTGGCCACTCTGCTGAGAAGGGAGCCTGTGGGTGCTCGGTGCCACGGTGGCCTTGTGGGTGCTGCCGCTGCCCGGCCCATGACATCCCCAAGCAGGGATGCTGGAGATGCACCCAGGTTGTGGGGCATATGCTTTGCTGTGCCCTGCTCTTCCCCACACACACATATATACATGCCTACGTATATGTCTGCATATATATATGTATGTATGTATATTTGGGTGCAGCCTCTTACATCTCCTCCCCTCCCGCCTCCTCTCTGCCCTCCCCATCCCATGGCAGGACTGGGCTGCCATGCCCCCCCAGCACCCCTCTGTATCCATCCCTCCCTTCCCACCTCCCCCCCCTCTCCGGTCCCCTTTCTCCCTTCCCCAAATGGCACCGGCGCATCCACAAATAGATGAAGGAATCGAGGATGCAAACCTGGAAGCGGGGCCGGCGGCCGCGGCCAGCGCTGGGCTCCTTCTGCTGTGCGACGGTGGCTGCCGCTGCGTTGTGGGTGCCGGGGCTGGGACGAGCCTCCCTCCACCTCTTGCCGCTGGGTTGGGAAGACGGGAGCGGGAGACGAGCAGGGACCGAGCCCGGCAGCGCCGGGCGAACCGGAAAAGAAGGAGGGGAATAAAAATAGCCTCGGTGGTACCTTGGTGCAAGCGTGGGAGCGGGGATGCGCCGGGGCCTCGCTCAGCGCCGGGCGGGGGGACCGGAGGCGACCATCGCCGGAGAGGAGGCAGCTGCCGGGTGTGAGGAGGAAAGAGGAGGAGAAGGAAGGCGAGCAAGAGGCTGCTTCTCTGCCAAACACATGGATACCTCCCCCTGTGGCTATCTGGGAGCTGGTGATTTCTTCAGATGCATAATCCGCATGAAGTCATTGTCTGTGCGCTGGTGGGGCCGGAGGCCGGGGTGCCGCAGGCCGGTGGGCAGCGAGGAGAAGGAGGAGGAGGAGAAGGAGGAGGAGGGAGAGGCGGAGGAGCTCCAGCGATTGCAGGCTGCTGGCAGGGGCTGTTGGTGCTGCTGCCGTGTGCATGTGGGTAATGTGTGTGTGCGTGTGCGTGCGTGTGCCGCTCCCATCCCCCAGCGCCTTCCAGTGATGCTCCAGCTCCTCATTCCGCCGGAGCCCCCCCGGATTCCCCCCCAGCACCCCTGACCCGGCTCTCCCCTGCCACGGCCTCCACCACCCTCGTGGGCTTCACCCATGGGTGGCCCCAGCGCCGTGGTGGGAGCTCACACACATTGGGTTGGTCCTTCCAGCCCGTTCTGGCTGCCTGCTCGGGGCTGTGGTGGGTGCCTTGAGCCTCTGCCCCAGGCTCACCATGCTCAGCCCTGCTCTCTGCTGGCACGGTCCCCAGCAAGATGCTTGCCACCACGGGGACATGCCCAGGTGGAGGTCTGCCCTGTGCAGGACATGCTGCCCTTTCCCAGCCATTCACCTTCTGCCATTCACAGTTATCAGAAAGGCGCTGTTGTCCCCAGGGTGCTCCCCGCTGCCTGGGGCAGGAGGCTCTGGGTGCCGGGTGCTCTGCTCCTCCCCAGAGTAGAGCATGAGGGTTGCACAGTGCTGCCTGGTTGTGCCACTGCATCTCCAACCCTGCTCCACCTCCATCTGCTCCCCAGGGAGCCCTGGGGTGCCCTCATCCATCACCCAAGTGAGCTGGGGGACACGCATCCCACTGCAGACCTCGGCCCAGCAGCAGCGCAGGGAGCAGAGGCTGCAGCAGGCGCCTGCCCACTGCTCCCAGTGAGGTGACTGCAGCGAAATGGAGAAGAAGGTTTCAATGTCCTTTACAAGTGTGATGTTGGAAAGGGGCAGCCAGACCCCAGGGCTGCCCCAACAAGCTGTGTCCCTATTGAAAGTCCATCATCCCTGCTGGAACCATGGCTAATGGGAGCATGGGCAGTTTGGGGTTCAGCAGGGTCAGGCATGCGTCCCTGTCCCCAAGTCCCATGTCTTGGACACACTAGATTTGGTCCTTTTCTGGAGCATCCTCTCTCAAACTGGGTCCTTGCCTGAGCAGGCACCTGGGGTTTTGCAGTGGGACCTGCCTGGGGACAGAGATGGGGTCCATGGACACCCCCATGAGCCAATGGCCCCCCTTGCTTACTACTGGGCAGAGGGATGACCCTGCCAGAGCTTGGAAACGTGGCTGCAAGGCCCAGGAGAGCAGCATTAGTGTGTCCATTGGCACCAGCTCTGCCTTTCCCTTCCCTGCTCTGGTCTGCAGCGAGTCGGCATTGCACCTTGCCTAAACGACAGCCGCCCGCTGATAGCTGTCTCTCCATTAGGGCTCCTGATAGAAACCCGGAGAGGGATGTACTGCTTGGATAAGGGAGAAGAACATTTAAAAATGGGTTGTTTCTGCCCTCCCCTCCTTTTCTTTTCCCCTTCCAGATGAAAAGTCATTCTCTGCAGTGGTTTTATTGACAGTAAATCCCCGGGCAGCGGCAGGAATGGATAGGATTTCAGGCCAGAGCGGATGCGCATGTGGACGTACTTGTGAGCCACTGCGCAGGGAACCCCAGTGAAGAGTCTCTGCCCATCCTGGCTGGAAAGTGTGTTTCCTGGGGGGCTGTTGGGGACCCTGAACACCCCTGAACACCTCAGGACCCTTTCCTGCAGGCGAGCAGTCAGGGGAAACTTGGTTGCCGCTGGCCCTGGGCCAGGAAGGATGCAGCTGCATCCTTGGAGTCGAGTGGAGCGTGGGGAGTGCGAGCATTTCCGTGTTATTTTTCGGGGGAGCCACGTGAGGGTTGTGTTAATTCCTGCTGGGAGAGGCAGCGGAACCGGCTGCGGGGTGGCTGAGGAGCTCACAATTAGCCCCAGGTGATAATGGATAACAGCAAGACACCAGGCATGAAGGCTTAAACGTAGCTGGGATCTGAGCGTGGTGGGCAGCGGGGTGTGAAGAGGAGGAGGACAGCTGCCGTGGCTGCATCCCTCCTGTGCAAAATGGGTGCTCAGCCCCAGCATGGATTCGGGATGCAGTAGCTGGGGCTCCCTGCAGGCATGTCCACAGATCTAATTAGTAGGAAGAAAGTAATTAAGGGAAGGTGCTGCAGCGCTGAGGCTCCCAGCGCAGGCTCCAGCAGACAGGCAGGCACTGGCACGTCTTGGGAACACCTCGGGAGCTTGGGCCAAGGGATAACTCAAACCCTGGGGCTATTTTCTCACTTTCCAAGCAGTGTTTGTCTCTGCTCCACCATACACACCTCTTAGAGAAACAAACTTCCATCCTGCTTCCTGGAAGAGCATCCGCAGGGCAAGGATGGGTCTGCAAGGATGAGTAAGAGGCACTTTTCCGTGCTTTTTTTAGGTTATGCCCTGCTATTACGCCCTCTGAGGCAGCCTTAGCTTGCAAATTGCTTCTTTACCTGCACCCATTGCCCAGCTGCTGTAAAAGGAGGCAGTTTAATTCATAAAGGCCTATTTAGGTACTGTGGGCACTGGAGGTGCTGGACACTGCTGCTTCCTTTTCTCTTCCTGGGCTGTGACAGCCCTGGCCCTGCAATCTCCAGGGCTGCATTTTGTATTTAAGGTAAGAGATCTAACGAAAAGGCTGCCAGTGTGGCATGGCATAAAGGTGTGAGGCAGTGTCCAGCCTCACAGCCCTTTCTCTCACCCCATCCCATGACAGGTTCTAGGGAAAAGGGGGATAAACTCATGCCCCCCTCAAACCTGGGCTGAGTGACATGTAAAATATCTTCACAGCCAATCTCTGCTAATGGGTTGCAAATTGCTTCCATCAGCTCCGGTATTACAGATTGCTCATCTGAAATTGCTTCCAGGAGCCCATTTTGGGGCCAAACACTTCCAGGCTTGGGAAAATCACCATCAGCATCAGTAGTAACAGTAAACTGTGTTCAGATGAGGCACTGTGGGGCCTTACTAGGACTGTGCCTTCCTCGCTGGTGGGGTGGCTCCAGCGTTAGGGGCTGTTGCATCTGCATGGGGCTGGGTGCTGCTTAGAATCATGGAGTCATTTAGGTTGGAAAAGACCTTTAAGTCCAACCATTCCCCCTGCACTGCCAAGGCCACCACTAAACCATGTCACGAAGCACCACATCTACATGTCTTTTTGATACATCCAGGGATGGTGACTCAACCACTGCCCTGGGCAGCCTCTTCCACTGACAACCCTTTCAGTGAAGAACTTGTTCCTAATCTCCAACCTAAACCTTCCCCTCACTGCCCTTGTCCTGCTGGCCACACTACTTCTGATGCAAGCCAGGATGTTCTTGACCATCTGGGCACGCTGCTGGATCATCTTCAGTTGGCTGTTGACCAACACCCCCAGGTCCTTTACCATGAGCAGCTTTCCAGTCACTCTTCCCCAAGCCTGTAGCATTGCATGGGGTTGTTGTGACCCAAGTGCCATGTGAACCTCATAATATTGGCCTCAGCCCATTGATCCAGCCCATCCAGATCCCTCTGTAGAGCCTCCTACCCTCCAGCACATCACCACTCCCGCCCAACTTGGTGTCATCTGCAAACTCACTGAGGGTGCACTTGATCCCCTCATCCAGATCATTGATAAAGACGTTAAACAGAACTGGCCCCAGTTCTGAGCCACGGGGAACATCACCACCAACTGCATTTAGCTCCATTCACCACCACTCTTTGGGCTTGGCCATCCAGCCAGTTTTTGGCCCAGTGAAGAGTACACCCATCCAAGCCATGAACAGCCAGTTTCTCCAGGAGAATGCTGTGGGAAACAGTGCCAAAGGCTTTACTGAAGTCTAGCTAAACAACCTCTACAGCCTTTTTCTTCCTGTCTTCCAGCTTAGGGGACTGAGTACCCCAAGAACAACTGATCTTACTATTAAAGACAGGCAAAGAAGGCTTCCCCCAGCCTGGTTGGTTGTCCCCATCACTTTGGGCTGCTGCTCGAGGCATTGCTTTGCTCCAGCTCTGAACCAACAGCAGCTCCATTGCTCCACATAGTCCTGGTAGAGGTCCAGGGCTTCCTAATTCATGAGCACATCATTAATTATCTGCTGGAAGCCAAAGCCTCAGCATCTTGGTGAGACTAATGAGGCCATTAGCAGAGCTGCTTCTTGCCATTGCTGGCTCTGGCTGGCCCAGAGCACGTTGCCACATTCTGGGTTGGCAAAAAAGAGGCAGAGATAAGCCTTGCATTGCATCTTTCGGTACCTATTTCATTTGGCCTTTTCAACTATGCCTGACCATTTCTGAGACCTTTCCAAAGCAAACCACCACATCTAAATCCTGAGAATCGAGAAGCCAGCACAAGCAGCTCGGTGATACCATGGCATTTCTAAATCTCCATTGCCCAAGTGATGTGAAGGGTCAAAGACAGCCTGGGCAGAGGGTTGAGCTGCAGCACCCAGAGCTGCTGCTCACAGGAGTAACCAGTGGGGTTATCCTGAGTTAAATCACAACTGTTTGAAATGAGCAGCTTGCCTTCCTCCCTGCTCCGAGCTGCTGGGTCACTCACCCCGGTGCAGAGTGTCTCCATCTGATTTATGCCGTGTTGTGCTGTGCCCGCTTGGCTCTCCCGACACGCGGAGCAGCCAGTCCATTAAACACTGACTCATCCTCAGCGGCATTTCATTTTGCGAGGGGCAGCAGTTTGGATAATTAAAGGCCTCCATGGCCAAAGCCAGCAACTGTGGAGAGCAGGGCTGGGGAAGGCGAGGACACCCGGCAGCCTGGTTAATCGGTGCCAGGGCAGAGAGGTGGCTCCTCTCCCCTCTTTGTGTTTTGGGGTGGGTTTAACCCTTTCCTGGGTTAAAACGAGGGCTTCCCTGGTCAGGTGAGTGCAATGATGCTCTGTGTTATTTATACCTGGATTAACCATGTCCTGATGGGATCTCCCATGGGCAGATATGCTGTCCAGAGGCCTTGGCTTATTAAAAGGACAAGCTGTTCGGGGAGCTGGTAATAAAGCCATGAAAGCTTTTATGAACCAGAGTTGAAGGCACTAATATCGTTGTGCTCTGCGTGGGTGAGAAATTAGACAAGAGTTCCTCCATGCTGATGGGGTTTTTTTTCCTCCCCCCCTCTTCATCTTTCTCAACAGTTATCTTTTATTTTGATATCTTTCTATTTAAACCTTCAGAACCATGCTCGGGATAAAAAGGAGGCTGAATTGCTTAACAACCAGGCACCTTGTTGCGCGGGTGCAGAGGACCTGGAGACACTGAGGGAGATGGAGAACACGCCTTGGGCTCTCCTGGGGTTTCGGCAGCAGGAATCATCCCCAAGGGCCAAGACACAAACTCCCTGGAGCCCGTCTCCTGCGGGAAGCAGGTACACCTCCTCGCCAGCAGCCTCAGGAAGAGCCGTGTCACTGCGTCTATGTTACACCAACATTGAGTGCCTGGGTCTGAATAGCTGGGATTTCCTCCTCTTGCTGCTCATCACCCTCAGACCTGGGTGTTGTTCACCTGCTTCGGGGCTGTTGTGTTTTCTACAGTCCCTTCAGGGCTGTCTCTACGCTTTTGTCATCCCGGAAACCTTGTGATTGATCAGCTGCAGCTTTCCAGAGTTGTGAATGGCACGTTGCAAACCGAAGGCGGATGGAAACCCTGCAGAAAGTCACTAAGCTGAGCGTGCGGCTTCATTGACTCCAGCAATTAGCGTGAGGCAATGCAGAGCCACTGGCTACTGCTCAACAACTGTCCTGAAACGCTTTCCCCATGCACCGATTCCCCCTTGGCTTGCTCCTGCCATCCTCGCTTCTTCTACCCGGTGTCCAGAAGCAGCCTCTCCTCTGGGACACCCGCAGCTTTCTGCAGACCCAGGCCACCAGTGGGTACCAGCCTTGCGTGTGTGCACACAGAGGTGAGATGCTGGGATGTACAACATGGGATGCAGGGCAACAGGATCCCCCAGCTCCTCCCTGGGTGCAGATCCAGCCTTTCCCCCTGTGCTTCCTGCTTGTCCGATACCATTTTCCTCCCTCCACTACTCTGGCTTTGCTGGCGGCTGCTTGTCCCCATGTCCTTGTCACCGCCATAGAGCCTGTTCAGATCACATTTTCATTTATTCCGTCTGACACTGGTTGTGGTCACAACAAAAATAATCTCATTAAGGAAACGCTGAGGATAGCTGGAAGGGGAAATGGATCTCCCCATCTGGTAAGTGCCAGGTCGGGCCGGCGGCACGCGCTCGCTGTGGCCCCAAGCGCTGCAGAGCCATGATGGAGAAGGCAGCTCATGTGTCTTGGGTGTGCAAACACGCTCCTGGAGCGATGGTGCAGAAGCCAAAGGGTTAACACTGCCGGCGTGCAAACCTCCTCCAAACAGCACTGATGGGAGCAGCAGCCTCTCGGAAAGCTGGCAAACAAATTCAAGCAACGTTGCAACTAATGCGTTTCTTTGCAGCAGAGAGGAGGATAAGCACCGCTCAAAGGCTGAGCAGACAAAGGCAGTGCAGATGGGTGCTGGGGGACCCGGCGAGCACCACGTGCTCGGCGCTGCTTTGCTCCCAGCTAAGCTGAGATTTGCTGCTAACAGCTCCGTGACAGAGGCTGGAATAACCTGGGGAGGATTTATGGGCCAAAGGGGGAACCTGCCTGGGGAGGGCTGTAGCTGGGAGTTACCCTGGTGTTGCTACCCCTTGGTGTTTGTGTCCCATTTCTCCAGGAGGAATTGTGTTGTGTGGGGAGGGGATATAGCACTGGAAGCTCCAGGGATATAGCTCAGGGCATCTCCTTCCCAGCAGCTGCCTGACAAACAGCAGTCCAGTGGCTCCAAAAATGAGGCCCCGCTTGGCTTCTTGTACTGTCATTTGCCTTGAAGAGACATTAAACAGAGAAGCAAATCCCCTAAAACACTATAATGAAGCTGGTGGCTGCAGTGGCCCCAGTGGAACCGGGCCTGGGGCTGCTGGGTGCCTGGGGGAGGATGCTGATGGGCACGAATTGGTGTGTGGTGAAAGGGCTCGTGGATTTGGGCAGCCTGGACCTGTAGCCATTGCCAGAGAGCTACTGACATGGCCTTGTCATTGTCCCCTCTCACAGAATGACACGTTTCTCTCATTATAAATGCCACCCTCCCTTGGCAGCCAAGCCCATGCAAGGAGCAGATGGAGCCCATCTTGAACGTGCAATCTCAGCAGAAGCAAAGCCAATAAAGCGAGTTAATTACCAGCACGTTATGTGAGAGCTGGGGATTCCCAGGGGATTGTGGAGATGAGGCAGCCCTTCGCCTGCCATCCGCAACTCCGGAGGGGCTGGGATGCAGCCGGCCGCTGCGGGAGCGGAGCTGCCCTCCCCAGGGATCACTCACTGCAAACACCCTCAGCAGACTCGGAGCTCTGCAGATATCGAGGTTATATCCATCCCTTCCCCTGTGGTTTTCCTGCCTGTGTCTCGTGAGGCATACTCACAGGGTGGCTGCAAAGCGCCAAGCGGTGTTTGCTCTCCACTAGGCAGTTGTGGCTCTATGGAAAATGTGAGTATACCTGAGGGCAGAGCATCCTTTGCCCTTGTTTCATGGCTGGGCAAAATTAGGAGAGGAACTGTAGCAGCTTCTAAACTCCTCTGGTTTGAAAGTGAATTTAACTGGGCTTGCAAGACCACTGGTCCCTTACCATGCTTTGCCATGCAATGCCTGCCCAGTGATGTGAGTGACTTGTCCAGTCAAAACGCCTGCTTGGAGGCAGCGTGTGCAGCTCTGGCAGCAGGAGGATGTGGATGTGCTCTTTGGCCTCCTTGGTGCTCCTGCTTTGCTCCCCATCAGCTGCGCAAATAAAGTTTGGACTTGTTAAATCCACAGTTTCCAACTAGGTTGCCCTGGGCTGGCTAGCAGCTCCCGTCCACCCCTCCCCTTGCATATCTGCCTGGGAGATAAGGATGGCAGTGGCTTTAATTCCTCACTTCTGCATCGACTGCCAACTCTCCTGCCCGCTCACCCTTGATAAATATTGCACAAAGATTTGGCAGCCACCGTGCTGGAGATAAAGGTCCAATCCCGCCAGATCTCCTTCCTCTGTGCCTTTTGTCTTGTTATATGTCCAATTTGTTTAACAACCCACCTGCTGCAAGAGAGGATCTTCCCATCTCTGCTCCTGCTTCGGACTACTGCTAAACCTCTGAGTGAGCTCCCTCCCGGCCATGCCCAGCCTTGGGGGTGAATCGAGGGCTAAGGAAAGGCGCTGTCATTTCCAGGCCTTGAATTGTCATTGATTTGGGATCGATAGTGGAGCCTGCCTTGGCTCAGTGCTCTCTGGGGCCTGGCAGGATCCTTTTCCCTGGCATCACGTGGGTGCTGAGGCGCTGCCGTGTCATTCATGAGCCTGTCCTTGTGAGCAGAGCCTAAATCAGGATTTGGGGACAATGCTGTGCAGCAAATCTACAGAAGAGAGAGCACCAGTGGGCTCATCCTTGCCAAAAATCCTCTTTTCACCCCTGCAGCCAGGCTGGATGTGCACAGTGTGGGGTGCCAAGAGAAGGGCTGGTGTTTGGGAGGCATCGCTGGAGGCTGTGGCTGCATCATGCTCACCCACCACATCTGGGTTTGCTGGAAGTGGCTCCCCTGGCTCGGAAACCCACCAGGAGCTGGAAGCTGCTGCCTGATGGTGCACAATGGTCCTGTGGCGAGCGCAACGCTGATGGGAGCTGCTCAGCCGTGTGATAGGGAGCAATCATGACATGCACAAGGAGGGTGCCCAGCGCTGATGGTCTCCCCAGGACCGTGCAGCAGCAGATGTGAGCATTGCTGCCGACTGAGCCTCACATTTCAGGGCTGCTGTAGGCAAAAGGACAGGCAGGGGCTATTGATTGAGGTGCAGAGGGAGAAACAGAAGGTCTCAAGCGACCTTATTTCTGAGTATAGATCTGGTTGGCAGCATCTGGTAGAGCTGATATCCCCCCTTTGCATCCTCTCCTGCAGCATCCTGAGTGTTATCTCTCTTATGAGAAGATCAAATTCAGAAAGAGATGAGTGATGCTCCTATCTGGAAGCGTTTGAGCTCAAATGTGGCACGTATGTCTGTTATTTGTGCTGTCCTGCTGGAAGAGCAGCTGTCCTGGGCAGCTTCAGATGCTATTTAGCTTACAGGGCTCTGGATTCCCCAGTTTGGGGGATGGCTCTAACAACACAGTTTGATCCCTACCACTTCTAAATCCGTAAGAAATGTCATCTAAAGTGCAACAAATAACATTCTGATTATCTGCTGGATCCTAATGCTACTCCCTGGAGATAACAAGCTGCAATTTTCCCCCTGGGCCACACAATAATCGCCCCAGTTACTCCCAAGCAATGGTTATTAAACTCACAGCTCTGCTTTCATTTACAAAGCACAAATAATTAAGCAGGTGTCTGTATTGGCTGGGAGTGACCAAGGTTAGTTCTGCTTTGTTCTGGGAAAGAAGCTCTTGGTGCCTATGGAAAACCTCCGTGGCTTTTCTGTTTTGTGTGGCACAATTCTGTCAAGAACGGTGCAGAGAAGCTGCTGGATGGTGGACCAAATAAAATGCAGTTGGTGTCTGTTAATGCTGGGGTTGGTATCCCAAAGGATGTAACCTCTATCCAACTATAACATCAGAGGGATTTAGGGAGACAGCAGGGTTAGAGAAGCTGCAATGTGATGAGCATACAAAATCACACCCCAGACCTTGCAGAAGTTGATGTGCTGCTTTGGTTTAGCTGGATTTTGTGGGCTGTGTCCAGGACACTAGTGGCCCATCCCAGCAGCGCTGGAGCTGTCAGGGGACAATGTCCTCTTACCTATGTACCAGGGCAAACCTGCAAAGAGCCACGTTGCAGCTGAGATGTCACAGAATCATGGAATGAAGGTTGGAAAAGACCTTTAAGACCATCAAGTCCAACCATTAGAAGATTTGCGCATTGCTCCTGTGTCTGGATGCACATGCGTGCTTGCTCCCCACACATGAGCATGCTCCTGCACCCACACACGCAGCCAACACACACACACTCACTTGGACAAGCAGGCTTCCAGTTTCTGTAGAAGAAGAGCAATGAAAGCAGAGAGGATGACCAGGATGGAGGGAGATGCTGGTGAATTATGCATGACACAGGGAGGAGAGCTGTTATCTGCACGGACAAAGGCCTGTGCCAGGCAGCCCCGCTCTCGCTGTACCTGTCCCTTCCTTTTGCCCGTGCTTTATCTCCGCTCC
The DNA here is from genome assembly GCF_004027225.2 of Strigops habroptila. Classification (NCBI taxonomy): domain Eukaryota; kingdom Metazoa; phylum Chordata; class Aves; order Psittaciformes; family Psittacidae; genus Strigops; species Strigops habroptila. Next base: position 1,470,869 of record NC_044299.2, on the reverse strand, counting down.
CAGCTTGTAATTCAGCCCAAATATCAGAGGAAGCTGGAAGATTAATTTTCTCTCTTTGCATGGCAAAGGAGAGGGGACACGCTCTCACTCCAGACTCCCAGCTGCTTAATCCGCTGCTGAGGCCTGCCGAAGGAAGAGGCAAACATTTATCAGTGTTGGCAAGTTGCTGGTGCGGGGAGGGGTGTTCGGACCCGGTGGTTGTGCTGAGCCCGGCCCCCCACAAGCAACGGGCTCTCACAGCAGGGCTCGGTGTGCTTGATGTATGTGCAGTTTGGGGGGTACTAGGAAAAGCAAAACCTTCCCCCCACCCCAGTGTTAGAGCCCAGAGGAATGCGGGGGGTTTGGGAGAGCTGGAATCATTCCCTGTCATGGCACAGAGTGTGACCTGCATGTCCTTCCAGCGTGGGAATGTTCACGGCTGCGAGTTGCTCAAATATTTAAGAGATGACAAGTGTATTAATACAAAAAACTAGATAAAGATCCCTTGAGTTTAAAGCAGGAAACATCATCTCAGCTCTTATTTCCCAGCTCTCTCCCTTAGCTTACTCCCTAGCTTAAATGAAATCATAAATATCAGCCCACAAAGGTCCTTTGTCACTGCACGCAGCTCCCGGCGACAAGAGGTCATTCATTAAAAGCCAGATGAAGGCAATAGAGACTCCCATTGTTTTTTAATGAGTTCAGGATAAGGCCGTGGCTTCTCTGCTGACATTAATGCACCGTTTCGCTGCGAGGAGCAGAGAGGATGGACTGCATGTCACTGCAGACAGGTCTGGCTGATCCCATCTTCACCCCGACACCAGTCACTGCTGGAGGAATTATCCCGGCTTCACGCAGGCAGGAGACCACAGATAAACCCGCTTCATGATTCAGAGGGACGATGCAAACACAGCTCCTTCAGCCCCTTCCTTGAAGACCTTTGGTCTGAAAGGAGCTTGTAGTGAGGTGGCGTCAGTCTCTGCTCCCAAGAAACAAGGGCAGGACAAGAGGAAACGGCCTCAAGCTGCACCAGGGCAGGTTTAGATGGAGCTGAGGAACAATTCCTTCCCCAGAGGGTGCTCAGCCATTGGAACAGGCTGCCCAGGGCAGTGCTGGAGTCACCGTCCCTGCAAGTGTTCACACACTGTGTAGCCAAAGCCCTCAGTGCCATGGGTTAGTGGTGGCCTTGGCAGTGCTGGGGTAAATGGTGATGATCTTAACTTGATGATCTTAAGTCTTTTCCAGCCTGCTTGATTCTATGATTCTATGATGCACTGAGCTATATTTCGCAGAGATGAGCATGGCTGAGGCCCCGCAGCTCCCACCCAGCACATGAGCGTGATGCCATCTGCCGGCCTGTGGCTTGGCCCGGGAATTACAAGTTCATTCCCCAAAATGTCCAGCAAAACCCCGGCTGCCCTCCCTGCTCAGCCTTTCCACATGCTACGGAATCATTCCTTTGTGAAACCCGTGCTCTAGTAACGGGCACCAAGAGAAATGCACCTAAGAGCATCTTTTCTTCGCCTGGAGAAAGGTCGCTGCCATAAAGTTTCTAATTCTGCTTTCTTTTTCCCCCTCTTTTCTGCTTTTTGGACTGACTGTTCAGGAAGACCACCATGCTCTAACTGGTTTTGGATTAAAAGGAACTTAATAAAGGTTTCCCTTGAGCACAAAGCTGCATAAATGGGTTTGCAGTTCTGGACTTTATTATGCAGGAGCTGGGCAGAGAGATTTGTGTTTGTGAAGCTTCACCAGTGGATGAGGCTGGGAGGGAAAGGTTTGTTATTGCAGGGCTGCTTAATGTGGCACCGGGGCAGATTTCTTTGCATTCTGCCCCAGTAGATGAGGCACGGGGTTACTGGTGAGCCCATTGGCATCCTCATAGGCAACAATCCCAGTCACATCATGGGGTCTGCCCAGCAAAGGAGTCGCCAGCGGCTGGAGGAGGCGAATGGGCTAAAGCCCAAAGGGGGCGAGACAGCAGGAGGAACTGGAGGAGAATTTCTGCTGCCTGAAACTGTGAAGTGCTTCCGCCAGTAATCGCCGGAATCATCAAATTAGCATAAATTCTATTAACGGTTTCCCAGATGAGACATTTCAAGGCTTCTCCCTCCCCTCCCTGCCACAAACAAAAGAGAATATAATTACTTTGCCATAAAGCAGCTCCTGGAGAGGGTCCTCAATCCTTTTGCCTTCTCTTTTCTCTTGAAATAAAGCTCAACCACGACAATACGCAAGGTGCTTCTGACCCCTCTGCTCTCATCATGCATCACTCAGAGAAGACTCTGCAAAGCTTTTAGGGACTGGGACCAAGCAAGTGGAGTGTGCTGTAGGACATGGCCCATTTGCCATGTCCACATCAGATCAGAAGGCAAAGGGAGGTTCTGAGATGCTTTTTGGGGCTCCTCAGTTCCTGATGCCCTTGGAGCTCCCACCCATCATGTTTCAGAGGAGGATTTGGAACTATGATCTCTGAGTACATACGGAAGAAATCTAATTTGCTTAACAGTGAAACCCAGTACCTAATGTAGTAACTCACTACAAGCGCCACGGGGGCAATAATCTGAAATAATGTGCCTTTTTATTGGCGTGAGATTGCGGGTGACAATTTAAAAGAGAAGAGAATTCACTTCTGAGCAAAAGCCTCCTTAACTCTTAAGAATGACACTAAAACAACCCTGCCTATAAATACGAGCTGCCAATAGAGACATCTTAGCTGTGAAGATTTAGTCACAGGCGGGAGCTGCAGGAGGCCCCGGGGCTGACACTGAAACAGATGAACCTCTTCAGAAATGGGGGTGCAAGGGGTGCCAGGATGAGATGTGCATGCATAAGAGGCTCTCAGCAGAGCCAAGTGTAACTATCAGCCTCCAATTTGCTTTCCAGAGCGGGGCAAATTGGGCTTTTGGATGATTTTCTGTGCCATGAGGTTAAATATGAAGGTCAGGTCCTTTCTCTTGCTTCGCCATTGACTCTGAGGATGAGTTGTGTTTCTTCTGGGCCTCAGTTCCTCTATAAAATGTAGATAATTTTGACTATCTTCCTCAAGGAAGCCTCACTGATGTTTACTTTTCAGAAGACCTTGAGGCTTTTTACAATCTAGTATGAATTAATTATTATTAATTAGGTTAAAGCAGACTTTATAACCTAAATAAAGCAGTTCTGACAAAGCAGCTGGGTGCTGGAGAGCAATCTGCTTTACAAACTCCATTTCCCACTTAGCAATTTTAAGCATTTAGTTCCGCTAATTGCTAATATCCATTCGCCAATTACCCACTGTTTTGTTTCAGATTTAAAAGATTAAATCGCATTGTTATTTCATGATTATGGGACTTCACTTCTTGTAAGTGCTGGGTTTTGGTTTGCATTTTATGGGTTTGCACATTGAACGTCTGTGGATGGAGGACTAGTGCACGGCTTGAAATGGGGTTTTGCCTTTGGCACGCGGGACGGATCAACAGCTCTTGCTCAGATGAATGTTTTAAAGGCAAAAATGAGTTGAAGCATCATATGTCTCAAGAGATAACACCTAATAAACAGCCTCTTGGTGAAGTACCCGTGCTCTGAACCAGCCATGGGTTGTATTGAGCACCGGTGCTCTGCAGAACCACTGCGTGAGGGGCTCAGGCCCACCCGTGCCCATGTGCCAATGGCTTTGCCTTAAAGTCACACCAGGATTCTGCCTCAGAACAGTTTTTCTCCCCAGAACAGCCCCTCTGGTGCCGGTGGCTGCGTTTGGGCCCTCAGGGAAGCCGCAGCCTCCTCCTCCGGCCCGGGCCGGGCCCTACCGGCGTCTCCAGCCTGCTCTGTTGCTAAGCAACGCGGGCCGGAGGCAGCAACCAACAGTAAAGATGGCGCCTGGGCGGCTTCATCCCGGGGCCACCCGCCCGCCTTCGCGCCTGGCGCGGAGCAGACAGGCCACGCCCTCAGCAGACATGGCGTCGGCTCGGCTTCAGACTCCCAACGAGCAAGAGCCAATGAGAGGCGCGAGTGGGTGGGGAGCGCGCTGGGATTGGCTGGCAGCGGGGATTCAAACCGAAGTGCGGGGCAGTTGGGCACGGCCGTTGGAGCTGGAGAGCGCGCCGGGCCGGCGGCCCAGGTAAGTGTGAGGGAGCGCGGCTGAGGGGGCGCGGCGGGACCCGGCACCGTGCCCTCGCCGTTGGATCCCCGCTCAGGCCTCGGGTCTCCGGCCTCGGGTACCCCCTCAGGCCTCGGGTCCCCGCTCACCGGCCGAGCGGAGCCGCCTTCCTGGCGCAGCGCGGGCCCGGCGGCGGTTGGCTCAGAGGCATTTCCCTCGCTGCCTCCGGTCGTGCCTTCGCGGGCGGCTGCGGGGGCTTTTACCGTGTTTCTGCGCCTTCCCGGCCTCTGCCGTCGAGTTGGGCGCTAATGATCGTGGTAATTAAGGTACGAAATTAGAAGTGCCCTTTGTCGTGACTGAAGGCGGCTGCAAGGAGCAGAGCAGGGCCCTTCAGCAGAGAGCTTTTCTAGACCAGGTAATTCAGAAACCCCTGAGATGTCTTCGTGTCTGTGGAACCTGTAACTGCGGATCGAATATTCAGAGCTTTCCGTGGTGGCTCCTTTAGCTGGAGCGTTCTCCCTCCTGGCACCTCTCTCGCCTATGTCTATATCTGCTCCTGGTGGTAATTTATTAGTCCAGGCTGTCCTGTGTGCCCCAGCAACTTATTGCATTAGCAAAGTAATTTCTGTGTTGCTGAGTTGGAGACTTTCCTCTTCACTGCTTCTGTTTATGCCATTGTTGCTAATGTTTGAGGGAAATGTGCTGACTGTCTGAATTTGAACAGCTATTTGTGGTAGGAGCTGTAACTTCAAATGCAGCTAAAATTAAAACTGTATTAAAATCCCTGAGAATGCTGCTCCTATTTTTATCTTACTCTGAAAACTTGCACATTTTTAGTGGCCTATATAGTACAAAGGTATTTATAGACAGGGCATGAGTTGTGTTCTGCAGCCTTCCAGAAGGAGAGTGATTTGGGATCCCTCAGCTTGCCTTGGCTTCTGAGCCTCTGTAGTGTTCTGGAGAGTATTTGAAGCAATAAGGTGAGATCTGCCTCTGTGGCGCTGCTGTCCATAGACTGGAGGGGCGAGGATCTTCATTCCCTATGGAAGGCCTTAGCTGCATGTATCTCCATCAAACATAACTCTAAATTCTAGTTTTTGTTTGTGCAGCTTCTAAAATTCGCCTGAAAAATAAACTAATTCTAAAGCTGATTCTCTTTGGGCTGGTAACACGTTTGCTGTTTGGAGGTGGAAAGAAAGGGCTGGGCTATTTGTTAACCTCTGGTTTCTTGCAGGAAGATGGAGATGGAGGCTGTGATGCTGAACTTACGGACTCTGTGCAACCAATTTGTGCGCCAGGCTGAAGTTTTAAGTGAGGGAAATGAATACCGTAAGTTCTGCTTCCGAGGGGGGTTGTGTAAACAGACATTATTTGCTGTTATTGAAGAATCAGTTGATGCATGATGCTGTGGGTAATAAGACTGCTACAGGCAGTGAGATTTGAGGAGGTTTTCATTGTTAAGAAATATGAAGTCACAGGCTGAGCTTGTGGCAGGACCACATTATAGAATCATAGAATGGTTTGAGTTGGAAAGGACCTGAAGATCATCCAGTTCCAACCTCCTGCCATGGGCAGGGACACCTCACACGAGCCCATGTCACCCAACAGCTTCTCTGGGCACCCTGTGCCAGCGCCTCACCAGCCTCACAGGGAAGAGCTTCTTCCTTATCTCCAACCTGAACTTCCCCTGTTTCAGTTTAAACCCATTACCCCTTGTCCTATCACTATAATCCCTGATGAAGGTCCCTCTCCAGCATCCTTGTAGCCCCCTTCAGACACTGGAAGCTGCTCTGAGGCCTCCACGCAGCTTCTCTTCTCCAGGCTGAACAGCCCTAACTTTCTTAGCCTAACATTCAAGCAAGCTGACTTCATGCACTCAGGGTGTCACGTTCTAGCTTTTCTGGTTGATGCTGACATGAAGGACTTTAGTCTGAAAAACTGCAGGATCTCATGAACATCTCTAGTGTAGGTGGGTTTGCTGAAAGGCTGGCTGCTCTGCTCTTCACTTGGGAGCAGGTTGTGTTACTAGCTATCTGCTGTCAGTGAAGAGGGCTGTTGCACCTCCGCTGCTTGCCTGGGTAGCTGAAGATTCCTGTGTTTTCTCTCCAGAGTTCATTCAGTTAGCAAAGAACTTCGAAGAGTACCGGAGAAAATGGCAGGAGACGGAGCATGAGCTTGGCAAGTACAAAGACCTCCTCATGAAAACTGAAGCTGAACGTAGTGCTTTGCATGTGAAGCTGAAACACGCTCGCAACCAAGTGGATGTAGAGATCAAACGGAGGCAAAAAGCTGAAACGGACTGTGAAAAGCTGGTGAGTAATTCCTTTATTACCAGTTACCTCTCTAGAGTGTTGGAGACAAGGTGATGGAACTACCTTTATCTTTGGAAAATAAAGACTGGCACTCAGGATTACTGGTTTTTTCCTCCCTGGGAAAAAGGTTGTCTTCTGCTTTGGTCTGGAAAAAGGTGACCCGCTGCTCTTTGGAGCTGAGCTGCTATTACCTGTTGGAGCAGGGGCTTTGCAGCCAGTATTGACACAAGTTCTGAGGGTGTATCTGTGGCATCTGAAACACTTCAGATGGTTCGTACAGAAATTAAACACAGTTCATCCTGTGGCAGCTTCTGATATGATCTACCTTTACAGGAGCGGCAAATACAACTGATTCGAGAGCTGCTCATGTGTGATGCATCTGGGAGTATTCAGCTCAGTGAAGAACAGAAGTCTGCCCTCGCCTTTCTTAACAGGCCACAGGTTTCTACTGGGGGTTCAGGCAACAAAAGGTAGGCAAAAGAGCGTTTTGTCTGAGCAAAGATCAAATGTCAAGTATCAAGCCAGCCGTGTACCTCTGGCACATACTGCACCCCTATCAGTAGGGTTTTACTTCTATTCCCGTTTGAAATACAGCTCCTCTGAGTCAGTAGCATTGTTCTGGAGCCAGGGCTGACTGAAAGCCAAACTGATACAAGTTTCTTCTAATTTGATTTTTTTATTTTTTTTTTATTTTTAGGCTGTCTACAATAGATGAATCTGGCTCATTTCTGTCAGATATCAGCTTTGACAAGACTGATGAGTCACTGGTAATGTAACGCCAAGTTCTAAAGTTCTCCTCCACTGTAAAACCTCAGGGAAGGGTGGGTCTCTCTGGAGACCCCTTGTATTTAAATTACTGTGGTATTAAACTGGTAGAGCTGGTTTACATTGCTCTGGTGTGCTATTGGCTAAAACTTAATGAAGTTCTGGCCAGGGGCTGTAGGGTATTTGCACTGAGCTAACCAGTGCTGTCTATTTCCCACAGGACTGGGATTCCTCTGTGGTGAAAGCTGTCAGGCCGACAAGGAGAGAGAAGCGGGTATGTTCAATTCTTTCCCTTCAAATAGATTCCATTGTCAGCCTTAGCTGACACAATGGTACCATCTGTCATCTCACAGCCATCTATACTGATGTCTGAGCTACTAATCACAGTCAAACTTCAGATGGATGTGCTGCTACTATAATTCAAAACTGTGCTGTGGATTTAGGTTGAAAGTTAATTGTGATGTTTGTCTACTGAAAACGACTGGAGTTCTGCATATCTGTTCTGGTATGGCCTAGAGTTTGCAAGAAAGCACTGGAAGATTATTAACAGCTTCTAGATTAGGGGAAAATCACATAGAAAGTTAATATTTTTCTATTCTGTAAAGGAGCTTGTGCTTGTTCTGGTCTGCTATTAGTGTGCAGTGGGCACAGGTGGGAAAAGACAGCCTGAAATCATCACTAGCAGGGTTGGGAACAGTCTGGGACTTGGTTAGTTGCCCTTCTTTTTTTGTGTGTATGGTTTGGGGTTTGGTTTTCTTCTCCTCTATTTCTCTCTTGAATTGGATTATAAAGCTGGCTAGGAGAATTACTAGAAAGAGCAATATATTGAGGCCTCCTGATACTTCATGACAACCTTGAAGTTGCCATGAAGAACAGGTACTGTGGAAGAACTTAACACTTCTGTGGCATGTGCAGATGGTTGTTTAGTCCTTCTAGTTATACTGGACTAATATAACACTGTGTTAACAGCAGAACTGCTTCATAGTCAAAACCATACCGTATCTTTTCAGCGGTCTTCCAGGCAGTTCATTGAAGGCCCACCAGGTCCTCAGAAGAAAACCAGATCAATTGGCTCCACGGTGGACCAGGTATGCTTGTCCCTCCTGGGTTGTGTGCACTTCCAGTAATTATGTATTGCAATACCTGTTTCTAGGGCCAGCAAACTAGAACATCCCACGTCCTGTCAGTATTGTGTCACTAACAGCCTATTTTTCATTACAGGGAAATGAATCCATAGTAGCAAAGACGACTCTCATGGTCCCCAATGATGGTGGCCCAATCGAAGCTATTTCTACTATCCAGACTGTGCCTTATAGTCTGAGAACTCGGAGGAAGAGTGGTAGGTGTCATGCCTCCATTTGTCCAAAATCCTGAAGCAACTACTTAGTAGGCCTCCTAGAACCTTCGTAGCTGCTTCTGGTTTATGATGCACACTTGCTTTTAAAGCAAAGAGGGGTAGGGTGTGATTCCATTCAGTCAACACTCTTCTGTCTCTCAGGTCCTCTGCAGCCTTGGAGCAGTGAGTCAAGCATAGGCAGTAAGCAGCTGGAATCCAAACCAGAGACTGATGGCTCTGGCACCCCACAGAACAATGGGGGAGTGAGGCTGCACGACTTTGTTTCAAAGACGGTAGGTCTACAGGCAGGAAGAACTTGAAAAAGCATCTCCTTCCACTTTGAAATGGGTGTGATATCAAGCTCTTGGTAAGAGGCTACCCAAGTCAATATTGACTGTGCCAGTTACTTGCATGGATCAGGGAATATATTATCCTGTATGGTTGTGCAGTTTAAGTCAGAGAATCATAGAATCGCAGAATGGTTTGGGTTGGAAAGGACCTTAAGATCATCCAGTTCCAACCCCCTACCATGGGCAGGGACACCTTGCACTAGAGCAGGTTGCTCCAAGCCCCTGTGTCCAGCCTGGCCTTGAACACTGCCAGGGATGGGGCAGCCACAGCTTCTCTGGGCACCCTGTGCCAGCGCCTCAGCACCCTCACAGGGAAGAACTTCTGTCTTCTATCCAACCTGAACTTCCCCTGTTTCAGTTTAAACCCATCACCCCTTGTGATGGGTTTAATCATTACACTTACTATCACTCCAGTCCCTGATGAAGGTCCCTCTGCAGCATCCTCGCAGCCCCTTTCAGACACTGGAGGCTGCTCTGAGGTCTCCATGCAGCTTCTCTTCTCCAGGCTGAACAGCCCCAACTTTCTTAGCCTGTCTTCACATGGGAAAGTCCTGCTGAGTTACTACATTGCACTAATCTCTTCCTATCTGTGTGCTCTGAATCATCAGGTTATCAAGCCAGAATCATGTGTTCCATGTGGAAAGAGAGTGAAATTTGGAAAAATCTCTCTGAAGTGCAGAGACTGCCGCGTGGTCGCTCACCCGGAGTGTCGGGACCGCTGTCCTCTTCCCTGCATCCCCACCTTGACAGGCACTCCTGTCAGAATTGGAGAGGTGAGTCTGTCGGGTGAGCTGCCAACACAAACGGGCTTATGTTTGGTTAGAGGAAGAACATACTCGGGCTCCAACAAATCTGCCTTCTACAGAAGAGCTCCTGTTGCTTAGAGGTGCATAATCCAACACAAATGAGCTTGCTGATGTAGAAGCAGGGTAGTGGGTGGTAGGGATGCTGTATTAGGAGGGTGTGGAGTTGGGAATAGGGCAGCTCTGGGTAGGGAATCCTGCACATTGTGCTGATGGATGTAGTTTAGATCTTGCTATGAATCCTTGAGAGAGTATTTTTCTATGTCTGAAGACTGAGTATTCCTTTATTTTTTCCTTCTGCCTTTCAGGGCACCTTGATGGACTTTGTCCCTTCTACTCCTCCAATGATCCCTTCCATCATAGTGCACTGTGTTAATGAGATTGAGCAGCGAGGGCTGCATGAGGTAAAAAGAGAATGAGGTGTGAAACAGCACTAATGAAATGGGTTGTGGTGTTAGGGAAACAAATGAACCCAAACATCTCTTATTCATGGTGTGCATAGTGCTGTCAGTGGGTGACTGTGGGTGAGCAACAGTGGCTGTGCAGAATGCTCGGGTGTGGAGAGCAAGTGGGAGCAGAAGAATGCCAGCTTTATATGGGCGCTTGATACGCTGCCTCTAAGCAATGCTTTCTGTTACAGACTGGCCTTTACCGAGTATCTGGCTGTGACAAGACAGTGAGGGAACTGAAAGAGAAGTTTCTTAGAGCAAAAAATGTTCCTTTGCTCAGCAAAGTGGATGATATCCATGCTATCTGTGGCCTTCTCAAGGACTTTCTGCGCAGCCTGAAAGAACCCCTTCTCACATTCCGGTTAAACAAGACTTTTATGGAAGCTGCAGGTAAGGAGGTGCTAAATGACATCTCCAAGTCTTTCCCTAGGCTTGATGGTCACAGGTTTAGCTGTTGTGTCAACTGGGAGACCCCAGGGCTCTGTTGGAGCCCTCATGCTTGCAGCTGTGTTGATGATGTGCAATATGCTGGGAAGATACCTCTTCTGATGTACTCTTCTGGAAGAGGAAGGAAACAAGTTCTACTACTTGGGCAAGATACCAAATTACTGCAATAGCAGGAAATGTGAAGTTTCTGGCTTCCTTGTCTCTCAGGCTAGCTATTGCTGTGAGGGGAATATTGCAGCTGTGCCTCTGGGATCACTTTCTGAGGTCTAAACGTTTTGGGCTTTTCCCCCTAGAAATCTCAGATGAGGACAACAGCATTGCTGCTATGTACCAGGCAGTTGGTGAGCTTCCTCAGGCCAACAGGGACACCCTGGCTTTCCTCATGGTCCACCTGCAGAGGTATGTCCAAATGGACTGCTAGTTCTGAAAGGGGGATGTTGCCACTGGTGCCTTCTTCTAGTTGCCTTTTTTTATTGCTTGTGAGCATAAAGTATTCATCCTGGAAAAAAATGCTTATTCAGAGGCTGCAGTGTGTGTGGGATGGGGGAGTTGTATGACAAATGAAGGGGAGAAGCTACATCCTGTTAAATGTTTTTAATATAGGGTGGCTCAGAGCCCAGAGACTAAAATGGACATCACCAACTTGGCCAAAGTCTTTGGCCCCACAATAGTTGCCCATGCGGTACCTGATCCTGACCCTATGACGCTCCTACAGGACACTAAGCGACAACCCAAGGTGGGTGAGCAGAAGGGGCTGCTTGGGGTGAATGTATCCCCTTTAATAGATCCAAATGAATTGCTGGAGGGAGCTGAGCTGGTGCTGGTCTCGTGTCAGTGTGTCAAAGTTATGTGCTGGTCTGTAACATCTTCCTCCTGTACTGGGCACTGGTGAGGCTGCACCTCGAATGCTGTGTTCGGTTCTGGGTTTCTCACTACAAGAGAGACATTCTGCAGTGGGGCCAGAGAAGGGCCCCGGAGCTGGTGCAGGGCCTGGAGCACAAGTGTGATGAGGAACGGCTGAGGGACCTGGGGGGGTTTAGTCTGGAGAAGAGAAGGCTCAGGGGGACATTATCACTCTCTACAACTGCCTGACAGGAGGATGGAGCCAGGAGGGGGCTGGTCTCTGCTCCCAAGGAACAAGGGATGGGACAAGAGGAAACGGCTTCAAGCTGCCCCAGGGGAGGTTTAGATGGAGCTGAGGAACAATTCCTTCCCCAGAGGGTGCTCAGGCATTGGAACAGGCTGCCCAGGGCAGGGCTGGAGTCACCGTCCCTGCAAGTGTTCACACACTGTGTAGCCGATGCCCTCAGTGCCATGGGTTAGTGGTGGCCTTGGCAGTGCTGGGGAATGGTTGGACTTGATGAGCTTAAAGGACTTTTCCAACTTGGCTGATTCTGTGATTCCATGATTCTACTCACGGGTTTCTCTGTAGGTAGTAGAGCGACTTCTGCTGCTGCCTATGGACTACTGGAGCCAGTTGATGATGGTGGAGCAAGAAAACATTGACCCAGCACATGTAATTGAGAATGTCAATGCCTACTCCACACCACGGACACCAGATGTTCAAGGTAACCCCTGAGTTCTGCTTTACTACTGGCTGTGCAGCTGCCTGTAGTAAAAATAATGCCCCTCAATGAGAGCTGCTTGAGACTCTGGAGCATTCCTGCATGCTTCCTGGAGGAAGAGGGAGGAAACACATAGCAGGAAAACACCAGCTTTGTCTAGTATTCTTGGCAGATGCTAGGGAAAGTCTAATGTTCCTTGCATGGCAATGAAAACTTCAGCTGTCCCCATGTTGCTCACTTCACTACCTCTTTTTTTGGCAGTGAGCATACTTGGGCCCCTCACCACTCCGGAGCACCAGCTCTCCAAGACTCCATCATCAAGCTCCCTGTCCCAGAGGGTCCGCTCTACCTTCAGCAAAACCACCCCCAGGTAAGTGCCAGTGGGGTGTTATGGAGATGTTGGGTTCACTGCAGGTGGAGAACTAAAAATAGACTTTTGGAACCTGTTCTGGAAGCAGCCTGGATTTACTAAGTCAACTCTCCATCAGTGCTGTAGTAACAGTGCAAGCTGCATGATGGTTTAACGAGTGGCCTCTTATGGTAGGGAGAGCAATGCTTTGTGTGGGAGGTGGGTACAACTTGGGTGAAAGACCCTGGGGAAGGGAACGTGTTAGACCTCTATATCCCAAATGCAAACCTATGTTTTTCTATTTCTCTTGAACTAGATTTGGGAGCAAAAGCAAGTCAGCAACCCAGCTCGGGCATCAGGGTAACTTCTTTGCTTCTCCTCTGCTGAAGTGAAGTGGACCTGGGAGGAGGTGTTGTCCTAGCATTTGCACACCAGTATGCACCAGTACAAGAAACACAAGTCCTCTCCGTGGCCACTGGCAGCTTATGTAATAAGATCTTTTTCCATTTAGCTTCCAGCTTAACTGAGACTTTTAATGGGATTTTATTGTGCAATGTATTTTTATTATCTAATGCTGTGCTGAATTTAGTATTGGTGAAGAAAGTAACTATCAGGATTTGTCCAAAGTACTAATAAAAAAATGCTGGAGGAACTCGCTGGCACTTTTCAGCAGCATCCAGACTCGTACCCATATGGAGTGGAACAGTCATATAAGGACTGTAAGTTTGTGGGTTTTGCTGTTTGGTTTTTAAAGCTTCGTTTTGGTTTTTAAAGCTGCTCTTCACACAGCAGTGAAGCTGATTTGTTGGAATCCAGTCTTTCCAGCAGCACCCAAGTCTTAATTCGTGACTTGGGCTGTGGTCATGCAGCCTTTAATCCTGAGGATGGCACTGTTGCCTTTGTCTGATGGGCAAAAGATGCTCTTCTTAACGGCCAGAGGGGCTGTGACTTTAGTAATGTTTCCTGGTACTGCATTTATGAGGGGAAAACTGTCTGTAGATGCAAACCCCAAAGATTCCAGAGTAGTCTAAATGAATGACTAGTGCTGCTCATAGTGGTGAGGAGATTGAGGGTAGGTTAAGAGCATCCTTGCTTTTAAGAGTCCCTGCTTTCCTGAATTGGGATATGTGCCCTTGCTCAGTGCTGTGTGAAAAGGTATATGGAACACATACACAAGCTTATGAAGAGGCTGTTTTTATTGAGGTCTGGAAAACTGTCATGACCTGTGTGGTTAAGTAAATCATGATGTTCTATATGACCTGTGGTTTTGTACTCTGGCTAATGCTTGTTACTTGTGCTATAGAGTTATACCAGTGCAAGAAAGCAAAGCTCCTGTTTTATGTTCAGGCAGAGGCAAGCACACACATATTACAAAGGATTCATGCCAATATAATCACAACTACATGCTTCTTAAGCAGCAGCTAGCTCTTGCTACTTTTGTATTTAAAGCAACAGGCCAGGGCAGGGACTGTCTCTCTGCCCTGTATGGAGGTGCTTCACCTCCATCAAGCCCCCCCCCCCAGCAGTTAATGACCTTATGGATGAAGCCACCTTCTTATTTGTTGCAAATGAGATTTCTGATAATGGAAGGGACTTCTCACTCTCCCGTAAGTGGCACCTAGTTCTGATCTACAGCACCTCCAAGGGGGCGATGCAGATCTGTACCTGCAAAGGATTTTGCTCAGCCTCCATGGGCAAAATTCTTCACCTTTGTTTCCATTCCCTCCTCTCAGAGAAGCAGGACTGAGGGCCTGGTGAGTAAATTTGGGGTGGTTGGTTATCTATGGGTAGGTCTGTATTTATGGACAAGCAATGGGATGGGCTGAGACGCGGATGAAATCCTTGTATCTATATGAGGTGATGGGCCTGCTGTTAGAGAGAGAAATAGACACTAGTCCTGGATGTCTTCTAGCTTTGCAGAAAGGATTCCCTGCTTCGCCTAGGCTCGGGCTCCTGCCATCACTCTAGGTCAGCTCCAGAAAATTCTGCGGGCAAGTGGCGGTCGGTATCTTGGATGAAGCGGAAAATAGCAGCAGCAGCCTCACCGTGGTAGTGCTGAGCCAGCTTGGCCAGCTTCTGGGCACACTCCTTCCTCACTAGTGTTGCCATGGGAATCTTGTAACCATCCATAAACTTTGCTTTTGCTTCATCAAGTGAATTCTTCCTGTAGAGGAAGAACTTTCCCCAGTAGAGATTAAGGGCTTGAAGGCTTTTGGGGCCCAGGGTTTCCTTTTTTTCATGCAGCTCCCTGTAGATCTTCTCTTCCTGTGCTGGGTCTCTTGCGCCATAGAACTCTGCTAATTGCAGCTTTACAAACACGAGATCTGGATGTTCCTGAAGAATTTGTTTGAGGTCCTTGATGGCTGCTTCCAATATGTTATTCTTGTCTTCTTTATTTGCATTAAGCCACTGTATCTTATAGCACTTGGCCAGGGCTTGGTAGAGAAGGTGGTAACCTGGATTCTGCTCCAGGGCTTGCTGTAATATCTTAATTGCCCTCTCTGTAGAATTTCTTTTCAGCCAAAAGAAAGCTGAAGCCTTGAGGACATAGGGATCAGAGCTTTTCTCTAAACTTTCTTCTACCAAACCAATTGATCTTTCTGTATCCACTTGTTCAAGTAGCTTGGCTAAATTTATTTTGGCTCTGTAGTTATTTGGATGCTTAAGAACAGTTCTTTCCAATTGGATTCTGGCTTCATCTGCAATATCACGATACCAGAAGTAATTCCAGGAGGAATAAAGAGCCATTCCGAGCCCAGTCTGGAAGTTCGTGTTCTCCGGTTCGAGCATCAATGCTGCTTCAAAGCACTCTCTAGCCCGTTCCCCATTCCGGGTTCTGATAGCCAGGAGGGACCAACCTTTCTGGGCCTGGATGTATGGAATCAGCTGTGCATCCAAAGGAGTTGTGCAGAGCTGCTGAACTTGTTCCAGGTAGCTTTCAGCCTCCTGGTAAGAGGCCTGCAGGTAGTGAATCCAAGCATAATTCCCATAGATAACCAAAGAATCAGCAGCGGATGCCCACTGCTCATCTTGTCTTTTGTGTTCTTCGGCATCTTTAAGGCTTTGCAGAGCTTCTCTGTTCTGACTTTGCAGGTGGTACAGGTATGCCTGCAGACCCAAGAGTGCTGCCTGGTTTTGGTGGGATGTGTACTTGATTTCAACAGCCAGCTTCTGCAGGACATGGCTAGTTTCAATGTTGCCTCCTATGCTCAAATGCCAGGTGAAATGGCATTGAAGGGCATCCAACTTGTCCTGCAGCTCTTCCTTGCTGTACAAAGGAAAATGTGGGTTAGGAATAGGCAGCATGTGGTGTCCTGTGGTGCCCACACAGAGCACAAAGCAGCTCCTAGCTGTACTTGAGGCAGCTCTTACCCAAGATAAAGGCCCTAAGATGGACTTCACAAATGGGAAGAGTAGAGCCAGCCAAAACCCCACAATTAAAACTTCTTTGTTCCCCATGAGAAAGAAGTAGGGGCTGTGCCTTCATGTGAATGATGCAGCAAGAGATGTCTCAGAGGGAGAGTCCAACAAAGAGCTATGAAGATGTTGGACTGGAGCACCTCTTATCTGAGGAAAGGCCGAAAGAGCTGGGACTCTTCAGCCTACAGAAGAGAAGGCTCAGAGGCATCTGAGAAACATATATAAAAACCTGAAGGGAAGGTGCACAGAAGGCAGAGCCAGGCTTTTTATCAGTGGTGCCCAGTGTCAGGACAAGAAGTAATGGGCACAAACTGAAACTCATGAAGCTTTACCAGGAAACTCTTTGTCTTTTAGGTGTGAGGATGATAGAGTACCAGAGGGGTGGTGGAGTCTGCATCCTTGGAGCCATTCGAAAGCTGTTTGGATGTGGTCATGGGCAACCTGCTCTAGATGGCCCTGCTTGAGCAGGGTGGGGGTCAAGGTGTAACCTCCAGAGGTCCCTACCAACCCTAACTATCCTGTGGTTCTGAATAAGGACCATTTGCAGAGCCTAGTCAACCCAAAGCCACTCTCTCTGGAGCTGCTACAAGAATGGAAGCTGTGCACTTACCTCATTCTTGCTGTGGATGGAGTGGCACGTTTAGGGAGTGATGGCTTGGGCTGGATCTCTTCTACACTGCAGCAGATGCACAGGGCAGCACTGAGTCTGTAACTTACTGACTGATCCTTAAATAGCACTTCCTTCTGGGCAAGGTCTGATTTGTCTTGGAAGAAACAAAACTGAAAGAAAAAAGCTTAAACTAGAAAAGAAAGTATCCTGGTTTCCCTGTCTGAAAGCTACAATCTTCCCTTTACAAAATGGAACTGGGATCTGGATAAACAGATAAACAAGAACAGAACCCCAGTGGCCAGAGCAGCAGGATCTGAACTCACCCCTGGAGCCCTCCCCACTGAAACGGGCTTTGTTAGCATTAAAGCTTTTAAGAAGTAACAGGGTTAAGGTGATAGAAGATTCTGGGCAACAGAATGTAAATATGGCATTGCCATCATTGTTGAAAGGCTCTGACTGACTCTCAGACCTTGGCACTGGGGCTTGTTGGGCTGGTTTTGCCTGGACCTGTCCCAGCCTGCCTGAAATTTTGCAGTAGTTTGTTTAGCTGTAACTCCCTAGCAACAAAGTGCTTCTTACCTACCCGATTTTTGAGGTATTGAATGGGCATGGGTTTGTATAACTGAGGTACAATGGCTGTGCCTGGGGTAAATCCCATGTACTTGCAGCAGGTTGTGCTGAGGGAGGGTCAGTGTTGGGGTATTAGCAACTCATTGGCAATCCATTACTGATAATTGATGAACATGGGTTTGGCAAGTGACAGAAAGCAGTCTTAGAGGTAGCATTAAAAATACAGGTAAAACACAGGATCCACAGAGGACACACAGTGTGTCTGGCTGTAACATGGAATTGTAGCTTTGTGAAGAAAGATTCAAGTACAGGGACCAGTAGAAAATCCATTAAAAAACAATAAAATAGCCCCAAGTAGATAGTAAACCCAAAATGAAGAAACCATCAAGCTTATAATCATATTCCTCCTAGCAAAGAAGAAACGAAACCCATCAACATCACTTTTTCCCCCCTCAGGATGTGGATGAGTCACTGCAGCAAAGGAAGGAAGGAAAATTTGCCATTAGAGGATTGGGGTAGATACTTTTGGCTGCTGTGTTTGTTGTTTTTCTATTACTGGCAACCTTTAGTAGAAATGGAATAATTTGGATATTAGCTGTTGGCACTGCTGGAGCAGGTTGAGCAGAAAAGGATTATAGAATCACATAATACTTAGGGGTGGAAAGGACCTTAAGATAATCTCATTCCAACACCCTGCTATGGGCAGGGATGTCTCATACTAGACCATGTTGCCCAAGGCTCTGTCCAGCCTGGCCTTGAACACTGCCAGGGATGGGGCAGCCACAGCTTCTCTGGGCACCCTGTGCCAGCACCTCAGCACCCTCACAGGGAAGAACTTCTCCCTTACATCCAACCCGAACTTCCCGTTTCAGTTTGAACCCATCACCCCTTGTCCTGTCGCTCCAGTCCCTCATGAAGGTCCCTCTCCAGCATCCTTGTAGCCTCCTTCAGACCCTGGAAGCTGCCCTGAGGTCCCCACGCAGCTTCTCTTCTTGAGGCTGAACAGCCCCAATGTTCTCAGCCTGTCTCCACACAGGAGGTGCTCCAGCCCCTGCTCCTCCTCGTGGCCTCCTCTGGACTTGCTCCAGCAGCTCCCTGTCCTTCTTATGTTGAGGACACTAGAACTGCACACAGTGCTCCAAGTGGGGGCTCATGAGAGCAGAGTAAATTGCTCTGTCTTGATTAGACTGAGGCATGAATTAGACTATAAATGAGTTCTTATTCCTGCATCTTCACTCAAGCGTCTTCTTTCTGCACGCTTTGGCTTGCCCAAGCTGCTTCTCCATTGCGTGACGTGGCCAGGATGGGACTGTGTGTGTTGGGTGGCAGACAGACAGACAGACAGACAGACACTCCCTGGGGCAGGGGCTGAGCTGGGCTATGGGCAGTGCTGGCAGAATGGAGGAGAAATTCAAATCCCTCAGGCCCCCAGCAATGCTTTTTGGCTCTTTCTCCGGATAACATTAGGACTGGTTTGAGGAAGATTATGGTGTTATGGAATTGCTATTAATATCATACAAAGCCTGGATGGAAATCAAAAATAACAGCAAATGAGAAAACTAATGGCACAGCCAAACGGGAAGTGCAGGCAAGGCTTGCTGTTGGAAGAGAGAAATGGGAAGGAAAAGTGAAAGAGCTGCATTAAGATGCAAAGAAATAAAATACAAATAGCTTTGGAGATAGCTCAAACCCACAGTTTGGCTCCAAACCAGTTCTGTTACACCAAATAACATTGATCGAATTCTCTGAGCTGATTGAACGGAAATCCTGGTTTATTGGCCCAGACGTTTCCGAGTTGGGAAAGACACCCATCTGTCAGCAAGTTCCTCTGCTGCCTACTTGGGAACGAGAGGGTTTGAACCAGCCTGGTGCTCTAACCCCAAACGTGCCTTAGAAACGAAGCTGGTTTTCTGCCTCTCAACTCTGTTCCATTCCCCCCAGCAATCTGCTGCTGTTACTGGGCAAGACTATGAGCCCTGGTTTTCATCTTCCTTTGTAATAGCTGTTGTACTCGTGGTAATCTAGGAGCAGAGATGTGGTTTGCAGGAAGAAATAAAACCAAATGAACTGATGAGGAAATGCAGACAGGCCAGCAGGCTCAGAGTCCTTTATCAAGCAGGAAAAGGAAGAAGAAAAGTCCAGGCTCTTAGCCTGATTCTCCTTGGACATGATGGAGGGGCTCTGAACCCCTAAAGTGCTCTGCAACATGAAGTGAGAAAAAGCCTGGAACTGGGCTGGGACATTTCAAGGAGCTTCAGCTGAGTAGCAAAGGCCAGAACTAAAAATACATAGAGATGCAGCAGCAGGATTTCCCTGGCAAAGTTTGAGACTTGGCTCAGTATTTCTCTTATTAAGTGCATCCAAGTTCTTTGCTGGCACTGAAGTTGAGGCGAGGCTTCTATGAGTGAAAAGACAGGTAACAAAGAGGTGGTTTCTGTTTTGGTGGCACCTTTTCAGATCATATTGACTCTACTAGTTCAGGCTGCGCTACTTGTGGTTCTGCATGTGGATGTGCACACTCCTCCAGGGAAAGGTGGCAAAAGGAGAGTTTTCCCAGTGTAACAGTACTTGCACAGAGGTGTTGGTTCATCTCTTTGGTCATAGAATCATGGAATGGTTTGGGTTGGAAAGGACGTTAAGATATCCAGTTCCAACCCTCTGCCATGGGCAGGAGTGCCTCACACTAGACCATGTCACCCAAGGCTCTCTCCAACCTGGCCTTGAACACTGCCAGGGATGGGGCAGCCACAGCTTCTCTGGGCACCCTGTGCCAGTGCCTCAGCACCCTCACAGGGAAGAGCTTCTGCCTTATCTCCAACCTGAACTTCCTCTGTTTCAGTTTAAACCCATCACCCCTTGTCCTATCGCTATATGTATGAATCCCTGGCCAAGAGCTGTGCTGGCAGAAGACTGTGGGCTCCATGTCCTCAGGAGCTAGAGGATTGCACTGGACGAAAGTAGGTAATGTTTAACCTAGACAAGCACTTACATACTCCAAAGATGCCTCTTTTCTCTTACCATTCTACTTACTATAAGGCGGTTGCCTCTAAGCACAGACCTTTAGTGATTTGTACCAGCAGATGGCAGAGGATTCCCACCGATGAACTGCAAGGCACGAGGTGGGGTGTGTGCATGGCTACGCTGTGGCCGGCCTGTGAACCAGCAGCTGTGCTTTGGCACCACTTTCCAATGACTTATTTTTTATTCATCCTTATTTGGATGATAAGAGTTCTATTTGGAAATGTGGTGTTTTCCTTTGGGTGTAAACAGGGAGGGAAAACAGACCACGACTTAGAGAGCATGAGCTGCCTGGGGAGGGCATTCACCCTTCACAATTGAGCCACAAAGGGCTCAAGAAAATGACCAGGCAGCAAGTTTAAAATGAAAAAGGCAGGTTTTTTTCCCTCGTATAATATATACTGAGAGTGTGAGAGCACCATTGTGTAAAACAGCCTCTGCCTTGCCAAAAATACTTGACCTCCTTGTTTGCAGAGGCTTTGAATCATACAATCAGCCAGGTTGGAAAAGACCTTTGAGATCATCAAGTCCAACCATTAAATGAATGTACAGCAACGAACAGCCTCTCTGTGCATGCCCTGATTCTTACACCCACCTGAGTTACCTGATACTGCAAATGAGATCTGTTGAATTCCTGCAGATAAAGGTGGTGTAGACATTCTGCTTTAGTGATACATGAGCATCACACAACATGTAATCACCAGAGACTGGCTTTGCTGCCATGGGATGATGCAGGGAGCTCTATCTGGGGATGGCAGTGAATACCTTCTCCAGACACCCCTGGTTCTCCCCAACCCAGATAGGGGCTGCTTATGAAACTGTGTCTTCTATAACCTGCAGCAAAAGCTGGGCAGCTTCTCAAACACACACAGAGAATGGAAAAGAAGAGCTGTTAAGCATTTCAACATCTTCAGCTGAAATACTTTCCTGACATGTCTATCTCTCCTGAATTAATCTATCTCTGCAAATATGAGGATTTGACTGTTTACAGTGTGGTGAGCCAATGAGGTCACTGCCAAGGCTTGATCAACAAGAGAAAAGTAATTCTAGAGCTAAGAAAATAAATGATAGTGAAGGGTTCAGTTAACTGACCTCAAAAACGCAGCCCTTGCTGGCTGCTGGCTACGTGACCGCCTCACCATTTCGCACGTACAAAGGGTATGTCTGCAATGGGCTGGAAGACACCCTGATACCAACGAACTCCCCTGGCTCCTCAGGGAGGGCTTCTTATCTGCAAGAGCAAAGCCTTCCCTTCTATCAGCACTTAGAGAGACACTCAACTGTCTTCCAACTGCTCTGATGCGGTGATAAGCGCAGAGCATTTGCTGCTCAGCCAGGCTGGGAAGCTCCAGCACACCAGGGCCTGATCTAGGGCAGGCAGCTTGGCAGCAAAAGCCCTGCTGTAAGCATGCAGAGGAGTTGGGATCCAGAGAGCTGTTAACTCTCTATTTCGACCCAGCTCATGCCCCACAAGAGGCTGTAGCCTTTGGGCCATCTCCTAAGACAGGCTAGTGCAGAGCTGCCTTGTGAGCACAGGCAGTAGAAGGTGAGAGTGGCTCTTTGATGCATCCCTTGTGCTGCATGTGGTGCCTGTTGCTTAATTCTGGTGGCTCTTGACATGAGTGAGGATGGGAGCTTTGTGGTTTTCCAGTGGTGGGAACGGCCAGGACCCAGTTGTGTCATTCAAGGGGTCTGAGGAGTGTGATGTGGCATGGAGAAGGTGCTGGCTTGTTCTTAGAAACAAGGAGGAGGTGGGAGAAGGACATGTGGGGAAGGCAGCTGCCTGCAGTAGCTCAAATCCTACACTTCTCAGAAGCCAAAGGCACTGTAGAAATCTCAGTTCCTGCCTAGTCCTAACTCTTCCCACAGCAATGACTGCCTGGAGCAGGGATGCGATGTTCCAGCCTTCGTATTCCACAGCAACTGTCTGTCTGCTCCTGTGTTTCATTGGGTTTGGGATCTCTCCTCTGTGACTATAAGGGCATCTCTCCTTGGTTTTTGGATTCAGAGTGTGTTGCAGGTGAGCAGAGGGAGGGGGACAGCAGAGCTGCCCAGGTGAGCTGTGACTTGCATCTGAAATGACCAGGACTGGCAGCCTTCTGTGTTGTGGTTGCTGAAGGAGGCAGCAAATTACCCTGCCTGGCCAAAGGGCTTGGGCTGAATCCCAGTTCTAGACCTAGGAAAAGGTAAAAGAGGATCCATGGGGCTTACAGGGTTGTTAACAAATGAAAGCCAGAGCATGAGAGAAAATCAGATCTTCTGATTCCAGCAGCCAACTGCTGGTCCAAAGGCACATGGTGCCACTATCGTGGCATAGAAGTAATAAGAAACTGTGGTCTTAAGATTCTGATAAGATTGCAGCAGTAATATGCTGCAACAGCTCTGAGCCAAACTCTCAGAGAGCAGTAGGAGAAGAAGAGAAGCTGAAGCGATGACAACCCAGCATAATGTGCAGAAAGAAAGAACAGGCAGTGGATGATTTAAACAATGTGTTCATTAAGGTAATATAGATATTGAAAGACGAATCTGTTTCCTGCACAGCTTGGAAAAACGCAGATCATGGTACACTTGGACTATTTAACAGCAGCTGTAGGTAAGAGCAGGCAAGATCTTCCCCAGTGAAATGTTTAGGTGCTTTGCATAGGTTTAAAGAGTGGTAGGGAGAGAAGAAATCTCAATACTATAAGCTAAAAACCAAGCTAGAAAAGCAGGTATGTTCATTATAGACTTTCAGGGCACCTGGGCAAGATTAAATTCACTGAAGAGGTGGGAGAAAGCTGAGAAGGTATCCTCCACTGAGCTGGGGAGGCTGGAAAATGGTCAAGGCAAATGGCAAAGGTTTCTCTTAAAAAGGAGACTGAAGATCAGGAGAGAATGATGTGGTGTTAGGATGTGGGAAACCCACTTAAACAAGTGGAACAAGCACTTAAACACGTTGTTTGTCAGCACCTAAAGAAGAACATCAAAGAATTTGAGAAACAGGCAATAGTAAATGAGCAAGATCCAATCATCCCAAGCTAAGAGAATTTACTTCTACAAGGGTGTTATGAGCCCTGCACTCCAAGAAGAGGCAGTGAATACAGTTTTATGGCTTTTGACACTGTTCCACATGGTACACGGGCAAGTTAAAGAAACACTTCAGCTAAAACCACTCCAGATTGGATCGAAAACTGAGCGATGAGCCCTGTGCGGAGGGGAATCCGCAGTGGTTTCCCTGCAAAGTGGAAGGACAGAAGCAAAGCAAGTTTTTAAGAGCAGGTTAAAGAAATGGGTTGGGAATGATGGGAATAGTCCTGGATTGGGCAGGAGGAGAATTCTTTCTCACCTCTATGGATAGAGGCTTCTGTAGGCATTTTAGAGAAGAATGTGATTTTAATTGCCATGAAATAAAAGCTTAAGCAGAGCCTGGCTGCCTCCTCTCCACCCAGGGGTGGAACCTGGTGATTTCTGCAAGCAGATCTGCACCATTTTGTCTGCTCCTGAATAATCCCCTCAAATGCTGTGTTTCTGTTGGGACTTTGCTCACTGAAATGCCAACCTTTGCCGAGAAGGGTTTCACCCTTGGCCAAAGCCACAAATAAGAGATGACGCGATGTGATTTCCTGTGCGAGCAAGATGGGGTTTGGTGACCCACTGAACCTCTCAGCCTTCAAGGTTGAAGTTTTTTTTCTTGGGCTTTAACTTGGAGCCAATTCAGCGAAGTCTTTTTGTCCTAACTTTTATCTAAACACACACACACAAAAAGAAGGGATAGAAAAAATATACAGTCTTCTAGAAAGAGAAAACAAACTCCAACACCACTCCCTAATTCTGACTCTTCATCAGCTTTCAGGAAGAAAAGTGGCAGAGGTGAAAGCTTTGCTTCTGCTTCATCCTCTTGCTCTCATGCAGGACCTATCTCAGCCAACATCTGTCACTGGTGTGTGGTGAAGACGTGCTCTGTACGTCTGCTGGTACCATCCCACGAGCTGTTTTAGTGGCTTCAAATAGATGTTGAATTCAACATCTTTGTTTACATCGTTGTTTATAGCATCTTCAGAGCCCACATTGGGGACACAACTCAGTACAACCACAGGAGACACTGGCTTTGTATCCACTGCCTATTGCTTGGCCAAAGTCTTCTCCAGGGTCACAAGGCACCCAGGTAGCCCACAAAGACTTTCTCTTCTTATGGGTCTCTTCATTTTTTAGTTCAAAGTACCTGCAGCCCTGACAAGGCTGTTAGAGCTTTCCAAGTGCTTCATTTTTGGCATCAAGAGCCTGCTCTGCGCCCTGAGGTGTGCCTTAGGTGCTATAAAGACACTTGAAAAGATAAAGCTCCCCCTTCTCAACCGAAGTGAGCTCTTAAACCTGCCCAGGCTTTCTAGTGGTTTAATTCAGGCCTTGTGATCCTTTTTCATTTGAAGGGCTTTGAGCTGACATTTCAGTCTCACGATGCTGCTCCTCACGTGGGTACTTCTCGAGTCCCTCAACCCCCTCTCTCTAAAGCTCTGAAGTCCTCCAGTATCTTGCCCCAAAGGCTCCGAATGAGTCCCATTGTGCTTGGATGATCCCAGCAGTGACTTTGGCCCCACAATCGCTGATCCCAGAGAACATTCCCAAAGAGCTCCCAGCAGCTCAGCCTCTTGCTCCTGTGTGCAGGCAGGAGGCTTCATCCGGAGCTGGAACACATCAGCCAAGCAGAATTTCCTTTGAGCTGCAGATAAGCAGATTCTGGTGATAGAGGCCCTGCTCAAACAGAGCCCGGGCTTTCAGCCTGCAGAACAGCCTCCAGGGCCAAAGGGGAAGGAAGTATTTAATATTGTGAACATAGGACAGAGAGAGAAAAACAACGCTTCAAGATGCATCACCCTAAATATACGCCCTGAGTTGTTAACCCACTGGTGCCAAGGGTGAGCATCCCCAAAGTGAGCTGTGAACCCACTGCTGTCAAGGCGGAGCATCCCCAAAGCACCCTCAGAGCTTAGGACATGAGAGAGCTAAAGGTTTTCTAAGCCCATACACTGTTTTGTGAGAATTCCTCAGGAATCAGCAGCAAAGAGATGACTCATTGTGCAGGAAACCTGGATCGAGCGTGGAGAAACCGATCATGGGCTTGTATGTATTGAAAAATCAAGTTGTCTTTGTGAACAACAGTCAGATTACAGAAAGTAAATCCCTGCAAAAACCCAATTCCAGCCTCCTCAGTGACTGCTGCAGAGCCCAGCTTGCTCAGTGCTGTGTTGTGACACACATCAGGGTGCACACAAGATCACGTCTTAGAAATCGCAGCTCTTCTCAGCACCAGCAGAATTACCCACCTGCAGAGAGCAAACAAGCAGTATTTCACACTGACCAGATACTACCAAAAAGATAAAGTGGGATAACAAAGTTGTGGTCAAAACCAGCAGAAGCTGTAGCAGACTCTTAGGCAGACTGGTTCTTGAAAGAGAATCTTGGAAAAATCAGTAAAAAATTGGGCTCAGTAATAACAAAAGTAGAATTCCTGGAAAAGCGACGGAGAAGCATTTCCTAGTTCCAAGTAGATCCATCTGCAATGCAGTGACAAGCATGAATGAAGAGCAGAGAAGCATAGGTAAGAAGTTATGCTGTGGTCACAGATGAGAGAAATGCAGAGATTAGAGTCAGCAGAGGGAAAAATTAGGATTCAAGGGACACTGAGCATGAAAACCCCTCGTCCTGGGGCCAGGTGAGCTGATGACATGGCAGAACGTCCGGTCACAGGCTGTGTCCAAGGGTACCCGGCTGAAGAAAGGAAGAAGAGGATAATGCCCTGCTATTCAGAGACCTTGAGTCCCAAGGTCATGCTGTATCCTGGTGGTTATTGGTGCTCAGGCATTGGAACAGGCTGCCCAGGGCAGTGCTGCAAGTGTTCACACACCGTGTAGCCGAGGCCTCAGTGCCATGGGTTAGTGGTGGCCTTGGCAGTGCTGGGCAACGGTTGGACTTGATGAGCTTTAATGTCTTTTTCAACCTGGTTGATTCTATGATATTGTGATTGTATGATCTTCGTCCCCCCCCCGGCCAGTGGAAGCTGTTACAGGAGATGGTCTGTCCACAGCTTCCAGAAGCTGCCTCAAGATGGTGCTCCAGCCAATTTTCTGAGTTTTTAGAAGTTTTTTGCTTACATTACAGATGGTTTTTCTGTGCAGGTCTTTGCTCAAGAGTAACAAACGAGGGTGGAGCGGGCTCAGTCCTTGCAGGGAGCCATCAGCTGCCTCTGCCAAGCCATTCCTTGCTTTGAAAGGCTCATCGCTTCCAGCTCATGGGCTGGAAGCCCCCGAGCGGCTGCTGGGAATGAGTCACAAACAAGGTCCCCATAGGAAAGGAGAACTATGGATTCATAACCTTGACCGTTCCGAGGAGGAAAAGTTTATTTGTCCAGCTTGCTTTATAAATAACCCAGAAAGCAGCAGCTTTGTTTTCATGCTCTCGGGCTGGATGTGTGGAGGAACCTCAGCAAAGGGCCTTGGGCAGCCCTGGCCAAGGAGACCAGTCCCTGGACAGGCATTTGAATGCAAAACACCCCAACAGGACAAGAGCAAGGAGCAGGATCTGTGGTTCCACGGCATGGGAGTGCTGTGAGGACCTTCCTGCTCCTCTGCCTCCTGGATCTTGCCAAAATATATCCTCCATCCATGCTGTGTTTTGCAGCACTGTCAAGAGAAGCATCAGCAGCATCCCCTGTGCTGTGACTCGCTGTTGCTGGTTGCATCCTGAGTGAGAAAAAGGGTTAAAATCAATGTGGAGAATGGAAAGAGCTGAGGTCAAAGAGCAGAATGTTAATGGAGGGATTCATGAGGGGACCTGTGGAGTCACCACACAGGTAAAGCCAAGGAGAAACTGAAACCCTGAGAGGAAACTTAACCCCATGCGGGCAAGGTTAACCCTTGCATTGTGAGTCAGAGACAGTCTGCCAGCAATCTGGAATGAGGAATCACTGATGTTAAGTTGGGAAAGGTACTGATAGTTTGCTTCTAGGCTGGAGAGATGCCTGGCTTCCCATAGCAGCCAAGGCGGCAGGATGGCCTCTCAGAGTCAGGCATCCTCTCTATCCCCTGTACAAGTGGTATGGGGACAGACAACAGCATTAATGAAGCTGGTCCTTCCATTAACCATGATTATTCTCTTTTTAAATCTCTCCATCTCAGTGTTTTTCTCCCTTTGGCAGGCCAGGAACAGCTCCAGCTTTTTGTTTTATCTGAGGATGCTGCAAAGAGGCAAATGCTCTTTTATACCAGGCAATAAAGCTGAGAAATCACAGGCTCCTACAGGGATGGGACAGACAGACATCACCAAGGCACCTGAGCCCAGCATCCTTTGACAGGAGACTTTCCAGAGCCTGATGGTGGTCAGCGTTGGAATGTTGTAATCCTTCCTCATGGGATAAGCATTGGATGCTTTGCAAAGTATGTGGAAAAAGAGAGAAAGTGGGGGGTGAATAGAAACCCTGTACTCAGCACTTCAGGGATGTTTTGCCTGTTTCTCTCATTGAAAGCACCTCTTCCCCAGGCAGCAGAATACTAAGGACTCAAACAAACCTTTAAAACTAGATGCTTCCCTTCCCCAACCCACTCTTCCTTCAGCCCTTATCTGCCCTTACCTGTCTCCACTAGGTCGCTTTAAAAGTCCCAGACACTTCCTTCCTTTGTTTGTCTTGGCCAGAAAGGGAAATGTCTTGTGTGTCAAAGTTTAGTGCAAATTCCTGTCCAAGCTCTTTAGTACCTCTGGCCCCAGTAAATCAAACTTCTCCTGAATAGGGATTTGCACACTCCGTCAGCTGCTCTCCCCCCATTTTCCCTCTCCTGCCTGCACACAGGCTTGAGATGGAAGCAGCAAAACACCAAGGGGTTAAATCCTCACAGGCTGCTGCAAAGTGGGACTGGGAAAAAGTTCTGGGTTTCAAATGCTTTCAAATAGAGCCACAGTTTCTCAAGGTCTGTGGCCCTGTCCCGGCTCTCCAAGGGCCTGGCTGGCTGGAGATGGATGAAGAGCAGCTGGTAGAAAATGAGCCCTGAAGAAGTGGTGAATAGTGAAAACATGAGCTATGAATGGTCAGATTTCAATCTGTGAATGATCAGAATCAGGGCTCCTCAGGGAGCGTTCGGTCCACCAGGACCTCATGGGGACCTGTCCCCGGAGCCTTCCCTTTCTCTGCTTCTCCCTCCATCTGCTGTGTCCACATTCTTGTTACCACCCAGGTTTTGACCTATATTCATCCATCCCACTAGATGCCTGTGTCCATGTGGCAGCTCTCAGGACTCAGGAAGCTGGAAAAACACCCACTTCTGAAGCAGGCACAACAAACAGAGTGAGAAGTTTTAACTGCTCCTTAAGTACATGGTACAGGACTTGAGGTTTCAGAAGAGAAATGTCCCATTACTAAACCAGCCCTACAGGCACAAAGCCTCCCCTGTGGGTGATGAAGATACTCAGAAGAGTCCCCTGCTCCCATTTGCACAATAGGAATTAGTCATTTTTGGAGCAGGAATTTATGATGGGATCGGCACAATGGTTTGGTTGCTGGTAGAAGAAAGCTTGAGAAGCATCATTCACTGGCATGTCTGGCTGAGCAGCTCTGATGGGATACAGCACTTATCTTAAAACTGGCACAGCAAAGCCAGGGGCAAAGCGGAGTGTGAAGGTGGTAATTTTAAGGAATTCCTGGCAGCTCTTATGCCTGAATTAGCTTCTCTGGGTTGTTTTCCCGCTTACTGTCTGAGCACTTTAAGAGAGATGGAATGAACAGATCAAAGAAAATGGAACACCTTGACTTCTTGAGTGTTCTGCTCGCCCTTTCCTCTTTAGGAAAATCATCTGGACTTAGAGACTGAAAGCAGAACACTGGGGTCCTGGCTGGAGATGTGGGCAGGAGGCACAGCCTTAAACAAGGGAAGTTCAGGTTGGAGATAAGGCAGAAGCTCTTCCCTGTGAGGGTGCTGAGGCGCTGGCACAGGGTGCCCAGAGAAGCTGTGGCTGCCCCATCCCTGGCAGTGTTCAAGGCCAGGTTGGACACAGGGGCTTGGAGCAACCTGCTCTAGTGGAAGGTGTCCCTGCTCATGGCAGGGGTTGGAGCTGGAGAAGCTTTAACGTCCCTTCAGCCCAAACCACTCTATGATTCTATGAGCTTTACCTGGACTGCAGCACCCTTTCCCTAGGGCCCGTGGAAGGGAGATGACAGTTCCTATCACCCTGGAAGAGTGAAAACATGGTAAGCCTGGGATGTTCTAAAGAGAGATACAGGTCCCCATTCCCATCCCACACCTTTGCCTGCGTTCGCTGACAAGCAGAAGGAGAAGAGACCTCTCCATTGGGGGAGCAGCTCAGCAGCACCAGGTGCAGAACAAGAGCATCAGGTGGAGTTTGAAGCTCCCAGAGACTCGGCAGGGAGGGGTGAGCTGGCTTAGCCACAAGCCTACCCCGCGGGCAACACTTCGGTTGGAAGCTCCTTCCTTTGCAGATGAACACCTTGATCTCAGCTCCCCCCTTGTCTCCTTCTCACTGAATCAAGCCCTGTGTGGTCGCTCCGGAGCAGTGCACCTGACTGCGGGTGCCTGGGGCCAGCAGCTGCTGAAACCACAGCTCCACTGAAGTCAACCTCCCTCTCCCTGCTCAGAGGAGGCTGTGCTGCGTGAAAACAGCACTGAGTCTGAATGCTTCACCCTCAAACTCTCCTGGCAAACAGGATGCTGCCATCAAGGGACAGAGAAGATGTTTATGGGTCCAGGAACATCCCCCAGACACCACCTGCAGTGAAGTGAAAGGAATCAGGGGTTTCTGAAGAAGATCCGGGACCTTCATCAGGGGCTGGAGAGATAGGACAAGGGGTGATGGGTTCAAACTGAAAGAAGGGAAGTTCAGGTTGGATAGAAGGAAGAAGTTCTTCCCTGTGAGGGTGCTGAGGCGCTGGCACAGGGTGCCCAGAGAAGCTGTGGCTGCCCCATCCCTGGCAGTGTTCAAGGCCAGGTTGAATAGAGCTTGGGCAACAAGGTCTAGTGTGAGGCGTCCCTGCCTATGGCAGGGGGTTGGAACTGGATGATCCTGGAACTGATCCTGGAACTGAAAGGACCAGCTGGAAAGGTCGATCCTTTCCAACCCAAACCATTCCTTGATCTATGATTCTGTGATACTTTCCAGGTAAACACATGCATCTGGGTTTATCTGGCCAGCTGATATACTGACATCTGTATCCAAAGCAGGGAGCGAGTTGAGCACTTGCATTCCCCTCCCTGAGCTTTG
Organism: Strigops habroptila; assembly: GCF_004027225.2. Lineage (NCBI taxonomy): Eukaryota > Metazoa > Chordata > Aves > Psittaciformes > Psittacidae > Strigops > Strigops habroptila. The sequence goes on along the minus strand of NC_044299.2, from coordinate 1,440,579 downwards.
TCATAGGAGAAACGTTAAACTGAAGCACCATCTGCAACCACCAGAGCAGCAGTTCAGGTGCCAGAGCTGCTGTTAGAGCTAGGGAGAAAAACTGATGAAGAGCTAAGAGACAAGTGGCCAGCGATGAGACTCCTCCATGCCAGCAGCACACTAGCAGGTCTTCAGAACAATAAGTCATCCTCCCTTAGAAAGGGAAGGTCTTTCCTCCCCTACAATGCTCTTTCCACCTCTGAACTCCTCCAGGAGCATGGAGTAAGTCCATCTAGGAAGGATGGCCACCTTGTCATGCTAAGGGGGCTCATGCTCAAGCCTGCAAGGCTCCCTCAGTGCAATTTGTTGTCACAGGAGACATGGATTGTCTATCTGTACATTGATGGTGAGGACAGGAGCAAGCATGTGCCCAGGGAAATGTGACTGAGTCAGATAAAGCTGTTTTGCAGTGAGATGCACTGGACTGTGGCAGTGTCTGCCCAGGGATGGTCTAGAGGGCAAAAGGATCCCCTCTAATTTAACAACTTGATATTAAATAGTACAAATGCCCAAGGAAACTGCACCCAGCAGAAGCCAGGCAGGTTTTACCCCTGTAAAAATGCCAGCACTGGCTGAAGAGCAAGATCTATCCAAACTAAATATATCTACAGCTCCAGCAGGTTTCTGCTGCATGTGCACACAGAGAAGCGGCTTCCCTGTGCCTGGCACTAATAGTTCCCAGCCCTGGATGTGATTTTAAGCATTTCTTTTGAATCATTCTATGTTTTTCAGGCTGATGCAGAGGCCGAAGGGAAGCTTTTGTGTGCCGGCTGCTGAAGCAGCATCACCTCGCTTGGTGTGCGCCTCTTTGGCAGCTCCAAAATGAATCCCAGTGACGAACAGCTGATTTATGCCAAGAGGCCACTGGGTCATGGGACTGCAGGAAGAGGTCAGTGGTGTCAGCAAAGCACCTCCATGTTTCTCCACCTCTATTTTTCCATCCTGGTCTTCTCCTTCCCTCCCTTAGCACCTAGGATGTGGATGTTCAGGGTTGTTCACCTCGACTCTTCTGAGCTTTTCATTCCCAGGGATGCCCAGAATCAATCCTGAAGCTCCCTCGATTCAGCATCTGCCTGTTCTTGACATTTAATCTGCCTGTAGTGCTTAGGATCTGTCTTGAAGGCACAGCAGGACATCCTTGATGGCAACACAAGAGCAAACAGTCATCTTTGTAGGTCTTCCTGCTGAGTCCAGCCTGGAGCTGCTCCTACAACTGCCACCGGAGCCAAAGGGCAGCACTGGGACACTGATGGGATGATGGAGTAGAAAGGGGGCTGTGAAATTTCACCATTTCCTGCAGGGTTGGAAGTCAGGCCTCCTCCTCTGACATCTCGTCCCTCCTCTTCACAGCTGCTTCTCATTCCCCAGCCAGGATATTCCTGCTTTGCTGGATAGCCTTTCATTTCTTACTATGTTTTTTGGGAAGGAGGGGGCTGTGCTCCACAGCTGCACAAAATTCATCCCTGCTCCCATCACTATATATAGCCTCAGACAGGCCACAGGGAGCAGGGCTGGGGTTAGTGGTCACAGAATGGAGCTCAGCTGTCTCTGAACTGTGATTTACTGGGAGCCAGGCCAGGCAAGTTCCTCCTTGAGCCCTTGCTGTGGAGTCAGCTGCAAGGGACCAGCCTTTTCCAAAGGGGGCAAATGAGTTGGAATGCCTTTTTGCTAGCTGAAACTCAGGATGGGAAATGGTTCAAGCAGGTCTGCTGTTGGATGAGGTCCCCAAGGAGGTGCTGGTGTGATGTGAAGGGACACCATGTGTGCTGATGTGCCATCTTCTCCATCCTTAGGAGCTTGGAGCCAGGATGGGTGAATTTAACCTGGCCCTTGCTCTTCACTGGGGCTTGTGGTTGATGGAAATACTCCATGGGGGATGCAGTTGTTAGAGTTGCTCTCAGTTAAGAAGTGCGTCCCAGTGGGAATGTCTGCTCTGGTTTAGAGATGTGAGGGTCTGTCAGTCTGTGTCCCCTACCCATTTCATGTCGGGTGTCTAAAATGTTCTTCTTGTTGTATATCTTGCCCGTTTGCCACATGGACAGAGACTGGGTACAGCTCTCCCCTTGCCTGAGGGGCTTTAGCCTCATTGTTGTCCCCTGCTGGGACTCCAAAGTCCCTGTTGGGAGCAGTTGGGTGCTGCTGTGTGCCGTGCAGGGCCACTGAATCCCCTTGGGGTTCATATCTGTTCCCTGCACAATCCCAATACTGATGTGAAGAACCTGCAGTGTGTAGCTGGGGCTTGAATTACTTATACACCCTGGTCCTCAACAGCTTGGAGTGTTTTTAGCCTTGCAGACATAACTCTTCTCCTGAAGAAATAAACCTGCTCCTTTCCTGCCTTCTATGGAAAGATGCAGCTCCAGGCAGCTCCTTCCCCTGCCTCGCACATCACTGCCTGCACACTGCTGCTCCTTCAGCTTTTAAGCCCCTGTTTAGGCCTGCTTAGTGTCTAAGGGCAGTTGTGATGTTATGGCATCTGCCAACAAACACTGCCCTGGAGCTGCTCACACAATCCCTGAGGGCAATGTGGCATGGCCATGCCATGGCTGTGCCCCCTGGTCTCCCACTGGTGGGGACACTGGGACTTCTTTACTGGGCTGCTGTACCAGCATCAGGGCAATGGCAGTGAGGGGAAGTCTTGCATCGAAGGAGAACTTTGCCCCATCCCTGGCAGTGTTCAAGGCCAGGTTGGATGGGGCTTGGAGCAACCTGCTCTAGTGTGTGGTGTCCCTGTCCACAAAGCCAAAGTAGCTCCTACAAAGCTATTTCATTCCCAAAGCAACCTGCTGTGCAGATTGCCAGTTTGCAGAGGGCTTGCAGGCTGCCTGTGTGCATGCGCAGCATCCTCTGAAGGTGTCTCAGAACATCATTCCCACATGGAATGAGCATTCTCCATGTATGTCTTTACGTTCCTCTGTGCCTCTAGTTCCCCCAAAGTGTTGAAATTCCTCCTCTCCATGTACACCCTTACATGCAGCTGGGTGCAGCTGTGTGAATGGCAGATAAGTGCTTGTGGGCTATGTGAAGTTTTCCCTTTGAGGGAGCTCTGTACATAGTAAGGGATTTCGGGAGCCCACTGGAATGTGAGAAGGTTTGGCTTTTTTCATGCTAAAGCCTTGAAGCTCTTGGGAAATGCCAATGCAGATGGAAGCGCTGGGGCTGAGCGTGTGTGGAACTTCAAAGGAGCTGGGCACATGCTTTCCCTCGGAAGATGGGTCACAACGTGGTTTCTGGAAGCCCTCTCGCTCCATGCTCCGGTCCCAGGTCTCTGTGTTCCCACCTCAAAGTCCACTGGGCGCCACTTCCCAAGTTCTACAGCATGACCCCATCACCCCCATTTGCAGTAAGGGGGTGCCTATATGTGCTCACAGCCCACATGCAGGCACACACCCCACACCAGTCTACCCCAGAAGCTCTTTACAGCCTCTGTTTCCTCCCTGACTGCCCATGTTCTTTCAGAGCAGCCTCCCATGTTCTTCTTTCCTATGCCAAAGCAGCCATGAGCACTTCAGGTCCATGGACAAGGATCTTTCCAACCGGCAACTGTAGGAAATGCTCCATCTGATTGCTGGGGTGCAAATGTGCACAAAATCCTTCTCTTATCCAGCTGAGTGTGTGTCTGTCCTGCAGGGTTATGTTCAGAGCTTTGCCTTCAAGCGCCTCATACAGACAGAACTTACTTTGTGTGGCTATGCCAAACATTTCACACGCTCCATCATGAACCCCTTCAGGAACCTCCTTAGAGCCACCATCGTCACCGTTTGCAGTGCTCCAGCTGCCACACAACATCTTTTGGGTTCTCCAGTAGGACAGGAGCTTCCCTGGCTGGTCTCCTCTGCCTTTGAAACACAAAGGTTTTAATCTTTCACCCTCTTTGCTCCTCCTGGGAGACTTTGGTCGGTCTTAATGAGGCAGGATTGCCTCACTTCCTTAGGTATGGAAATGTCTCTTTGTTAAACGAGGCAGGATCTCTTATCTCTGCCTGGCCTCTCAACAGCTCTGCTTTTGGCAGTTAGTGCTGTGTCCTTACACCTCGCATGCAGATGATACAAACAGCCAACTAGGTAAAAGTTTGTAACTCATAAAGCCTTGTTTTCCTGAGTTACAAAGAGAGACCCTGCTTGGGGGCACTCAGCTCTGCGTGGCTCATTGCCCAACTCTCTTCTAAGCACGTCTTTACCATGGGCATTCCCTTTCACCTCGGATCTTTCCCCAGGAGCTTTATTTGTCCTTTTACCCCCTTTCAGGATATCAGGTTCTTTGAGAACAGAGTGAGATCAATCCCAAAAACATTTCTTTACCCTTGGGACATCTGCCTGGGACACCCCAGGAAGTGATGTGTCATTTGGGGGAGAAAGCAGCCTTCAACCACAGCTTTCTGCAGGCCGATGGATCCCTCCCAGCCCCCTGCCAGAACTTACCTTGCTGTTGCCATCTGAGGACAAAAAGAAGCAATTTTCTCCCTCATAGAATCATGGAATGGTTTGGGTTGGAAAGGACCTTAAAGCTAATCCAGATCCAACCCACTGCCATGGGCAGGGACACCTTCCAATAGAGCAGGTTGCTTCAAGCCTCATCCAACCTGGCCTTGAACACTGCCAGGGATGGGGCAGCCACAGCTTCTCTGGGCACCCTGTGCCAGCACCTCAGCACCCTCACAGGGAAGAACTTAGTCCTTCTATCCAACCTGAACTTCCCCTCTTTCAGTTTAAACCCATCATCCCTTGTCATGTCGCTCCAGTCCCTGGTGAAGGTCCCTCTCCAGCATCCTTGTGACAGCAAAACTTTTCCTTTTGAGAAGACTTCAGCTGTACTGTCAGGAATTCATGTTTACCTGTTAGAGCAGGACACGACCCTGCTCCCTCTTTTCCACTGACATTGTTCCAGTTGGCATTAAAGAGTAGTTTGTGCCTGGGCTGGAAATAGCCAGGACAGGTTGACTGTGGTTCTCCAACCCAGGAGTGGGGCAGGCGGCCCAGGCTCTGCTCTCGGGAGGGTTTGTGTGCTCTCTGCACAAAGCAGGGCAGCTTCAGCGGAAGAGGTGGAGTCCATCCTTTTGCCATCCTCCTGGGAGGATGCTCCTGGCTGCTGGAGATCTTCCTTCCCTCACACGGAGGCAAAACCTGAAGCCAGGAGTCCTACGTTAGGCCAACTGCTGTTATGGAAAGGGATGCTTGGGGTGGCAGTGGGTGAGGCAGGAAGGGTATTACTGTCTTCTTCCCCTAGAGACAAAGTCCATCAGAAAGGTGAAGGCAACAAGCCTTGGAAATGGCTTGGGGCTGGGAATCCCAGGTGGAAGGAGCCACCTCCTGGAAAGACTAAGGCTTGCAAACACTGGAGGAGGATGGTCTCCTTTCTTTCTTGCACTTCTCCTCATGAACCCTTCCTGGGGCAGTGCTCCCACCATGACAGCAAGATGCTCAAAAGCTCAGAGCTGCAAACCTATTGTGCTGTGGCCATAATTCCCTTACAGGTCTAGTGGATGATGGTACATCTGCATCCCTCAGCATGCAGGATTCCCACTGGCCTTTTACACAAACACCAGTGGCTTCTCGTAGGAGAAAATAAATGAGTGAAGGGTAAGATATGGCCAAGATCCGCAAGGATTGGGGGGGATGACAGTGGGAATGGAGTCAGTACAAGAAAATGTCACCTTGGACACCTTCTCTTGGGTGACCAAAGCAGCCATAACTCCTATAACTTTATAAGTGTCAAAAACTAGCAAAAATTAGATATATGCATCTAAATGAGTTCTGTGCTTTTACCTTTACCTGGCATTACAGCAGTTTAACACCTTGGGGTGCAGTTGCTTTAACTCTTCTGAGCAAAGTCAAACTGAAATCCTAAGATTAGACGTTTTTTTGCTGGTGGCAGCTGACTTCTTGTTTGGAATCTGTGTTTTTCCACAGATGAATCCTTGGATGGCTTCAGGCAGGGCAGAAGATGAGCTCCTCACATGGGAGTGGGAACCAGGAGAGTGTGACTTGCAGGAGGCTATTGAAGGAACTTAATCCATTCAGTACATCAAAACCCCACAGCCTCTCAACCCATTATTCATCTGTGTGTTTAGTGACACTGGGAAATACTGGATTTGACTAGGCTGGAAAGGGATGAAGTGCATAACACTAGTCAATGGCCAGGACTTGCAGCCAGGCACAGTCAATGAGGAGAAGGACACTGGTTTTGGTGGTGACTTGGCACCATTTAAGAATCGTTCCTGGTTACACTGTGAAATTGAGGAAAGCGTTGAGAAGTTTGATGTGTGCAAATCCAGAGCGGATGCTTCTGGAAAACACTATAGACATTGGCCCTGGTTAGTGGTTGTTTTGGTTGAAAGTTCCTATCCTGGGACAAACATAAGGACTGAAATAGTGCTTTCCTGACCCCCAGATCCTAAAGCCTGTGTCTGAGGAGCGCTTCAGATGCTGAGCTCTGTCCCTGGGATGTCCGTACAACTGAATTCCCCCCAGCCCTCCGTCCCCCACCTGCTCTATCAGATTGACTCCTTCCCTTGCTCTCTGGCTTAACAGCGCAGTTTCCCTTTCCATTTTGGACAGGGAGTGCTGGGTTAATGCCACCCGCGCAGGGTGTCAGCATTGCACAACCGTTAACCCTGGCTGGATAATGCATAGTCGGGATAAACAAAAGGAAGAAGAAGCAGCAGCGAATTCTCTGCCGGTGACACTTTCTCCCAGCCAACAAACACAAGTTTTATGAGCTAACCCCTCTGGATGCCGCATTCCAGCTTGGTAACATTTCGGTAACACATTGCAAACGTTTGACTCATAGAAACTTGGAAGGCTGGAGCCGGGGGAGGGGGAAGAGCGTCACATTCCCATTCCCGGGCAGGGGTTTGCTTGTTGGATTCTTGAATTTATTTGTGTTTTTACAAGAACTGCAACTTTTCTCTCTCTGTTTCATGCAAAAGAAGCGTTGGAGCCCGACGGCTTTTCCCGTGCTCGGGAGAGGGGCTGGAGGAGGAGGAGGGCTTTGCCAAGGGAGGAACCCAGGGCAGCTCAACTCGCTTTTCTTCTGCAAGTGGTTTTTTTTTCCTTTCTCCCTCTGTGTTCCCAGGGCAGGGTTGGCTTTCTAGGTTTGATAAAGCATTTCCTTCCATTGTCATTCTATACGGCCTCTGGGCCCGTCTCTCAGTCCCTCCCCTTTCGCCGTCCCCTCGCTTTCTCTCTCTCTTCCTGAACTTTAGTGAATCTTGAGATATAAAGAAAACAGCTGCCTCCCTTTAAGCACATCTTGAACAATGAGACCTCATCTCCAAGGGCTTTAATTCCTCTGGATGCAAGGACAAAGCCAGGGTGAGTAGCCTGTTAGTAACTCTGCGGTCACCACATCCACAAACGCAGCCGTTCCCGGCGGGTGCTCGTGTCCAGCCGGGTCCTGTTGCTGCTCTCAGGCTGTGGAGGTTTTGTGTAGCACAAGAATAGATGCTGTAAGCGTTAAAAATCTCCCCATCGGATTCTGTCCCCGTTGGAGAAGGTTTTGCCACCTGGATTTGGGTCACCCGCTGGCTCCCTTCCTTGTGAGACTGGGCAAAACCCGGCTCTCTGCAAGGTGGGAGGAATCCTGAGCTCAAAGGCAAAGAAAAACAAATATGATGCAATCAGGCGTGATCTGAGCTGGGCTGCGGGAGGGGGATCTGTCTGCAGCTCTGGGGCTCTGCAGGCCAGGGGAGACACTAACAGAGGACCTTGGAATGGCACCGGGTGGGAGACACTCTCATAACCCAGGGGTGCGTGGCTTCGCTGTGCTGTGCGGACGCTGTGGACCTTCCTGTGGTGTCTGTGGTGTTTCTGCTCTCTTGCCTTCAATAAGAATTTTCCAGTCTGGTTTAAATGGTGAAGTGAGAGATGTGCTGGAGCACTGGGAATTTCTGCTCAGAGCAGGGGATCGGTGGTTTGCAGCCACTGTGCCCATGCTGGGGACTGCAGGAAATGGGCAGAGGTGCAGTGTGTGTTGTTGTAAAGTGTTATCTGGAGTCTGGTTTTGCCCAAGTGATCTGTTTAGATTGTTTCATGCACAAAAAAGCAGGAGGCAAAGTACAGGAGATCTCTGCAGCAGTGTGGTGTCTGTTAATAAGGGAATTTGGGATGAGTGATGAAGCTGCTGCCTAACGTGCACTTTCCAATATGGGTCTCCAGTCTCACCCTCCCAGCAAACTGTAACTGATTCCTATGGGAGACTGTGATGGACAAAAAGGCCGATCCCAGAGGAATCTTTCAGATCTTCCCAAGGAATTGCATGCCACAAAAATAAAGCACATTGTAAACCTGCCAGCTCCTCCTCCAGAGCAGCTTCCCAGGACACTTGCTCCATTCGATGCGCATCAAACCAGCTCTGTGCTCCTGGCACTTCCCCACTGCTCCTTCTGGCAGGCTTTTGGTAGCAGCTGAAATGTGCTTCTCTTATGAAATCCTCCTTTGAAGGTGTTTGCATTCCCTTTGTGCTCTGATGTACTCACTGCTGAAACCACCCTTCTCTTTGCTGCCATCAACTTACTTTGTTTGTCCCAGGTGGCAATGGGAGGAAAGGAGCAGGGACCATGATTCTGAAGGGTGTCTGAGGTCAAATAATCCCCTCTCTCACTTGTACCAGCTCCTCTAGTTGCTGAATAACTTGCAGTGCTTTCCTTACCTTCATGTTAGTTAAGGGAACTGGGGGAAAACTGGTGGCGATGTGGTACAGGGGATGCATGGTGGTGGTGTGGGAACCTGCAGTGCTACAGAAGCAGCGGTAGGACAGTGGTAGTAGATGTGCTTCAGCAGATGGGAATTGCTGTGTGCTCAAGAGAATCATAGAATCTGGGGCATTCACACCTTAGGTTGGATATAAGGCAGAAGTTTTGCCCTGTGAGGGTGCTGAGGCGCTGGCACTGGGTGCCCAGAGAAGCTGTGGCTGCCCCATCCCTGGCAGTGTTCAAGGCCAGGCTGGACACAGGAGCTTGGAGCAACCTGCTCTAGTGGAAGGTGTCGCTGCCCGTGGCAGGAGGGTTGGAACTGGATGAGCTTTAAGGTCCTTTCCAACCCAAACCATTCCATGATTCTGAAACATTTAAAACATGACTGGCAGTTTTCTAGGAGACCTGCATAATTTGTGGCTTGTGCAAAAGTCATCTAGAGAGCCTGTATGGTCTGTTACGTGGAAAGTCAGAGTAGGGTAGATATATCTTTGAGTTTTTCCTCTATAAAGTCACATTTCTGGTCTAGATGGTGTTTTCCCTCCATCCCAGAACAGCTGTGTTTGTGCCATTTGCTCTTAGCCAGAGACATCTATTACATCCAGCAGCTTTGGGCAGCTCTCTGGTATCTCTGAAAACAGACTCAGAGTTGTCCTCAGGGATGGCCATGAGCAGGATTACTCCAGGGAGGATCAGAGCCTATAGACACAAGGGAAGCTGTCACATTCACCTTAAATCCCAATGACTAAGTTGAAGGAGTTGGATAAAATTGGGCTTTAAAGTAGCAGAATAAGGGAGGTGAAATGAGCATCTCCAGACTTGATGCTGAACAGACCTCAGGTCTGTGGCAGGAGGAAGCCTCCAAAGCTGTTGTGCTACTGCCTGGGACAGGCATTTTTCCAGCAGGAGCTGACGCGTGTTAATAGAAATGTAGATGGAACCTTCAAATTTAGTGGAGCTTTTCAGAGCCATAATTGTGTCAAAAAATTGATTTTCAGGAGGAGAGGAGAACTTTGTCACCACATCCACCACTGCAAGTCTTCCCCACCTCTGTGCCCATAGTCCCCTCCATAGCAGCCTCCAGGAGCTCCTCTGGGTTCTTGGCACTTGCACAATGAGGAAATTGGCCAGCAGTTCCATATTAGCAATCAACTTTCCAGGGATATTGCATGTATTTTCCAGCAAGGGATGGAACAGCATCAGCAACCCTCTTACCTGCCAGGCCAGGGCTGCAATTCTGCACTAGGAAGGACCAGACCCTGTTTAAAGAGGCTCAGACAAGAGCATTAAGAGGGCAAACACCCAGAGAGGCCTCTCCTTGTAGTCAGATCATGTCCTGGCTCTAGGTCATCATGTATTGTCCCTGCTGGGATGGTCAGGCAAGGCACAGGGATTGCCACCAGCATCACTCGTTCCCTCTGACAGCCCCAGTGTCACACCAGCAGGCAAAAGGGTAAACTGGCAAAGGTGGGAGGGACTGGTGGGGTGGCAGTGCTGCTTTGTACACACTTGATGTGTCTTCTTGATAGACTATCAGAGATTTTGGCATTCATTGTCCTGTTTATGGCTCCATTCACTTGGTGAAGCTGAGCTTGGGGTTGCTCCGTGGGGACTGTCACACACGGAAGGGAAACTGGGACAAAGAGCTTGGAAACAGCCACCTGGACCAGTTGGCATATTGGGTTGGAGGTGACATGGTGTGTTTGACCACTCTCATGGTGCACAGGGGCAGGAAGTGCTGGGTACCCAGCTGTGACCTTATTGCAGTGACAGTCTCCTCTTGGCATCTCTCCTGGTCAGACGCAGCCATACAGTGTGTTTGCATCAGGAGGATGATGCACATTAAATATGTATTAATCGGGCTTGGTTAATTCATCAGGAAGTTTACTTTAAAAGCAAATAAAGCCAGGGAGCAGGCGAATGAGGGAAACCCCATCTTGCCTGAGCTGCAGGCGTTCAGGCTGTGCCTGATGGTTATAATATCACCAGACAAACTGCTAAATAATGAAGTTTTGTGTGGTGGCCACACAGGAAGACCCTTATGGCCACACACATCCCTCCATCCTTGAAATTTGCTGTCCAAGCCCATTGTGGGGCTATCGTTTGCTTTGGATTAGTTATTCCCTCAGCCTGTAGCTGGATCTAGCTTTGCTGTTGCTTTGGCATCTTTTACATGCGCTGAACTAAAGTGCTCTGCTTTGTGTAGGGCCATGAAACTCATCCTGAGCTCTAGAGGAAGGTATTGTCCATGGCAGGGGGTTGGAACTGGATGAGCTTAAGGTCCTTTCCAGCCCAAACCATTCTATGATTCTGCAGCACTGGTGCAAACCTACAGCAGAGTGAGTGTGTCGGGAATCGAGGTGCTGCAGCTTGCACCCTCAGAATGAGGGTGGGATAGAAGGAGATGGAGATGGTCAGCATGTCCTCTCTGGTGCTGCTGCAACCCAGGGCTGCCAGTCTGGCTTCTATCTGCTTGTCCCCAGGTAGGCAGACAGGTAACACTGTGGTTCAGCCTGCTTTAGCCTCTCTATTTCTCACCCCAGCCTCCTCCTCCCTGGTAACTGCTCCCCATTCTTTGTCCTTGAACCATTTCTCACCACGGTGCTCGGCGACACGGAGAAAAGCGTTTGCTCCCTTTCAAACCCCAAATCCCAGCACAACTCCAGCCTTTTTGTTCCTTTATTTCTGTGCTCGCTTTCATGCTGGGAGAGGAGTTTTTCCAGCCAGCCTGGCTTTGGGAATGCCCAGGGCACCAGACATGTGCAGAATGAGCAATGTGCAGCTTCAGGGCTCAGCCTGCAGGACCCTGGGCTGGCTGGACATGGCTGGAGGACCTGAAGGCAGGCAAAGGAGGGGGCTCATTCTGGGTTTTGGAGACAGAGCATGGCTTTGAGGGGAATATAGGCTTTCCAGGGATGGGTTTTATGTTGGATGCATCCTGAGGCTTCAGGTTTGGAGCAAAACCATTTCCTCCATCTCTTTGTGCCTGTGCTTTAAACCTGGTAAACAGCACATGTTTGGTTTTGGTCACTTCTTGGGTGAGACCCAGACCCTGTAACTCACGTGATGAATACTGCAGCAGAGTTTACTTCTCCTGGCACAGAGGCAGATCCGAGCACTGCCAGTACATGGGATAGGGAGGACCTGGCTGTTGGGACCTGCTGACCTTTCAGATCAATGTCTTTGCTGTGATTTATCCGGACAAAAGGGCTTCAGCACATTGGAAAACCAATGTGAGATCCCTGGGCATTTCACAGCCCTCAGCATCCTCTGGCCCCTGTACTGGAGGTGAAACCCTGAAAGAGAGGCTCGAGATCATATTGCTGTTCAATCCTAGGAATGATTTATAGTCCAGGGACTATAACTCCTGTAGTAAGAAAAGACCCCTCTTCCCATTTCCTGAATTCATTATATTTAAGACAAGTGAATCTGCATTAGAACCAAAAAAAGCGATAATCTCTGTAGCAGATCAGAAAGGAAACATTCCTGTACATGAAACTGAATCTCCAACCAGAACTGAGACAAGCAAAGGAGAGACCAGACACAGGGACCTGGCTTGAAGCCACATGAAGTCATAGGCATCTGAGATGGGCTTTGGGCAGGAGGAAGGAGCTATCTGCCAGCTTAGTGGTTTAAACAGCCCCTAAAACATGAGAGGTGGGTTCCCATCTCTTGTGGACGGTTGGAAGGCACTGAGCTATTGCTGTTGTCCTTGTGCAAATGCTTCTCAACCTCTTCTTCAGAGCCATAGGGCTGGAGAAGGAGGGTTTTAAATGAAGTTGGGATTCCTGCAACGTTGGGGATGTGTGCGGCTGAGCTCAGATGCAGCTCTGGCTGTGAGCAGTGGTCCTTCACCAAACCCAGGAGTTGGGGACATTGCTGGAGGCCATGTCCCCACTTAGAATGTCTTCCACTTAGAATCATAGGATAGAATCAACCAGGTTGGAAAAGACCTTTAAGCTCATCAAGTCCAACCGTTCCCAGCACTGCCAAGGCCACCACTAACCCATGGCACTGAGGGCCTCGGCTACACGCTGTGTGAACACTTGCAGGGACGGTGACTCCAGCGCTGCCCTGGGCAGCCTGTTCCAATGCCTGAGCACCCTTTGGGGAAGGAATTGTTCCTCAGCTCCATCTAAACCTCCCCTGGGGCAGCTTGAGGCCGTTTCCTCTTGTCCCATCCCTTGGGAGCAGAGACCAGCCCCCTCCTGGCTCCATCCTCCTGTCAGGCAGTTGCAGAGAGCGAGAAGGTCCCCCCTGAGCCTTCTCTTCTCCAGACTAAACCCCCCAGGTCCCTCAGCCGTTCCTCATCACGCTTGTGCTCCAGCCCCTGCACCAGCTCCGGTGCCCTTCTCTGGCCCCACTCCAGCACCTCAATGTCTCTCTTGTAGTGAGGGTGGCTGGGTCCTGGGATGGCAGCACCCAGCCAAGAGGTTGCCTAATCCCTTCTGCTTTCCGCACATGCAGCGTGAGCAGTGTCTCCGCGAGGGGAAGAGGACGAGGGCCCTTTTCAAGGTTACAAGCTTCTTATTTTTGGACGCGTTTCCCTGCCGCTGGAGCTGACCCAGGCTGTGAAGCTGTTGAAGTTTGAGGTCCTTTGTTTGTTTAATTGAAGTGCTGTTTGTTTTTGATCACAGGCATTAGATAGGCGCTTCCTCTGCAGGCAGGAAGCAGTGATTTCCTGTTCGCTCGCTGGCCAACTCTCACTGCGCAGGAAACCTCACTCTGCTGAGTGTTCACTTTTCAGGCAACAGTTTTGGAAGGTCTTTCATGGTGGGGTTTTGTTTTCTCTCGATTTTCCTTCTTTTTTTTTCCCCCTCCCCTCTGCAAGTGGCCCTGGTGGTGCTGGGGCTCCATAGGAAGGATGCGTAGGGACAGCCCTGAGCCAACACGCAGTGGGCTGAGCACACTAGGTGATGCTCATTGCTGAGAATGGTTCCATTTAGGCTGAAATCATAGAATTATGGTATGATTTGGGTTGGAAAGGACCTTAAAGCTCATCCAGTTCCAACCCCCTGCCACGGGCAGGGACACGTTCCATTAGAGCAGGTTGCTCCAAGCCCCTGCGTCCAACCTGGCCTTGAACACTGCCAGGGATGGGGCAGCCACAGCTTCTCTGGGCACCCTGTGCCAGCGCCTCAGCACCCTCACAGGGAAGAACTTCTGCCTCTATCCAGCCTGCAGCTCCCCTGTTTCAGTTTGAACCCATCACCCCTTGTCTTGTCACTACAGTCCCTGATGAAAAGTCCCTCTCCATCATCCTTGTATCCCCCTTCAGATACTGGAAGCTGTATCTCCTTGGTTACAACCATGTGCCCAGGTCAGTCTCATGAAGCAGCAGGGACAGGGTTTGAGGAGATGCTTCACATCTACCTAGGTGTTTGTGGGGTGGAAATGAGATGCTTAGTCATTTCTATCACGGAATGGTTTGGGTTGGAAAGGCCCTTAAGATCATCTAGTTCCAACCCCCTGCCACGGGCAGGGACAGACAGGCGGTAGAGCGATTCCTTGGCAGCTCCATGCACATGGAGATGTTTTTACTTGGTGTGTTTATCGTGGTAGCATCTAGGACCTAACCCAGATAGGGCTTCACCAGTGTGCACACCCAGCACTGCAGTATCAGATGGCTCCAGCCCCGGGAAGCCCGGGCAGACAGACGGACACGGCTGCATGAGAGCTTTCCAACTGCCCGAGGTTTTCATTATGTTGGTGTTGTAAAGGGGCTCCCCTGCAGGGAGGGAATTTGTGATGGGAAGAAGAGCCAGCTGCAAGGAACAAAGCAGGGAGAGCAATGGCAGGGGAAGGGGGAGCAGAGCAGCTCAGCCCCCGAGGCGAAGGGTGGGAGGGATTAATGCTGCAAATGCCTGTGCATGGGAGCGAGGATGGTCGGAGGTTCGAGCCAGTGTTGCACAAGAGCAGCTGGTTGAGGCTGTTGTGCCATAGAGGGATGAGAGGCCGAGGGATGCACAGAGGGATGGGAGCTGGAGGAGGAGGAGGAAGGAGAGGGCAGGATGGTCTCTCCTGCAGCCACAGCGCCAGGCTCCGTCCCGCAGCTCTTCAGCCATGGCTTGTGCTTGGGTCTCTCCAAGGAAAACATTGCCTGGGCTGCCCTCCTGCAGCCCTGGGCCCTCTGCAAGCGTGTCCCCACCACATCAGCCTCCCCTCCCGCCTCGTTCCTGGAGAGCTCTCCATTCCCCAGGCCCCTCCTGATCATTGCCCGTCGGTGACATCATTGCCGGTTGCCATGGAAAAGCCAGGTTGTCCAAAACATGACCCCCTGGCCTCATCCCATGTGTGTCAGGAAATGAAGGGTTTATAGCACATCTCTGCAGTGAAGCAGAAACAGCCGAAGCAGGAACCGCAGCCCCGGGGGCAGGAGCACAACCCACCCTCATCAAGGGCTGCCTGGTGTGTGACTCCCTGCTGTAGCCTCTGATGGGTAAATGGGGACCTATTTCTTGGGGTTTCAAAGCTGATTTATGTCTCCTGAGTTATTTCTGGGCTGCTGAGCTTTCTGCTCTGGTTTGAAATGACCCAGAGGAGAGGTAACCTGAAGCAGTTCTGCCTGGGGAGAAAGCAGAAGGTCTTCATGAGGCTCTGAGCGGAGGAAGAAAACAGAAGGTGGTCTGTAGGGGAGACCTTAGAGCAGCTCCCAGTGCCTAAAGGGGCTACAAGAAAGCTGGAGAGGGGCTTTGGACAAGGGCCCGTAGGGACAGGACAAGGGGAATGGCTTTAACCTGCCAGAGGGGAGATTGAGATGAGCTCTGAGGCAGAAGCTCTTCCCTGTGAGGGTGCTGAGGCGCTGGCACAGGGTGCCCAGAGAAGCTGTGGCTGCCCCATCCCTGGCAGTGTTTGTTCAAGGCCAGATTGGATGGGACTCTTGGGGGGCTGTGATGTGCAGGGGGAAGAGCAAAGGCATTTGGGAGGCTTGGCCACAAACATTTTCCTAAAGCCAGAAAAAACTGCCCTAGAATTGATGATTTCCAAAGACCTCGCAGATACTGTGGGGGCTTCGGAAGGGAAACATCAGGTGTTGTCCTGTGGCAGGGATGGGACACCGCTGTTAAAGGCTGCCTTTGTTCAGGCAGGAATTACAACCAGACTCTCTCATCTCTCCCACAGTGTTTGGGAGCGGAGGTGTTTCCCTGAGGGAGGGCTGGAAGCTTTACCCCTGGATTCTCCAAAGCCAGGACAGGGAAAGCACAAGGTGTCCTGCCCTGACCACAAAGCCAGTCTGGATCCGCTCCCTCGGTCCGTAGGAGCATAAAGAGCTCCTGGGAACACCTTTGCCAACCCCAGCTTCAGCTTCCCTTCCAAATCCATGGCAGGGCCAGCCCCACATCCTCACCCGGGCTCAGATATGCATCACCTCATGTGCCACAGCACCTCGCGCTGTGGCATGGTTTGTCTTGCCCCTGCCCTAGCTGCTCTCAGGTTGGCTGGGAAAGGGAAATGCTGCTTCTCTCGCTGTTTCCAGGCAGGGGCTGAGCATCTGCAGCTGCACGAGCTCTAACAGGAGAGTGTGAGACCCAAAGAGCATCCTGCAGTGGCGCTGGGCAGCACATGGTGTGTGTGCTGCATGCACCATTGCATGCTGGTGTTGGTCCTGGCTGATGTGTGCCCATGTACACCCAGCCCGGAGCGTGAGGGATGTAAATAATGATAAGGAAATGACTCTCAAAGAGCAGCGTGTCTGGAATCTGGTTTCCACTCATAGCACAACCTCATCTCCAACCTGGAGGCTTTTCTCAGCTCACTCGCCCCTCTGTCATGTTGCCCCCTTAAACCCAACCCTTGGAAAATTTGGATGCCAGAGAGAGGCTCTTCATCAGGGACTGTAGTGATAGGACAAGGGGTGATGGGTTCAAACTGAAACAGGGGAAGTTCAGGTTAGATATAAGGAAGACATTCTTCCCTGTGAGGGTGCTGAGGTGCTGGCACAGGGTGCCCAGAGAAGCTGTGGCTGCCCCATCCCTGGCAGTGTTCAAGGCCAGGTTGGACACAGGGGCTTGGAGCAACCTGCTCTAGTGGAAGGTGTCCCTGCCCATGACAGGAGGTTTGGAACTAGATGATTTTCAGACCCTTTCCAACCCAAACCATTCCATGATTCTATGAAAACAGCAGCTCTGAGCAGGTTAAACAGCTCATTCATTCAGGGGATGTGCTGGAAAATAAGAAGTCGGAGCCTTTTGGTTTTGCATACCCCATCCGGGGGCACGGTGCTGGTGCTAAGCATGGAAAGTGCCTGCGTGACTTGTTTTGGTCTCACTTTGCTTGGTGATTTGCCAATGCCACAGTCACATTACACCGGTAAACAAGAGCAGGAGCCAGAACAGGGGCACGGTGCTGGCCCGCTGCTGGCTCCCCCCACTGCCAGGGGGTGTTTTGAGGTTAAAAATAGATTCTAGATTTCAGTTAGTGAATGCGGAGGCAGGGAGCAGGGAGCTGTTTATCAGTGCCAGGGTTTCCCCTGTGACACTGAAATGAGTCAGATAAGAGACGCACACAACCATGCACATCCCCTGCTTCACCTATGCTGCTGCTCCACGCACGAGCCATGCCAGGGAACCTTTCCTGTGTGCCACAGGGAGCTGCAGTCCCTATGGATGCTCAGGATGACTCATGTTCCTGCCAGATTTAGATACTTTACAACATCCTCTTCTTAAAAGATTGCTCTAGGGCCTCAAAATTACCCAAACCTCATTTTTCAGAGGGGGTGGCTCAAGCAACACCCAAATAAACCTTAATGTGGAGGAGGCACAGAGCCCATGGGCAGCATCCTGAACACTCCACCTTCATGCTGGCCAGGAAAATGGGCTTAACCTGTGGGTCCTGGTCCTGTGAGTGATTTAAGGGCACTTCTTCATGGCTAACACCATGCGTGCGCGGCAGCGGCTTCCTGTTTGACTCACACCTGACAAGCCAGGGCCTCTCGCGCTTGCGAGTGACTGAATGGGGCTGTTTACAATTAGAGAACATGGGATTCCCAGAAAGAAGCTCAGCCCGGACGTCCTGAAGCGAAATACCCCGGGCGTCACCGGCTAAAAATAACCCGAGCACAACAGTCACCAAACAAACAGCGCGGTAACACCAGCCCTGGCACCGCGCGGTCACGTATCCCATGGCACTGGGGAGCGGCAGGCAGGGGGGCACCAGAGCACCGGGGTTCTGGCATAACATCATAGAATCATGGAATGGTTTGGGTTGGAAGGGGCCTTAAAGCTCATCCAGTTCCAACCCCCTGCCACGGGCAGGGACACCTTCCGCTAGAGCAGGTTGCTCCAAGCCCCTGTGTCCAACCTGGCCTTGAACACTGCCAGGGATGGGGCAGCCACAGCTTCTCTGGGCACCCTGTGCCAGCGCCTCAGCACCCTCACAGGGAAGAGCTTCTTCCTTCTATCCAACCTGAACTTCCCCTGTTTCAGTTTGAACCCATCACCCCTTGTCCTATCGCTCCAGTCCCTGATGAAGTTCCCTCTTCAGCATCCTTGTTGCCCCCTTCAGACACTGGAAGGCTGCTATGAGGTGCTACACAGCCAATATGGTGCTACAAAGGGTGCTGGCTGCCACTTGCAGTGTTTTCTCTTTGTTTCTGTTTTATTTCATGGGAGGGGGAGTAAAACAAGGGTTAAAATAGAAATAAACCAAGTTTCAGCCAGAAATGGCTGGTGGAAATCAGTTTATCCACTGATGGGCTGGGGGAGGCCGTGGAGGATGGGAAGCGAAGCAGGAACAGGCTGTGTGAGGCACTAACAAAGTGGTTGGCAGGAGCAGATTGCACATGAAAAAGAGTCAAGAGGGCTCACTCATCCCTTAGGAAGTATTCCAGGACCTGAGTCAGAGCTTGGGAAGGGGAAGGTGCTGAAGCCCCTGGTCCTCAGAGCAGGGCTCAGGAAGTGGGGCCATGATGGCATTGAGACTAACCTCAGCTTGAGCTGAGCTGCGCATTGCGGCAGCCCCAGCACAAAGCAGGGAGCTGCTGGCTTTGCGTCTCCTCAATGCACCTCAAGCACCAGCTTGAGGAAGAGACAATAAGATGGATCAGAAGAAAAGGGCACAGAAAAGATGATAAAGACTCAGCCCAAGAGCCCTACGGTCCAGTCAACCTCTTTCTAACAGAGATTTCAGAAGACAGGATCTCCCGTTACAAGGCACTTGTGCAACAGGTTGCTACGAGAGGAAGTTTCTCTTTAACCCCAGGCAGTTGGTGGTTGATTTATGTCCTACAGCTTTAGGTTTTATAAGTTGCAGGGGTGTTGCATAAGAAGATAATTTGACCCTGTATTTCTTAAAACCTTTTTCTGTTGGGGAACATCTACCCATTTACGCACCTCTCACATGCCTGATGCCTTGATGGTGTAAAGGGAGGGAAGATGATATGGCTCAGGTTATCATGAGATTCAGTCCCCAAGTTTTCCCAGAGGCAATGTTAGATTTGGATCTTTCAAAGCTTTACCCAGGGACTAGCCACTTCTCGCTATCCCCCCTCCAAAATAACAGAGGTTCTGTTGCTGTGTGTGCCCTCAATTTCTCCTGCTCTCTTCATGTACAGAGTTACAGTTGGTGGCTTTTGCTCTTCAGCAATAAATGCCGCAGTAGGGATGCTCCAGGAGTGGGGATGGTGGACTGCTGTGGACGATTCTTGTACCATGTTACTTAGTTCAAGCCCTGGATTTAATGGCCCTGGGACCACATCCAGACCCATGGTCCTTCCTCGGTAAGAGCTATTGCTTAGTGGGAGTCAATTCATTTCATGGCAGGGGAGACAGACAAGTCTTCTGCTTCATGCAAACTGCACTTGGGCTCTCTCCTGGTTTGCCATTTGCCTTTAACCTAAAATTAAAGTCATTTAGCCTAAAAGCACACATTAGCAATTTGTGAACAGAAGGGCAATTACAGGGAGAAAACTAATTTCCACCAGCGTGGGGGGGCATAGAGACTGCCACATTGGCTGAGCTGCGGTGTCCTTCCCAGCAGAAGAACCAGGCCAGGTTCTCTGCCTCCAGCTATTCTGAACGATGATCATTTGTGAACTTGCCCTCTTGTTCTTGGCCTCCTTCTTAGAGCCACCTGTGTCCAAAGCTTCATTTGCTCAGTGGAGGACCAGACTCCATCTGCTCTCAACCAGTGCAGAACCAGAGCTGCAGCCCATGAGGGATGGCTGCAGAAACAACCAGTAAATACTACGCTGGAGGGACAGGCTGCCGAGCACAGCGAGGATGATATTGGT
Source organism: Strigops habroptila (assembly GCF_004027225.2). Classification (NCBI taxonomy): domain Eukaryota; kingdom Metazoa; phylum Chordata; class Aves; order Psittaciformes; family Psittacidae; genus Strigops; species Strigops habroptila. The sequence continues at coordinate 1,420,627 of NC_044299.2, read as the reverse complement.
GCTCTGAGATGCTGGATGGAGGGCTGGGGCAATTCCTGCTTTCTTAGTGCCTCCCCCAGTACCCTTGAACAAGCGCGTTACACTTGAGCATCTTTTCGCCCTTCTTGCAGAAGTGAATCCTTTCTCTAGTCTCTGCCTCAGTTGAGACCATCCCTCTGTTTGCGTGGATGCTGCTGCCATGTGGAAATCTGAGGTTTAGGTTGTAAATTCCTGCAGGGAGGAATATTTTTCCCCTTCCTGGGTGAGCGTGGGTGGCTCCGAAGCTGCTCCCATTTTAGTATCCCCACACCACCCAGACATGAACCCGGGCATCTTGCTGCATCTGCTCCTGGGATCTCCATTGTCTGGGAATCACTGGGTGACCAGTGATGCCAGCGGGAGCATTCATGGAAACAGGCCATTTTCTGCAACAGCTCCAAGTGTTTGCAGGAGGTTGGTGGAGTCCCAAGAGCTTCTGGCAGCTTCATTTTGTTTTGAAACCTGTTGGCCCCCAGCTGGGTGTGAGAGTAAAATGAAAGGATGCGAGATAAACCCACTTGTGTGAGAGCAGCGAGCAGCTGCCCGAGGCAGTGCCGCATCAGAGGTCGTCATTCTGAAACCAAGCATGGAAACTGCAGCAAGAAGAAAGCTGGAGAGCAGGGCTCGGGCTCCTCACCACACACAGTGCAGACCACACTAAAGAGCTGCTCTGCCTTGGGACTCTCACGTGCCTTGGGGCAAAAGAGAGACACGAACCTAAAAGGCAGCAGCAGCTCTGACCGGGCAGATGAGCACTGACAACAAAGGTACCCTCGTCCTCTCCGGGCTATTCTCATCCAACCCATCTTTTGTGTTTAAACGGGTCTTTGGGCTTTCTTCATCCTCTGCTCTTTGCTGAACATCTCTTGTTGTGTTGCTGTGATTGCCACTGTCGCTGCATGGGTGGTTTTAGGCATTCCCTGCTCAGGAGGATGAGGAGATGTGGAGATGGAGGAGAGTGAATCTATCGAGGAGGCTCCAATTGGTTGTCAAAACTTGTGTTTGAATCTTATTTACAGCTGCTGAGGGAGCTGACAGTCTGCTCAAGAGCCTGGGTAGGGTTTATCAGGAAACGCAGTCGGGTTCTGTGTTTGTAGCTCTGACACCTTGTGACCCAGACCCTCCTCTGCCCAGGAGCACGCAGGGAATTAAGGATTTTAGTCCAGCTGACCTGATTTTGTGTGTTATTCCTGACTGCTCCTGCCTGGATAGCCCTTGGTCAGCATCTCCATCTCCTCGGCTGGTACCAGCCTCTTGTATTTTAAGTAGCTGAGAGGTGCTTTAATGGATGAGCTGTAGCAAACAGCTTAATACAGAGGATCTCAGCAGCCAGGAAGGGAATGGCTGGCAGGGTAGGTCGTTCCTGCTCATGTTCAGCACTGGTTCCTCAGCAGTTCCTCAGTGCCAATCTCCTGTTGGGTGGGGAAACCTCCCCTCTTTCAGGTGAGGAAGGCATTACATTAGGTGTAGCATGGTAGAAAGCAGCACTGGCTCCCGTGGGATGCCAGAGCTCTCCAGCTTCCAGGCTGGATGCTCATTTACAGGTTTGCACCTTCAAAGCATAAAGTTCTCATTGCTGCTCCTCAAGACTCTCCTGTGTGGGCTGTGCTGTGGACACTGTTGCTGTATGACCCATAGCACGGACATGAGCTCACCTGAGGCTCCAGCTAGATATGCAGTAGCTGCACCATCTGCTTACGTTACGTGAAGGACTTTTTCTCCAGAGCCCTGGACTGGACCAAGTGACTGGAGCCAGGACATGGGGAGCATCTTCCCACTTTCTTCATCCCAAGACAGGTATTACAGGTCTTGCCACCCCCTTGGCACTTCCATGCTCTCTTTCTGTGAATAGGTTGGGAAATTGCATCAAGATAGAAATGTGCAGGTCATGACACCACTGTTGAGAGGACAGAAGCTGTGATGGAAGCATTTGTTGTGTTTTGCCCTACCTCAGAAGCGCTGAGACCAGTGTAATGCTCCCACCTGGGAATTTCCAATTAAACCCAACTGGTTTTGGTTCTCTGGGCTGTAGAGGAAGCTGAGCACAAGCTCAAGGTGCCCTAAATGGTTCAGAAACCAGGATGCAAACTGCAAAAACTGGTGCTTTAAAAGTATGGGGACCCTTAAAGCTAAGATGTAGGCATCTGAGCTGACTTTGGATGGTTGATTTTGGCAGCACAACTGTGTTTCAAGCACTTCATCTCCTGGCTTTGAGGGGGATAGTGAAAGGAGAGGGAGAGGACACAGCACCAAGGCAAATTGAGCCCAACATGTGACGGGATGCTGTTGAGAAGCGGGGAAGAAAGGGGAGGAACTTCATAGACCTCGTGCAGCAGGAAGGGTTTCAATCCCAGGGTTCCTACAACCACTTCAAGGCCAAGAAAGTACCTTCAGGGCTGTTCTCTACAGCTGGAGACAACATCACCTGATAATGGTCAGCAAGTAGTACAAATGAGAGGCAATCATAGCTGGTAGCAAGGAGCAGGAGATAGACGTGGCAGGCTTGCTCCTTTCACCCACTCTTTCCTCTGGTATTAAAGCTTCATCAGTTACAAGATCTGGTTTGGGGTTGTCTTTGTTCCCTGCCTATGGCACTGAGGCCAAATGCTGCTCTGGAGGAGAGGGAAGGAACTGAGTGAGAGAAGCAGCTAGAGATGCTTGAGAGGCAAGTGCTGAGGATGCTCCAGGGTAACTGAAGGCTTCCAGGAAAGCTGCAGGGGACAAAACGAGCAAAGCATTAAAGATCCTTTTGTATTAGAGGTGATAAGCATTATTTACCAACCTGTACCTGAGTTATCAGGTGCTGGTACAAGCCCTTGGGTGATGGTGCAGTCTTAGGAAGACAGGAGCTTTTGAAGGATACCAGTTTTCAGGTAAGAACCCCAAAAAAGATGCTCTCATGTGTCATTTATAACAGCTTTTATTGTGCTGAGTTTGATGGGCAATTATGATGAATTTGTGAACTCTGCACTTTGTGGCCAGACCATAATGGGGACCAGAGGTGGAAAAAACTTCGAGGTGTCTTGATTTAAGCAGTGAAACTGAGAAAGGACAAGAGAGAACCGTGAGCAGTCTGTGACAGGTCAGGATGAGTTAGAGGATGCGTTACATTAGGGGCACCTAACTTACCATAGGGTGTGTGAGCTCTGCATCAAACCCCTGCAAGATTCCTTCTGGGAGGATAAAAAGGGGAAAAGGTCTCTTTAGTGATAAGCTGATATCCCACGTGTCAGAAAAAGCACTTCTAGGGCTGAGCATGAGCTTAGAGTTGACGCTGGGCAAAGAAAACCCGAAAAGATGCAGCTCTTTTGGTGGCAACTCCAGAACTTTATGCCCAGTCCACGTTCACCTGTTTTTTCTCTGTGTTCTAGGAAAAAGAGATATGATGGGTTTGGATCAGTTGTTCTTGGTGGTTAGGAAAAGCCTCACTGGAAGCCAGGTCACAGGCAGAGCCAAACCCTGTTGCAGTGGCAGAAATGAGCCACATCTTGTCATTAAGAGGTTGGGGGGACCCTTTTTAACCAAACCAGGATGATTCCCAACCGATTGAGTGTGAAGGATGAGTAATCGCAGTCATGCGGGTGGTGAGGCTACAACTGTTCCATGGAAGCCTTAAAACACATCAAGTGTTGTGCTCAAAGCTCACATGAGGACAGCACCCGTGTAATGGGGCGACTGTGCTGAAGGGTTGCTCATGAAACCTCGAACTTGGTGGTTCGTATTGGACATGTTCATATCCATCATGGACAATTGCAGCAGAGAAGGTTGGGAGAGAAAATCCAGGGTGTGTTGGAAATGAGAACGTGCATGGGGTGGATTTTCTGCTCCTTATTTTTGGGATGGCTCTTTAGGAGAGGAAAAGAAACCTTCAGCTCTCAGCAAGAGGAGGTGGAGAGGAAATGGACCCTGAGCCAAAGCTGAAGAGAGTTCTTTGCCTCGCTGAATTAATCTTGGATCAGGCACTCCATGTTCTCTGCCCTGGGCCGTGAGCTCTGCCTGTTTCCCAGCAAGCTGCAAGAACATCTGTACGTGTCTGTGTCCACTTGGTGGCACTGCGAATGCTTCAGGTCCTGCAGGTGAGGCATCCATCACCGTCTGAAAGATGCTTTCAGATCCTCAGAGCAGGTTATGCTACAGAGAGCGACTTGGTGTCAGTCATAGCGGTGATGCTTTGGGTGCCGGCCTCTTCACCATGGAAGGAGGAGCAATGAGCATGGATTGAAATGAGAGGTTCTGGCTGGATATGAGGAGGAACTTCTTCCTTATAAGGACAAACAAGCACCGGAATAGGTTGTGCAGGCTCCATCCTTGAGCCTTTCAAGACCAAAGCCCCAGGCAACCTACTCTGATCCCATCCCATGTTTCAAGCAACAGGTTGGAGTTGAGACCTCCAGAAGCCCCTTCTCACTTAAATTATCCTGGGATCCTCCTCCCAGCCACCTCCTTGACCATCAGGTGTCCAGCTCCTGGCTTTCCCAGTGTGTGTCTCTCTCAGCAAGCTCTGAGCATGACACAATCCGTTCCACGTCGCCCATTCGCGCTGCTGACGTGTTGGCCGGGAAATCGGCACCAAGGCGCTGAGCGTTGCCTCCAGCCCCTGCAGGCAGGCTGGGAGCTGAGCTCATCGCTTGCTGGGTGGAAAGATTTACTAGCACGTTGTTCTTTATGTGCTTTCTGAGCCTTTTTGGAAGGCAGGAACCCACCTTCCCCTCCAGCCCTGCCTCGTCTGGTGGCGCAGCTGCTTTGCTAAGTCTGGAGACTTGAGGATTCAGGTAGACCCTGCCCAGGAATGGGACAGTGTGGTTGCTGTCATGAAGCTTTAAAACACATGGGTCCTCCCTCTTTAGCCCAATCCAGCCTCATCGTGTTCCTGTGCTTGGACTGGAGTGCTTGCATGAGCTCTGCATCCTTATTCATAGCAAGCAAGTTTTGATTGAAGCTGTTGAATTGTTCCTTGCCATTTGGATCTTGCTCTGCTGGATGAGAAAGATCCTTCTGCATTGAGAAATATTGCCCCTTGCAAATACCTCTGATCACAGCGCATTCATCCCATAACCTTCCCCTGGCTGCACACAACGTTCTTCAGCCTCTTGTTGCAGTGCAAGACACTCTGAATCTTCACTGATGTGCTGTTGATGTTTTACCACCCTTCTTCAAGGGCAGATGCCAGAGCTGGGGCCCATCCTTGTGCCTTCAGAGGGGTGTTAGACTTTGGAGGAGCCAAGCGCATAGATTTGACAGTGGGACTTTCCTGAAGGCATGAATTCATCTCCCCTAACTTTGGATGCCTTCACCTGAGCATCGCTTTAAAGTCAATGGTAGGGGGGAACAGTTTTTTCTGGGACATGAGTCATCTGGGCTATTTTGGAGCTGCTCTGCCTATGGACTTCACACGTGGGTTGTCACTTGCGTGACTGATCTGGTGCCCACGGAAAGTCACCCTCTGAGGTCTGTTTGGTTGTTTTCTATCAGCCACCCTATGGCAAGCTGCTACCTCCAGATCAATGTTTCCAGCTTGATAAGAAAATCTCAACTGCCTGGGTCAGGTTAAGAAACTGCTGCTTCTCTTCTAGCAGTTGCTGCCAAGTTTGACTTACTTAAACTCGGGTGCTTCCTGTGCTGAGACTGGCTCTGAAGAGCTTTAAGATGAGATGCAACCATCTCTTGGTTGTGACCTGATGTGCTTTGTATACCTAAAAGGTTTGGAGAGAAGCCACCGCAGAGCCCCACGAGGCACCCAAACCCCTGTTTGCTGGGGAACCCTCTGGCCCCAGTTGGGGACTGAGCATGGACTGGTGGCCAAGGAGACTGGGGGGTTCCAGCCGCTAATGCCAATGTGCCCAGCAGCTCAGAGCAGTGCCCAGAAGCTTTTGTTCATTCTCCTGGTGTTTAGGAAAACACAGTTTTGTCGGCTATTATTCCTTTATCTGGATACAAACCCTCTGGGCATTTTAAAGGGAAATAAACAGTTTCCAGGCACTCAGGGGGTGACATTTGCAAACTGCCATAAACCTCTACAGCCCTTTTGTGTGAAACTGTTTGACCCGAGCTCCTCTAATGAAAAAGGCAAGGAGAAGCTGCAGCAGTTGTAGACATGTGATGGAGCTTTCATGTGTTTGCCGTATCAGAGCTGCTTTAAAGCTGTATTTTAAAGGCTGAAATCTATAGAAACTCCTGTATAAGTTGAGCTGGGAACATAGAATCATAGAATAGTTAGGGTTGGAAAGGACCTTAAGATCATCCAGTTCCAATGCCCTGCCATGGGCAGGGACATCTTCCACTAGAGCGGGTTGCTTTAAGCCCTGTCCAACCTGGCCTTGAACACTGCCAGGGATGGAGCATTTACCTCTTCTCTGGGCACCCTGTGCCAGCACCTCAGCACCCTCACAGGGAAGAACTTCTGCCTTAGATCCAACCTGAACTTCCCCTGTTTCAGTTTGAACCCATCACCCCTTGTCCTATCATTCCAGTCCCTGATGAAGGTCCCTCTCCAGCATCGCTGTAGCCTCCTTCAGACCCTGGAAGCTGCTCTGAGTTCTCCACGCAGCTTCTCTTCTCCAGGCTGAACAGCCCCAATGTTCTCAGCCTGTGAGGAACCCATCAGGTTCTCTCAGAGTCTCCAGATCCCACTGGAAAGGCTTGAAACTGGAGGCGATGCTGAAGCCACCGGGACAGTGCGTTTGCTCCCGGAGTCGGGAGGGGGCGCGGGGCCGCGTTGGCTGCAGGAGCACGTAGTGAAGTCGAAGGCTGTTTCGAAAGCTGAACTCAGCGGCGCTGCTCCAGCCCCTTCCCCAGCCCATTGTTGTGGTTTTACAATCACATTTTCCTGTTTTTCAAACCCATGTTTTTCTCTCCCCTGGGGCCGTCCGAAAGCCTCACGAGCGCGGCAGAGGAAAGCGGCTGCAGACCTGGAGCAAGCCCCAGCCCTCCGGTTGCTTTGCGCAATGCAGAGGGGGAACCAGGCAGAAGTGTGATTGATTTTCATAAGAAGGACATGGAGCTGTTGGAGCGAGTCCAGAGGAGGCCATGAGGACGAGCAGGGGCTGGAGCAGCTCCGATATGGAGCCAGGCTGAGACCATTGGGGCTGTTCAGCCTCAAGAAGAGAAGCTGCGTGGAGATCTCAGAGCAGCTTCCAGTGTCTGAAGGGGGCCACAAGGATGCTGCAGAGGGACCTTCATCAGGGACTGTAGCGATAGGACAAGGGGTGATGGGTTCAAACTGAAACAGGGGAAGTTCAGGTTGGATGTAAGGGAGAAGTTCTTCCCTGTGAGGGTGCTGAGGCGCTGGCACAGGGTGCCCAGAGAAGCTGTGGCTGCCCCATGCCTGGCAGCGTTCAAGGCCAGGTTGGACAGGGCTTAGAGCAACCTGGTCTGTTGGAAGATGTTCCTGCCCATGGCAGGGCATTGGAACTGGATGATCTTAAGGTCCCTTCTACCCCAAACCATTCTATGATTCTATAAATGCTGTTGTTTTTTTCAAGCCGACGGTTCCTCTTTCCCGCACTGCGGTTTCATGCTCGGCAGCAGGAGGGTGAAGGTATTTTTATAGGTCTTATTCAAGAAGGGCCTATTTAAAACAAATTCTCAGGCTGCCAAGTTCATTGTTCAGTTAAGAACACAGGCAGAGGATGGGGCTTGTGGGGAAATGGGTTGGCTGGTGGCAGCCCCTTGAGGGCTTTTGCTGTGATGTGCTGTGAGGTCCCTGAGGCTCCTTGAAGCCCAAGTCCCAGCTGAATCCATGGGGTGGATCCGCTACGGTACAAGAGAAGGGCTTGTACCTTAGTGCAAGGTGAAGGAGAAACCCAGGTTTATTATAGAAGTTCCTGTATGCAGAGTGTCTGCACGCTCCCAGTGTTTGCATTTAAATATGAAGAGTTTTACATGTACTGAATGAAAGTCAAGAAGTTTAAATGCTGAGCTTATCCAGTGGGATGCAACCGGGTGCAGCCAAAGCTGCACCAGGAGTGGGTTAACACTTGCCCAGCATGGCCAGGACCTGCTCTAGCCCCTCTTCCTTCACTTGTACAGCTGAGACCCTGAGAGAGGAAACACAAGCACTTTAGTGACCAGGATACATCCCAAAGACCCAATTGATCCCACTGCCCTGTGCCTGGTTTCCCAAAGCATTGCTCGGTGCCTCCTTCCCAACCCAGCTGAGTGTTGCCCAACGCAGGGTGGGAATTGCTGCTCCCATATCGTACATCAGCAAGTAAAACAAGGCATCAAGGACTCTTGTACCCGAGTCAACAGCTCGCCCACCTGCTTGTTGGGCTGGCCTCAAACCATCCAAAGCATCCTGAATTCTATCCCAGCAGAGAAGAAATAGGGGGGGAAAAAGAGGAAGTTTGTGGTGGAAAGGTAGGGTTGGGAGGAATGTTTTAGTCCCTGCTTTGATCCCTGATTGTGCACCAAGCAGGCTCCCTGCTGTGTCTGGTTTGCAGAGGGATGCCAATCAGCACCATGCAGGGCTCTCCAGCAGCAGCAGCACGGGGCTGGAGTTGAGATCAGCAGGAGGGTGGTTTTAGATGGGATCTGAGGAGATGGAGCAGGTTTCTCTTCCTGGCACTTCTCCAAACCTGCCAGTGCTGGGGTGTGCTGCTGTGGGTGCTGTGTTCCCTGTGACAGCTTCATCTCCCACAGTGGGGTAGTAACATCCCTGCCTTGGTGTGTAGGTGGAAGATAAGAGCATGCTTGGAGCAGATGCTCTGTGCTGGAACATTAGCAGGAGGTTTGCAGCTACTGAGTGAGAGCAAACTGATTTTCAGCATCTTCTATTGAGGCTAAAGCATCCTACTGCAACCCAGGGAGGCCAAAATACACCTGGGACAAGCGCAGCCCCATTTCCCCTGGAAAGCAGGAGAAACCTTCACTCTTTTACCTATTTTGTGAGGCCCATAAGTGAATGGACCAGCCCTGATGAGAGCAGAGCTTTGTGGTTGCAGGACAGGCAGGTAGAGGAGCTGTGTGTTGAGTGTGTGGATGGAGGCAGGACACAATCAGCACAAAGCCAGGGCAGAGGGTGCTGGGCTGTCCATGAGGCTGTGGGTCCATCTACAGCTCTGTGCACTCCCCTTTTATGCTCACACAGCCCCTGTTTTACTCTCTACGGAGCCATAGGGATGCAATCAGTCCCAATGAGGGAATGCTGGCTGCTGTTCCCTAATTTTCCCGTGTTCTTCCCTGTGATCAGCGGGATCCCCACGCTTGAACAGTCCTCACAGTGCCAGGCGTTCTCCTGGTCACCACTGTGGAGATTCCAGGCAGCTTTGTGTTGCCAGGGCTCAGGACAGCTCCATCATGCCAGGAGAAAGCTGGCTGGTGCCCAGATTCCCAGCGTGGCTCTATAAAGCAGGGCGGGCCGGGAGCAGAGCACGTCAGAGACGCTTCCTCCGGGAGCATCGCTCGTGGCTGATCGAAACCGTGTCACTCCTCACCTGCCACCTCCTACGGGGCCTCTTCCTCATCCCAACGTTCCCACTTGCAGCAGGCGTGGGAAGGGGAACGCAGCGGTCCTGAGCTCAGGGAGGCAGGAGGTGCTGGCTGGGGGTCTCTGAGGTGGTCCTGGATGGGGGGCAGAGGTTGGGGGTCTCTGAGGTGGCCCTGGGTGGGGGACAGAGGCTGGGAGAGCTGCTGAGAACAGGGCTCCCGATGCCTCCCCGTGCACAGGTCTTCCTGGGGCATACACCCAGCCTTGTGGCTCCTGCCATTTGGGAGACCAGGAGCGCACCCCAAGTCCTGGAGACATTCCCAGCCTTATCCTTATGTTTTCCAGCTCTCTGTCTTGATTTGGGAGCATAATGAGATGGGTGGGAGCTAGAAAAGCATGCCTGGCTGTTCATCAAACAGGGAACCATTGTCCACCCTTCTTCCCCATTCCAGGCAGACCAAGATCTTCTCCTGGTTCTCCTCCACCTTGAACATCGGGGTGAGCCCACATAGGGCTGCTGCAGGATGACTCCCCTTGCACCATGAGTGGCTGCTGTGGAGCTTGGTTGAGCCTGAGCAGCTTTGAGTGTCTTTGTCTCCTTCACGAGCACTCAGAGGGTTGCACAACGGGTGGGGGTGAAGCACATTCATCTCCATCGGTCAAAATAGAACGTTTCTTTCACAACCGGCAGTGGGTTCTGCACAAGTCCCCCCATCCGGGCACAGCAGAGCCCCAGCCCTGCTGGCACTGGCCTGGGTGGGAGGAGAGACTCCAGAAAGGGAAGCTGTGCCTAAAAATACTGCCTGGCCTTCTAAAATAGTCTTGGTTGGATGATCTCGATTAACCCAAGGCTGCGGCTGGTTCAATTCCCCAGTAACTTCAGGCTGAGTTTGGGCCACCTGCATGGAGGAAGGTCTCAATGGGATCTTTTTGCTCTTGAAGGTGGGTTTTGCTTTTTGTGTGCAGGTAATTGGGGTTGTAAGAGAAGGAGTGTCCCATCCCTGGCATTGTTCAAGGCCAGGTTGGACAGGGCTTGGAGCAACCTGCTCTAGTGGAAGGTGTCCCTGCCAGTGGAACTGGATGAGCTTTAAGGTACCTTCCAACCCAAACCAGGGCAGCCTGTGCCAGTGCTTCACCACTCAGTCAGGATCAATGAGGTTTTGAGAGTTTGGAAGTGAAAGGGAAGGAAAGTTTGAGCCAGAAGAAAACTGGCATAAAGGGAAAGAGAAAGCCCCAAAGGTGAGATGCACCGTGAGCGGCTGCAGTTTGACCCCCCAAATAACCACTTGGTAACTGGGGCTTACAAGTGCATGCCAGCCCGTGTGCACATGTGTGTGCTTGACATGTAACTTCCCATGTTCTGTCCTGGTGTAGTAAGAACAAGCCAAATAGCTCAGCAAAACCACAGCCCACCTGTGTTTCAGTGTTCAGCTCACTGCGTATGCATGGATGGAGCTCCTCCAGGCCTCCTCACTCTTGGGATGAGGTTTTGCATCTGAAGTGGTTTCTTCTTTGGAAAAGAGAAGTGTCATTCAGTGGGCAGAGAATCCCCTGTGCTTTGGATTTCCTGGAAAAGCAGCTCTTCTCTTGTAGAGGATCTGAGGGCAAAGAGCTGCTGCCATAGGCTGGGCACTCTGTGGTTAGTAAGGAAACCTTGGGTGATAACACTGTGCTTTTGAATGGGATTTGAAGCTGCTGAGCACGACTTCCTTGGGGCTGAATTTGGCTCATTCTCTTCCTTTGAGGTGTTAGATTCCCTATGGGGATGCTTCTGTCTGGGCATGCTCCCATTGTCCTGCCCTCATCTCATCCCCTCCTCACCCCACTGTGTCTGGCTGCATCCCAGCCCTGATACCCCCGAGAGGGCCCATGGCTGAGCTCCTGCAGCAGGGTGATGGGAAAGCCTCGGGAGTGGAGTGAGCTGCTGGGAAACACGCAGGAGAAAGGTGTGTCCTAAGCCTGCAATTTCATACAATTGAGGAGTTTCACTCGGGGCTACGCGGAAGTGTCTGCAATTAGGTGTGCAAAGCTCTCCTCGGGTTAGGGCCTCCTGCCAGCGGGTTTGCTGCCCTTTTCTCAGCAGTTCTGTGGCTTGGATGTTCACCCAGAACGGAGGGGACTCACATTTGGCTTCTAGTGACAAGGATTTGAACCATGTTCCCGCTTGCCCTGGGTCTTTCTAAGCACACAGCTGAGGAACAAGCAGCTCACAGTCCCTCCTGTTGAAGCAGCTCTGCTCTGTGTAATAACATATTTATTGGGTATGAGGCTATGTGGCTCCCTTCTCCTGGAGATGAGGGTGCTCCTGGGTGCTCCCATGGGTGAGCAACCTGAGTTTGGGTCTCATTCTAATGAACTGGAGCCTCCAGAGCTCCTTTCCCACCAGCACCAAGAGACAGCCGCCTGTCCCAGAGTGGCTGGTGTTTTAAAGGGAAACATCACCCAGTCCCAATGGGATGCAGAGATGGGGGATACCGGCACCCGGCTGGAGTGCCAGAAACTCAGGATGCTGCTTGCTGGATGTCTGAAAGGCAACCTAAATATTCACGTGGGTTTTAGAGCACCTGAATAGGAATGTTTGGAACAACTTCAATTAAAGGGCTGCGCTGCTGCTTAAATTTAAAGCAGACTGTGATCCACATAATATTCTGGATTAATAGTATTTAATTTTCAAAGAGAATACACTTAAGTCTAATATAAATAGCAGTGGAAAAGGCTGGTGAGCTTTGTGGCTCCTTCCTGCTTGCACATCCCATATCTTTCTGGAGCCACCCTTCTTATTACCAGCCGGATGCATCAAATCCAAACGATGTGGCCACTTGAAAGGACTTGTCGTTGCTGAGTGAGTCCCAAGGAAACGGGCAGGAAACGGCACCAATCTGCCAAAGAGAGCCCCGTGTTTCCAGCTTTGAGTCCTCTGCGCTGCCACAGCGCTTCAACTGCAGCCTTTGGGTTTCAGCTTTTGGAAGTAAATCAGTGGTGGAAGAACGTGTTCCAAAACTTAATGAAGTGAATAAATCTGGGCTCAGGGTCCGGCCTCAAGAGATTTTAAATGGGCAGTTCCTAGTTTTTCCTCTTGAAACGTGTTTGTGGATTGTGCTGGATTCTCTCTAGCAAAGAGCAGCCTGAGCTGGCAGGTTTAGGAAGCGAGATAAAAAGCTGCAGGAGCAGCAGCGTTTCTTACTGAAGAGCTCTTGCAGCAAGAGGAGAGTTTCTTAAGTTCCTGCATGTAACCAGCCTGAACCTTATATTTACTGTATCTGGGATTTATCAGCTGTAGCAAAGCTTCTCTGGGGCTCACTGATCTCAGCGGGATCGGCTTGTTAGGGCAGAACACAGAGGAGCTGTTGAACTCACGAGGTTGAATTCAAGTGCTTTACTGTGGGATTTTCTGTGATGTTAAAAAAGAATAGTTAGATAGAACTGAAACAGTCTCTACTTGAAGCAAACATGTAACCCAAGGATGGCACCAGGTGCCTAAGCAAGACACGGCTCAGATAGAGCAACCCTTCAAAGGCAGCAGCCCCAGCAGTTAAACCTGTGAATGCTTTTAGGCGTTTTGGTGGTGGGGTTTACATCCCACGGAGCCATCGCCAGGGTTCTGCCCTGCTGTTCCTTGTGGTACGGATGATGCTTTCCTGTTTGCCCTGCAGCAGCTTGCTGTACTGCCTGCCCCATGCATGTGTGTGCATGGAGCATCGGGAAGGCCGTGGGTGCATGGATGGTTGTGGAACACATAAGGAGCATCCCAGTGCCACGATGAGCAGCAGTGCCAGAATCTGGCGCTATGCCTGGAACATGGGGACCCCAGTGCACAGGAGATGCTTTTCCAGCCCGTGTGTGCAGCGGGATGAGCTTAGGGGCTCTGCACGCCCATGGCAGGCTGCAGAGGACAGCTCGGGGAGCCCCGGTTTCGCTCAAGTGGGTGAACTGTGGTTCTGCCCAGAAGTGCAGGATCCCGGGTGCAGGATCCCAAGGCTGGTCCCGGGTGTGCAGGATCCCGGGTGCAGGATCCCGGGATGGTTCCAAGTGCCGAGCCCAGGCTGGTCCCGGTGCCCGCCCCCCGCTGACCCACGCGTGCACCCCGGTTCTCAGCTCCACGGCCCCGCTCCGCTCCCCTCACCCCGGTTCGGCCCCGGGGGCGCTGCCGGCGGCGGGCGCGGTTCGGCCCAGCCCGGCCCAGCCCGGGGGGCGGCGGCGGCGCCATTGGCCGCTCCGCGGGGCGGTGCCGCCCGCAGACACCGCGCCGGGGGCCGGGCCGGGCCGGGCCGCTCCTCCCCGCCCGGTTCCGGTGCGGCGGCGGCGGCGCAGGTGGAGCCGATCCGCCAGCGGAGCCCCGCGCCCGCCGCCCTGCGCGGCCCGGCCGGGGGCGCCCCCGCCGCTCCGCCACCGCCGCCTGAGCCCGCGGACGCACCGGCCTCGCCTTTGTCCCCACCGCCGGCCGCGGCCCGGCCCGGCCCGAGGTAGGCACCGGCGCAGCGGGGACGCTTCCACCGCGGCGGGGGGCGGGCGCGGGTCCGACACCCCCGGGGCGGGGGTTCGAGGCCTCCCCAGGGCCGAGACCCCGGCCCGGTGCAGGAGAGGCCTCCCCTGGGCCGGGCCTGGCGCCGTTTCCCGCACACACCCCGGGGGCAGCCCCGGCCAGGCCCCTGCAGGGCTCCTCTCGCCCCCCGCCCCATCGGGGCCCCCTGGGGCTGGAAGGCTCCCGGGAAGGGGTGCCCTGGAGCCGGGTCTTGCGTTCATCCGGATCCATGAGCCCCTTCTGCAGCCTGGCCTGGGTCAGGGGGTCTCACACCTGGGGTGGGTTGGACCCTGCCTTGGGGTCCACAGCCTCCAGCCAGGGCTGGTGGGGGTGCAGCACCCCTATTGATGTTGAGATGCTGGCAGTGCTGTCACCCCAGTACTGGGGTACACAGCACGCCGATGGTCCTGGCCGCAGCAGGGAGCCTGGTCTGGGTCAGGGGATCTTATACCTGGGGTGTTGGACCCTGCCTTGGGGTCTGCAGCCTCCGGCCAGGGCTGGTGGTGGTGGTGGTGAAGCACCCCATACCAATGTTGAGGTGCTGGCAGTGCTGTCACCCCAGTACGTAGAATGCCACAATGTGTGTCCTGGCCACAGCAAAGAGCCTGGGCTGGTGCTGGGGAAGCATTGGGTGAGGGTGGCTTCCAGAGCAGCGGATCCACCCCGGGAGGAGATGGTGTCCCATGTCAATGTGTGGCTGTGGGTGTAAGCCTGGACAAGCTGCCAGAGCTGAGGGAGAGATTCAGGCTCATGAGTCGCCGACTCATCAGGCTGAATGATGTCTGCAGACCTGTGGCCACCTTTGAGAGTGTGTGTTTAGATACTGTAAACCTGAGTCTGTTGTTTGCTGGAATGTTTTTGTCACCTTTCCCGGCTGAAGGTGTTGCAGGGAGCGAGGCTTTAGGGGCAGAGGAGCGACAGCACCAACAGCTCTGCTGGGTTACGTCCTCCTTGGCTGCATTTACTAAAATCTCTCTTTCTCTCCGAATACCTTGTTGAGAAAGGATGTGAGGAGCTGCACTGGGGAAAGAGCTGTCAATACCCCGAGTAGCCCAGATCTGTCTGGAGACCGAACATTCAAGCCAACGCAGCCCACAGATCTGTGAGTCGTCCAAGATTTGCCCTTTGCTGGCAGTCCCAGGGCTCCCAGAAAGCAGATCTTCCCACACCTTTTTCCATGGTAAAGGTATTATCCGGGGTTTGGACATGTCAGGAGGCTCTGCTGAGTAATGGGACGTTGAGAGGCTCCTGCAGAGGCGGTGTTGAGATGTGCTGGACTTGGCTCAGTGGCGGGTGTGCAGGAGAGACGAGGTGTCACTTGTCGTGGGAGAGGAAGGGAAGGGAACGCCTGAGGATTTGGACTGGTTTTGCACAACTGGATGCTCTGTGTGTGGCTCCTGCCCTGGGTTTGTTCTGGCAGCACACGATGGGACAATGGGGAGGGTGGGCCCCACGCTCTGAGGGTCTGGATGTGATACCTCTGACCAGATGTTTGCAGGGGATTTCAGCCTGGAAATCACAGCCTTTCTCAGGAGATCTCTGGTGCTTCCTGGTTTGCAGCGAGGATCGGAGGATTTCAGCACTTCCTACTCAGCTGCCTGATGTGAGCAGGAAGTGGGAGCATGAAAATGGCAGCAGAAGCTCTTGCAGCGAGGCTGGAACCTCAGCAGGCATAAGAGCGTGGGATGGCAATGAGGTTAGACCTGTCCTGAACGGTCCTAAACCTTCTGGACATGCCATTTGGGAATGGCCGAGTCACAGTGTCAGGGCTGGTCCGTGCAAGCGTGTGTCTTGTCCTGGGACAGCGTAGCAGGAGGATGGACGTGAATGTGGACGGGTGCATGTGAGTGTGGCTTTTCCTGCAGTTTATTAGGTGGCTTTGTTGGATCCTGCTGAGGCTCGGACAGGAATGTCCCCAGGGCAGGGAGAGGCTCCTGCTTTGGCTTGGTGCTGGGTGCTGTCCAGCGAGGTTCTCATCTGATAGAGGCATTTCAATGTGACCCAGTGTTGTATCTGGATAGCAAAGTGATAAACTTTGTGTCCTCATGAGATTGTGGGTCTGGATTTATGTTGTGCCTCTGGCCTGTGGTGGCTGGAGCATGAATGTCACCTCTGTGGTCCTGGGTTCTGTGTTCACTCTTCACTGGGCTGTGGAATAAAGACCCAGGTTAATACCCAGTGTTGGGAATGGAGGCTGGTGCTCAAGGACTTTTGGGACCTAGGGATGCAAGTGGCCACTCCGATGGCTTTGGGATACATGGCTTAAGCCAAACAGTTCTCCCACTGTGAGGCGCTGGGATAGGAACAGCTTTTGGGAAGCTGGAAGCCAGTGCTGCAACCTCCCTAACCGTTTAGAAACTGTTGGGAGAAAAATGAGGTTTGAAAATGGTGTATTTAGAGTCTGTGGCTCAGATTTTCAGGCTTTTTCCTGTTCAAACATTGAGCCATAATGGTTTACATGCTTTTCCAGAGAGCCTGGGAGATCCTGCCGTCGTGTTCTGAACAGCTGGGACCTTGGGGAGGGGAGAAAACAAACAAGTGTGTTGGCAATGCTCCGAAAGAGACAGCTCCTTCGGCCCCGTTGCTTGCCTCTCACAGAGGACGGGTGCGAATCTCCTCTTCGATCTTGGTTCAGACATCAAGACCTTAGTTTTTGTGATCTGATTTATTACCTTTTGATCTCCTTCCAGCCCCGTAGCTCCTTTCTTGTACAGAGGGACGGGACGTGAGTCAGTCTGAGCTGCTGAGTCCTTCCCGATGTCTGCATCTCATTCCCTTGCTATGCTCCCTGAAGGCAGGAATGCGTCCGTCCCCAGTTCAGGCTTTGCCAGTTTCCTACAAGCAGCTTCTTTCCTGACTCTTGTGTCGTTGGTAAAATGGGGGAGATGACAGAGAAGCCAGAGAAGCGTGTCCTGGCCAAGCTGAGCTTGAACAGGCTGTTTGCAGCTGGGTGGGCTCGTGTCAGACTTGGGCAGTGCTCTGTGACCGAGGCTTTGAAAGCCCTGCATGGTCTCTCATCTGCTGCTCTGAGTGCCCTAAAAATACTGCCCAAACCCCTCCTGCTTGCACTTCACCAAATGGCTGTGATGTTTTCCTGCCTTTGCTGGTGGTTCAACTTAGGGGTTTGTTTCTGGTCTCTTTGGGTGTTATACAGGCTGAACTGCCTTAACCAAAGAGCAGGGCTGGGCCTGGAGAATGTTAGGGACAGCTCTGTCGCTCAAAGAAGGTCTGAGTTGGGACGTTTGCTGTATGATGTGATGGTGTCATGAAGCTTTCAAGGGGGTGTACAGAGCTCAGGAGGCATGCAGGGGCTGGTGGGGTGCACTGTGAGTTGCTAATGCTGTTAACATTAACTTCTTAGCAGGAAAACTGGAGTCTGGTTAAGTTTGGGAGAGCAGCTCTGTCCTGCAGAATGTAGACGAAGGATTTGTTTTCTTTCTCTGCCTTGGAGAGCTCTGTCTTCTCTTGAAACTGTCTTCCAGATATAGCAGCAGTTGCTAACACTGAATGAATGTGTGCTGAATTTAGGCTGCTGTGTGTTGTGCAGGATTCAGTCGTCTGGCTTTGAGTTTAGCCAGAGCAAGCGAAGCTGGTATGCTTGGGTGGCATTGTCCCAGTTGTCCAACTATAAATAGCAAATGGAGCCCAAGTGCTTCTTGAACTGACTTTGGAAATTTCCCAGCCTCACCTTGGAGGAGGGATTTGTGCCAAGGCACATCAGCCCTTGGCAGAGTGGGGCTGAGGGTGGTGAATGCTCAGCATGATGCACAAGGACCCATAAGCGAGTCGATGAGGTGGCAGAGTTGCTGTGAGTGCCATGTGTCCGTGTCCCTGTGATCCCTGTTGGGCAATACCTGAGGATGCTGAGGAAAGAGCCTTGAGTCAGTGCAACGCTGTCACGCAAAGAGGTCTTCAGCAGGGAGGGAATGTCTGAAGGGAGGATCTTGATGGAGATGGAAGGGCCGGAGTGAGATAGAATCGTGGAATGGTTTGCGTTGAAGGGACCTTAACGCTCCTCCAGTTCCAACCCCCTGCCACGGGCAGGGACACCTTCCAGTGGAGCAGGGTGCTCCAAGCCCCTGTGTCCAACCTGGCCTTGAACACTGCCAGGGCTATCTGGGAAAGTCACTTTGATGCTTTAACACATCACACCCTTCATCCTAGAAGTTTAGTCCATGTTCAGGGCTAAGCATGGTGGATGGTGCTCTTGTTCTGCTGGTGCTCTTGTCAATGCAAGAATTACGCAGGTGTCTCTGAGGCTGGAGTCTTCCTCAGTGTCTGACTGACTTGCTCTTTGCACCTCAGCACAGCAACAAGCCACATGGCTCACTCATGGGTAGATACTTTAGGCTTCATCCCGTGAGATGCTTGTATCCAGGAGCAGTGCCAGCAGGAGAATTAGCTCTTTCACAGGGTTGCATTGCTCACATCAGTGCAAAACAAACACTGCTGCTGGTCTGGCACATGGTCACACTCACCCCGTGGCCTCTCTGTGCCACAGTGAATGACCACGTGTGCTCAGGAGGACAGAGGCTCCATGCTGGAAAGGTGGGTGCTGAAGGTAGGGAATAGGAGGATCATAGAATCAACCAGATTGGAAAAGACCTTCAAGATCATCAAGTCCAACCGTTGCCCAGCGCTTCCAAGGCCACCACTAACCCATGGCACTGAGGGCCTCCTCTACACAATGTGTGAACACTTGCAGGGACGGTGACTCCAGCACTGCCCTGGGCAGCCTGTTCCAATGCCTGAGCACCCTCTGGGGAAGGAATTGTTCCTCAGCTCCATCTAAACCTCCCCTGGTGCAGCTTGAGGCCGTTTCCTCTTGTCCCATCCCTTGTTCCTTGGGAGCAGAGACCAAACCCCACCTCACTACCTCCTCCTTTCAGGATGGAGATACAATAGTTGGGGGAAGAGCTGGTAGCTGGTAGTATCTCATATTCATCTCCAGAAGAGACTAATTTCTCTCAATGGGGAAGTTTTCCATGTGCAGGATGTCCCCAGCAGCGGTGCCTGCCTGGAGCATCCTCCAGTGTCCGTGCAGTGAGTGGGACAGGAGTGGGAGTCGCTGCTGGCCCTACATGGCTCCAAGCTTCTGGCACTGTTGGCTGGTTGCTCTTCTGGACTGTTTGTGAATCGTGGCATGTAATGTAGGATCAAAAAAGCTCTACTGGTCTGAAGTAATCCCTCAAGCCAAGACCCAGACCTTTGCTTATTTTAGAAATGACTCAGTTGATGTTATAGAGATGAAATAAGCAGGTAGGGCTTCCTGGGGCATTTGGGTTACTTGACAGGATTGCTCTCCTCTGTACTGATTCACTGGGTCACGTTAGGTGATCCTGGACTTCTCATCCGTCTGCTTTCTCGCTTTCCTCTCCTTCTTTGCCTCTTTTATTCCCTTTCTCCCCTTTGCCTTTTATTTGAGTAGATGCAGTTCCCCAGCAACTCCCCCTCTGCAAGGAGTGTGAAATGAACTGGTTTGTGTTCCAGTTGTAGCCAGAAGCACCCAAGCCTGTCACTTGGGTCATGGAGCAGCGTGTCCAAGGAACCTCTGGAGCATCCTGCAGTCCTGGAAGTGCTTTGGAGTTCAGCTCCACGGAGGGTGGAAGCAGGGCATGGAGGCAGCCTCCAGGGAGAAGTGGACTCCCTGGTGGTGCAGGAAGGAGTTAGGACATCCTGCTGGGAGCGGTTCTCCCGGGAATGTTCTTGAGCCTTCACAGGGATGTTCTTGAGCCTTCACGGAAGGAGAATCTCTTACGCAAGAGAGGGGAAACCACTGTTGGTGCTGAGGCTGCTTTTTCAAATGCTGCTGTTGTGTAAGAGTGAAGCCTTGGGCAGCACAGAAAATGTGGAGAACAACTTCTGATCGCTCAAGACAGCACAACGTGAGGGTTGCTCTCTGAATTTCTGCCTTTATGCGTACCTTAAACTTCAAGGTTATGTAAATTCTCCAGGTTTGCTCAGGGCTTGATGCACTTAAGTTGCAGAGGAGGTTTCCATACATAGCCTGGGGGTGCAACTACCGAGTGAAAAGAGTCTCCTCTCTTCCTGCCATAGACTCTTTTCTTCATGTAGCTGCCTTCAGCAACACTTCAGAGGCTGGGGAAAGTGCCTGCTTTCCAGTGTTACCTTCTAGTGGCTGCAGGGTGGGAATATTCACAGCGGAGAGGCTGTATCTGAGATGGGAAACACATTCCCACATGTCCTTTTTGCCATTCGTGTGGGCTCACCCTTGGTCCTCTGGCCTCTGTCCCTGTCCCACGGTTGTGGCAAGGACCAGCACGATTCCTTGCTGTTCCAGGGACGTGGAGGATGGAGGGTTGACTGTTTCTGCAGACACCACAGAGCACCTGGATGCAGGAGCTTCTCCTGGGGCTCATGTCCTGGCCTCTGAGCTCAGGATCGTGCCTGCCTCCTTCTTTCCTTCTTCCAACACTGCATCAACATCTCACTGCAGCAGGAGAGGGGTCCCCAAGTGAGGACGTGGTGGTTTTGATGTGCAGACTTGCACTATGGTCCATTTACCTTGAAAACTGCTTCCACAGAGACCAAGCCTGAGACGCTTCTTCATACCTCAGTGATGCATTGAAGCCTGATGAAACTACCAGGCCTGTGGTCAGCCCCATTTGTGGCCCTGCTGCTCCCCTCTGCACTGGGACTGAGATGCACTGGATCCTCCTCGTCCTTGGTGGCACTTCCATCCTCACAGCACAACTGCAGAACAGAGCAGAGGTGGCAGTGGCCCAGGAGAGGGGTTCCCCACACTGGGGGACAGTCCAGGGTGGCTGGCTTTGGTCTGGGTCCCTGTGGCATGGGACAGGCAGGACCAGCAGCGCTGCCTCACGCCACTGTAATAATTGAACTGCAGCGTTAAGCAGATCTGTGGCTTGTGATCTTCATTCAGCGTGTTCAGCCTCTTTGAAACTGTGGGTTAATACAGAGGCCTTAATAAGCAGTTGCTGTCTGGGTGATGACTGGAACTGGAGGTGCCCTGGTCCCTCAGATGCCCTGTGGAAGGTTTGGAGGGTGGTTTTGTAACAGACAAAGCTGGCAGGTTTGGGGAATTCAATTATTTAGCGCCGTAGACTCTCAATCCCTGCTTATGACATACTCCTGTCCAGCAACCAGTGGAAAAGACAGTTCTTGGGTTTGAGAATATACTGGCATCATGAGTATTCAAATGATGGGATGGACACGCTATGACCTAGCAGAGAACTGCTGCAAGGACTGTTTTCAGGTGGTGAGTTTGACTT
Organism: Strigops habroptila; assembly: GCF_004027225.2. Classification (NCBI taxonomy): domain Eukaryota; kingdom Metazoa; phylum Chordata; class Aves; order Psittaciformes; family Psittacidae; genus Strigops; species Strigops habroptila. The sequence goes on along the minus strand of NC_044299.2, from coordinate 1,399,407 downwards.
CCAGAAACCGTGGCTTGTATGTTTGTTTTCCCAGTATCTAAGGGTTGAAATCAAACGTGCTCCAAGTGTTGCCATTTAGATTTCCCTACATTAATCTTAATGTTGGTTGCTAACCAAGACCAGATCTTTCCTAAACGCATCTGGTGACTGGGCACGATCACCCTATTTTCTAAGGGTGTGCTATGCTGAAGAGCTGCAAGAGTCTGCTTGAGGTTAGAAAGCAAAGCCAAGGTTTGGGGTTTGTGGGTGCGCTGGTTGCTTTGGCTGTGTCGGCTCCCTTTGAGGCAGGATCTCTGGCATGGAGCTCCATGGAGGTGCCTGGGCAGGTTGAACCTGTGGCAACACGTTCTGCTCTACGTGGACTGTGTGGTGGAGCCGTGGGCAGCACAGGAGGTGGTTTGCTGGGGTTTTGCTGGATCCCATGTAGGGAGAAGCAATGGCCACACTGGGCTGCTGCACATTGGGCTCCGGTTTTGCAGTTCTTGGTGGGCTCAAATGGGCCTGGAGATGCTGGTGCTGGGTCCAGGGACAACTCCCCTGCTCCCAACACACCCGCTGTGGTTTGGGATTTGAGGAATGAGCTGGCAAAGCAGCGTGGGGATGGCCTGGAGGATTCCTCACAGCGTTTGCTCTGCCTCAAAAGCACGCGCGGTGGCTCTACCTTCTGTTACCCCAATCTTTCGTGGTGAGGTGAGAGTTGTTGTGCAGAGTTTCCTCTTTATATCCTCTTATGTCACGCTGCCCCGCCGGCTGAGTGCACTCAAAATAGCTGCCAATCCCAGTAGGTTTCACTTCAAGGTCTCTATTCTTAGCTTGCTGGTTAGCTGAGCAAGCTGCCTTCCTCAGTAGTCATGAGTTCAAGGACCGTAGGGTAAAGACTAAACCTTAAGCCATGCAGGAGTTCCGTCTGTGTTTCATGGCAGCTTTGAGGGGACAGTTTGGGCAGAGCTTGACTCAGCAGCCTCAGACTTGCGTGCTCAAAAAGAGAGCTACATGGATGTGAGGATGAAATAAGAGTTGCTGGAGCTGGGACAGAACTTCGGAGGAGGCAGACGGCTCCGGAGACGGGATGACTCAGTATGTGAGAGTCTGTTCAGTGGCCTGTTGGGTCTGCCCCATCTAGCAGCAGCTTTATCAGAGAGCAGCCTTATCAGATGCCTCTTACTGCTGCACTGATGATCAGGATGCATGCGTGTGTGGCAGGAGTGAAGCAGAAGTGAATTTGGGATGCGAAGCGGTGGCTTCCCGGGAGCGGAACTGGCTGGATGTTCTCGGAGTGTTGCACCGAGGCTGAAGATACCTCCTACACCGGTGATGTTCAGCCCATCCTGTAAGTGCCTTTCCCATCCCGGGGGGACTTTTTCCTTCCTTGCGTGGCTGTGACTCCATGGTTGGCTCAAAGCGTGTATGGGAGCATCCTTCTGTATGGAACACGGGCAGTGGTTCATGCAAGGGCCTGAACTACAGCTCTGATCTGTGTCTGGTGGATACAGCTACCACTGGGGCAGGTTTGAGGTTTAGATCACCCGTATGCAGAGTCCCTGCTCCATCCGGAGCTTTCTGCAGCTTTATAGCCACTGGAGGGGAGCAGACAGCATCAGTCCCAGTTGCACCAGCACACACAGGACAGGCTCATCTGTTCCCTCTCTGCCTTTCCTGGCTGTTTCACTGGCAACTCACCATTTACCCACCAGCTCTTGCTCGGATCTGCTGAAGGTGCTGCCTAGATGGATGCAGAGGCACCTCTCAGAGTCCTTCAGCAGAATTTAGCTATTTCTGAGAGTGTGTTTTGGGAGAGATCTCGTTTTCCAGACTTCATTTAAATTCCTTTATCCTTTTCAAACTGTTGTTGAAGCTTTGCTTGTGTTAAATGGATTTCAACCCCAGAGTGGATCAGGGCACAGCATACCGGCATTAGGGTATGGGTAGGAGCAGCATCCTGCACCTCAGGGATTTATGGCACAGGAGAAACAAGCCCATCCTGAGGACAAAAGGTGCTGGCCGTGGCTTTTGCTGTGTGCTGCGGGGTGGCTGAGGGGTTGCTTGGGACGTGGGGTTGCTGGGGAGTGAGTGTTGTGTACGGAGCTCGCATCCTGCCTACGCTGCGGGTACCGGTCACGTGCGGACGAGGCCTTTGTCCTGGGCCTGGCTGCTTTTTGAGAGTTTATTTTTAGGTGCTCTCTGGCTTCCTCTTCCTCCCTCGCTGCGCTCCCTCCCTCTTGCGAGCTCCCTCTTCTAGGATTGCTCGTTGAACAATCAGTTCCTCCTTAAACCTAGTTTTGCAGGGCCTTTGTGTGCGCTTGGGAGCTGGCCCAGCTTTCGCCTTAGCAGCTGCTGGCTCCTTCTGGGTAAGCAAGAACAAATCAAGGCTTACACTGAATGAAGCAGTTGAGCCTGAGCTGTCTTTCAAATTCAGGACAGCTGTACAGCCTCTGCACGGAGCCTGCCTGGAGGGCACAGAGGCTCCTTGGAGAGAAACTTCTCCTGACAGTGGCCTGGGCTTAATGGGTTTGTGCTGCTGATCCCTGCACTGCCCCAGTGAACTCCTCTGGGTGCCTCTTGGAGCTTTATCCCAGGCTTGGTTATGAAGCATGGTTCTGGAATAACTCCCTTTCCTTGAAGACTTGCTCCACACCAGCTTTGCTTACAGGCTCCTGAGGAAATTCAGCCTTTAGAATCATGGCAGCAACCAGATTGGAAAAGACCTTTAAGCTCATCAAGTCCAACTGTTCCCAGCACTGCCAAGGCCACCACTAACCCATGGCACTGAGGCCTCGGCTACACAGTGTGTGAACACTTGCAGGGACGGTGACTCCAGCCCTGCCCTGGGCAGCCTGTTCCAATGCCTGAACACCCTTTGGGGAAGGAATTGTTCCTCAGCTCCATCTAAACCTCCCCTTGCACAGCTTGTGGCCATTTCCTCTTGTCCCGTCCCTTGTTTCTTGGGAGAAGAGACTTTGAGATGCTTTGAGTGGTTTGATCACCATGTGAAAGTGCAGATGCTGGCTGCAGAGCGTCGTGGTGGGAGCCACATCATGGTGTGACCCATGTAGTTGGACAAGTTTTGAAGGCAATTGGTGAGCAGTGAGCTGTTGGCATCCCCTTGGGCTCTCTGCTAAAGCAAAGGGACACGGTGGAGTGTCAGCCCTGCAGGAGCCCTGGCGTGACTTTGCTGGTTTAAGGGCAGGATTTGTAGATAAGCAGCGTGCGTTGGTTTAAGAACAGAAATGTGGGAGAAGGGAGGGGAGCAGCAGATAAGCCTTGGGCTCGTGCTGGAGAAGTTTCCATCTGACGCTAGGGTGGGGATTTGCACCAGAGACAGTGTTTTGCTGAGATGAACAGGACAGTTTTCTCTCCCCTCCTCTCGCTGTCCTCGTCTTCTGGTGCTTTAGATTAGACTTGGTTTATCCTCTTTCTACACCCTGTCTAACCGTAACGAAGAGTTCCCCAACAGATCTGCTGGTGTTCAGTGGTTTGGAGGCAGCGCCGGTGTGCTGCAGCCTTGTCCTTCTTCCAGCTCCTGTCCCCTGGTCCTCAGAGCTCATGAGGAGCAGCAGCAGGCTTAGCCGTGTGATGCAGTGGTGGCAAACTCCTCAGAGCTTCTTGCAATTTCCCTTTTTCTAATTCTCCAGAGGATATGTGCTGCAGATCCTGCCCACGATCCCAGGTTTTGGCTCTGTGGTTGGGATGCACTGCGCTCCTGCAGACTGGAGGTGTTGGTGGTCTTCCTCCGTGCATTCCCAATGTGCCTTCCAAGTTTGTCTCATCCCACACCCAAGGCTGTGTGTTGAGAGGGATGCGGTGGCTTCAGTAAGGCAGTGAGGACACATTTGCAAGACAAAAGTCCCTCCTTTCAGGCACTAGGCACTGAGAGGTGAAGGTGATCTATTCTTTGCATGGTAGCACGGGCAAAACTTGCTGTTGACTCAATGACACGAATTATGGGGCTAAAGCAGACCTCGGCTCCTGAGTGCAAGTGGTTTTGGCACTTGGACTCCTCTATAGAAGACCCACAGGCTGCTCAGAGCTGGGCTTGTAGCTCCTGTGGAGTGTACTGAGGTGCATGGTGGATCATGAGTTGTCAGCAAGGTCTTCTCCTGCCTTGGTGGTGATTTCCCTAGAGCTCCCTGGAGCTCTTATGGCCAAAGCACTTGCTCCCCAGGCTGGGGCAGTTTAGGGCCAAATCCATGGATCTTTTGCATGGATGATTCCTGAGGGATACCCCCAGCTTCCTGCCACCCTGTATCAATTACTGCTCGACCCCATGTGAGGCAGACTCTGAGTGCTCCAGTGAACAAACAGGGCTCGTACAAGCCTTCCAAGGCTGGGGCTGGAACCTGCTTTTCTAGTATGACAGAGCAGCTCTCAGCCACTCTGCCTCTTTAAAGCAAGTGTACTCACAGAGGGTTTGGCTTCTCTGCCTAGAACTAATTTTTTAGCCATTAGCCACAGACGGGGCAAAAGTCCCTGCAGGATTTATCCAAGCAGCTCATTGCGGAGCTGTTGGACGTGGCTTGTATTGCGACGCCTTGTCCTGTGCAGTGGGTCCATCCCTGGCCATGCAGTTGGCCTGCACGGATGCTGAGTCCCCCCTTCCTCATCAGCTGGATGCTCCATAAAGGGAGCAGGAATAATTCCCCTGGATTAAATCACAGATCTCTCTCTCCTTCCACCTCCAAGGCTCTGCCATGGTAAACAGCCGCTTACTGGAGTAGGTAAGTGGAGGCAGCGCAGTCCTGCCAAGCCCTCGTGTCCACAAATGACTAAATCCTGCCTGAAAAGTCAGAGTATGAAAACATTAGTTTTGGGGTTTGGCTGAGCCTCGGGGAGCGCTGGGATTGAGCCCGGCGGGAGAGCAGAGCCATCCCTCTGGATGCTGGCTGGAGGACGGCTGCTGCGGATGCATCGGGGGGCAGGCGGGGGTCTGGGGTGCTGGGGGGTGCTGCACCAATGCTTCCAGTGCTTGGACCAGCCCTCCAGCCCCGGATCAGAACTCCTGCAGATGCTGTTGTGCCCCTTGGCAAAGCGCGTTGGCTGCAGGGTGGTGCTGCGGCTGCGAGCCCTCGTGGGTCATAAATAACTGCTGTCTGGAGAGCTGGTGGAGGAGCTGCCTGCCAGCCCTGTGCAGATGCAGCACCTTGCCTGTGTTGTCTGGCTTTTAAACTGGCTTTTCTTTCATGTGCACTTCCATGGTGGGGCCCTGCATGCAGCCGGGTTGCTGTGTGCTGCCCTCATCCGTTTGCTGCTCTGCCGTGCCGTGGTGGGACAGTGGTGGGTCATTGCCTGTTTGGAGCTGGGTCAGGAGCCTTGTGGAACTGTGTTGTGGGTCCATCATCCTGGCAGAGCCTGGCTGGTTGACTCTGCTATGGGTTCGTAGGGAATAGGTGGATAAGAGGTGCCCCTGTCTGTGGCAGGGGGTTGGAATTGGATGAGCTTTAAGGTCCTTTCCAACCCAAACCATTCTATGAGATGGGAGATGCTGATGGTCTGGGAAAGGAGAGCTCTGAGCAGCTCTGTGCTAAAGACTCCTTGTGCATTTCGATGTCTGGTTAACATGCACTGGAGCAGGAGCCTGAGAGGATGGAGGGCAGTCTGGTCGTAGCCCAGTCTAACTGGGTGTCCTGGTGTGCTCCTGGGAGCACCAGTCTTGCTGCCTGGAACATCCAGCATGTTCCACCTCAGTGGTACAGGCTGCAGCAAGATCAGAGCAGAGCAGTGGCAGGCTTGTGATGCTCTGCTGGACACTCATCTGCTCCCAATGGCTCTTGGTGACCATTCCCTGCCTCCACAAAGGAAGCAACCTCCATCACTGCCTGCAGGACCTGACCCTTCTGAAAGGCTCTGCAGTGTCTGCATAGAGATAAGGGTAGGGTTTAAGGCCAAAAATTAGGAGAATTTCCTGCTGCTAGAGATGGAGCCTGGATAATCCTGATTTAGGGCTTTGACTCCCATCTGCCGCCTCCCTGGGCTCCCGTGGGATGCTGTCCTGATTCCCAGCTTGTTGGGCTCTCCTGGTTCATGCCCATTGCAGGGTCAGTGCCTCACTATAGGATCTATAGGTGGTTTGAGGACACGGGTCCTGATTCTCAGTCTTGTGCATCGATGGCAGCACAATTCCCAGGTGCCGACATGCCGCATCCTCCTGTGGCAGGACAGAGGCTGGCAGCGAGACGCCCGTTCTGCATGGCCAGGCTCAGTGGTGAGACGTTGGTATGCGAGATGTAAACTCAATCCCAAAGTTTAGGTTACAGCCCTGTGAAAAACATCAGCTCCCCTAAATGGAGCCCAGATGGTGGCGGAAGAAGCTGTGCAACGCATCGGAGCCCAGGGCCAGGAATTGCAGGAACCGGGTGAGCAAAGGGACCGGGGCTGAGGGGGAGGGAGAGGAAGGGAGGTAGGGTTACAGCTCATGGAGGCTGCATCTGCATCAAGGGTCAATTCCTAAACCAGGCTGCTTAATCCAACTCGCCCCCTTCAAAACAACTTTGGACGCCGAATGTCTCCCACGTTGCATCACTCAATGCAACGTTTCCAAAGCTGAGGTTTCCCACAGCTGAACTTGTGGATGGCGAGAGGCCAAGAGCTCTTGGGCAAATCAGAGGAGACCAGGTAGATCTGAGGCAATGAATACAGAGCTCAGGAGCTCTTCCAGAAGAAGAGCTTCCCAGCTTGCTCATGCCAGCAGGTTCAGTGCCCAGGGAGAGGGTCGAGTGTGCACAGTGAGCCTGGAGTTGGAGCTGTGTCTTGGGTAAGACAAGCACCAACACACACCCCAGCAGCCGGGTGATTGCATGGTCAAGGGCAGGCTGTGGGGAGGCTGACCATGACTCAGTATCCTGGTGCTGGGATAAAAGCATCCTGGGGTGCTCAGAGCACTGTCTGGGAGGGTTGGAGTGATCCTTCACCCGGCTGTGCTGCAGGAGCCTCCACCACAGCTTGTTCTGGGTGATTGGGAAAGGCATGGAGTGACTGAGGGGTGCTGGGGGGACCACAGAGCATGTCTGGTAGGGCTGGACCCCATGAAGCGCACACAGGAGACTGAGATGGAGGTTTCCAAATGATGCTGAGGTGATGTGAGAGCAACTTATTTGTTGATGATGGCTTTGGACTGCAGCAGGTAGACCTCCCCTCTGGGCCAGGACAGGTCCAGTGGTGAGGAGGTGCTGGGAGGTTTCTCTGGAGGGTTTGGTCATGTTAGATGAACATTAGGAATGGCTGAGTTGTGAATTAGAGAGCTGGGGGAGATGGTGAGAGCTGAGGTGTTTATGTAGACCTCAGGCTCTTCCTGAGGTCATTCTGTTAAGAGAAGTTGTGGGAAGACCCCAAACACATCCAGATGGGATCAGCGCTCCTCCGTTAGGACCCTACCATCCCTCCATTCTCCCTGCTCTGCCCTTCCTCTGTCTCCCCCCTTTCCCTTCCAAGAACTGCTGCATTTTTCAGTGCCACCCACTTGGTTGGTGCAAAAGGGGCTTGGGGTGAGCTGGGGAGAGGAGCAGGAGGGACGAAGAGGAGCTGAGCCCAACACTGCTGCAGGAGCTGAGTTCAGCGCAGGTACCAAGCTGTGGGCCTGCAGGTAAGCTTGTCCACACAGCATTCACCTTGGAGGAAGGCCCACATCCCTCAGGATAACAGTGTGTGCAGGAGCAGCGCACCCTTCCCCTCAGAGATAAGTTTGTGTGCAGGCACAGCCCGGAGATAAACACCCAGGAAGGCAAACACCCAAGTCCTGCACCAGTATGGACACAGAGCACCAGCAAACATGGACACGGAGCACCAGCAAGCACCCATCATGAGGCTGTGCCCGTCCTCCCAGGGTGCCCAGCAGAGCCAGATGGGTGCTCAGCACCCACCACACCAGCGCTGGACCTGATTTTGTGCTAGAAAATCATGTGGTTCCCCCAGATCTGAGGATGCTCAGGGACAGAGAACAGGAGGAGTTTGGTGTCATCTGCAGCTTGAACTGCTTAGAGCAGCTTTCTGCTCAGTCCCCAACATGCAGTTAGACCCCAGGGTTTGTGTGCCTGGAGGGTGCTGTCATCTTTAGGCTGTGAATTTACTTTTCCAGTAGCTCTCAGGTAGTGTTCAGACGTAACACAGAGCTTTAAAAAGCTCCTTTAAGCTGCAGGAGGAGTTCTGTTAAACTCCTCGTGTCTTTGAGGAGAAGTTGTGAAATTGTCCCACATGAAACCACTGCACGGGGAATGCTTCATGGGGGGTTTCAACATGTATTTTGGGACCCTCCCTGTGAAGGGAGGTTGATTGGGTTCCACTTGGACTCCAGGGAGAGCAGATCCCACTTCTCAGGAGCAGCATGAATTGGGTTTAACACCGTTTAGGATGTCCATGAGGGAGTTACTGCTGGTGTCTCTGCAGCCAGCTTAGACATCTGCACTGAAATGTCGACTCTGGCAGCTGCATCCCAGCTGGAGCTGCTGGATTTGGATCTTTCCCTGAAGCCAAACTCCAGAGGTTTAGTTTTCAGGACTGGCTGGGAAATCTTTAGGGCATCGTCACATAATCCCAGCTGAGATAAGGGGGAGTTGTGGTGACATTCAGCCCTGTGTGTGCTGCCTGCAGTCACCTCCCAGCCCATCCTGCAGCATCTCTGAGTCGAAGCTTAGTGGCAAAACAACAACTAAGACCATATAAAACAGTTTTGGTGCAAGTTGTGCCGTTTCAGGAGCAGGGGAACCAACAGGCTGCTGTGGTTTAACCAGGACACAGGCCAACTGCTATTACAGTGTGAGACTTGTGAAATGCAACGGTACAAGTGCACAACTGCAGTTTATGGACAACCTGAAGGACAAGCTCACGGGTGTCACTGCCCCTCTGCTCATCTCTGATATGGTTTGGAGCACTTCATGAGCAGGCTTGGAGATGCTCAACAGTTGCAGGTAAAGGCACTGCAGAAAGAGACCCCAGTTGCTATGATAACTGTAGGGGCTCTTGGTGGCACTTCAGTCACACCTACAGTTACTCCGATTAAAGTAAATACCATAGTGGGTTATAACCAAGCAGGGGTGGTGGTTCCATGTCTCATCTCTCACTGAGAGAGCTTGCTCCAATGCACCCCAATTCTGGAGTGAGCAGCAACCTGAGGAACGCTGTACTGAGGTTTGACTTGTAGATTAACAGCATCCACATCCATGAGCAGGAGCTGAGCTGTCAGCAGGGAGATGATGCTGGTCCTGCTTGGGCAGTGCCACGGTGGCTGTGCTTGAGTCCTCAAAAGTAAATGAACAGGGTTGAAGGCTTCACTGGGCCTGTGCTTCTTGAGGGATGCCAAGAAGGATCAAGCAGGAGTAAGGAGATGCCATCACCTCTGTAGTTCATGACTCTGGAGTGGTCTTAATGCTGTGGCTAATACTGTGCTGTCTACTTCAGCAGGGGCCGTGACTCAATGGGAAAGACTCCAAACTACCAAAAAGTAGGATGTGCCTTGCAGAGAGAGATGATGATGAAGCTCAGGCTGCTTATCTCAGCAGAGGAGACTCAGAGCATCAGCTCCTTTGGCTGATGGACCAAAACAATGATGTGTTGGAAGCAGAGGTTAGCTTGTGGTTTCTGTGTTGGCCCTGTCCATCTTATGTGAACAGTCTTATAATGCCACATCTGATCTCTTCTGGTGTCAAATCACAGCCGAAGGGAGTCCGTGGAGAAATGTCTGGAGTCTGCTCCTTCCCTGGCAAAGATCTCCAAGTCTCGGTTGCGGTTCCTCTGCGTTTTACTGGCTGCCTTTTGTGTTTGTGTTTTGAGGTGTGGGTTTGTAACAGTGACGATGATGAACCCTTGAAAGATCTGTCAAGATCAAGGAACTGGGAAGACTTTTAGTTTTCTTTCCCTTGGTAGGACCTTGCCGTCAGGGCTGGATGTCTTGTTGGGTCTGGCTTGCTCATGATTAACTGTGCTGCTTGGGTGGAGGTTCACTTGCTCTTCTGCAGGAGCCCAGACTGGATGATAGCCTGTGACAGCGATGGGAGCGAGTGATAGCGCTTGGCTGTTTCCCTGCTGGAAAGGTTGGGATGTTGGCACGGAGGGGCCCTATCACACCGCGCGGACATGTCTGGGACAATGTGCCAAGCGAGCGAAGGTGTGTCTGGGGAGAAGCCTGGGAGGGGAGCAGGGTGTAGGATGGGGTGCTGGCACATCTGGAGGTGGGACACAGAAACTTGCAGAAGGATTTGTGGGCTCAGCCTGGTTTGAGCTTGGGTGTGTGCTGCATCTGCACAAAGCTGCACGGCCTCCCTCCTGCCGCCTTATCTTCTGCCTTGCTGGGGCCTCCCAACGGTGCTGCTTGCTGGAGGAGAGCCTTGCAAAACCCCATGGCTTTCCCCTCTGTCCACGTGGCTTCCGTGTTCATCTCCTCACAGCCACTCTTGTGCATTCATGACCTTGGAATGAGATGAGGCTTTGCCAGAGCTGACCCACTGACCAACATCCCAGTTCAGAAGAGAGGTTCCCCATTACATGCTGATTGCTTTTCTGATGTACTTGGCATTAGCATAGAGATCTTCCAGTCAGAGAGATAGGGGTACCCCAAATAAAGATCTCTCAGCAGGCTCTGGGTTGAGCATCTCTGGCATCTCATTACAAAACCTGGTGGGTTTATTTTGTCAGAATATCTAAATTAATGGCAGAAGGACCATGAATTACATGACTTTGAGGCGAGGGTTTGGTCACGGTGAATAGTTTCCAGCAGATTTGTGTTTTAGGAAGTCATTTGGCACGTTGTCTTCAAGACTCTCTACTGAAGAATGTGCTGAAATTGCCATGCTGGAAGGTGGCTGATGTGGGAAGCAGGAGACCAGGCTGAGAGCAGTGAGTGGCAGCACACACAGTGTATACAATCATGAGCAGGGGATGGTGATGTCTTAGTGAGGAGTGGAGTTTGCAGCTCCTCCATGCCTAGAAAGTCTTATTTCACTGAGAAAGAAAGGGGTTAGGAACTTTATGGCAGGGAATAGAAGTCCCAACCCAAAGGTCTGGCTGGGAGTTGTGGCTTTCATGCAGAAAAGGCAGGTTGGACACAGGGGTTTGGAGCAACCTGGGCTAGTGGAAGGTGTCCCTGCCTGTGGCAGGGGGTTGGAACTGGGTGACCTTTAAGGTCCCTTATGATTCTATGAAAAAAAGAGCTCTATGAAGCAAAAACTCAGAAGGGAATTGGATTTGGGGCAGGGGGTAGTGGATCTAAGCCTGGAGCAGGGCAGGAAGGTTGCAGTAAGGGTTTGTGCAGCTCAAGGCTGTCGGTGCTGCTGGATGCACCCGCTCCTGCGTCAGGCTCAGCTCTGGCAAGGCTTTGCTGAACGGGGAGGCCAAGCAGCTGGGAGAGGAGGTGAAGCTGGCAGAAACCAGGCCTGCGGGAGCTGATTTATCTGGGAAGATGCAAATACTCCTTATCTAGCTGAAATCACGGCCTCCATCTCAGCTGCACTCACTGTTAGCTCCACATCCCCGCTGCTCCCAAAGTCCTGCTGCACTTCGCCACATGAGGAATTTCTCCAGTTGCTCCATGTCTGTCTGCCGCAGAAACAGCCACAGCACCTCCAGAGCCTGTCCCACACAGTTATTCTTGGGTTGCAGTGGGATACAGGAGCAAACTTCCCTGCCAGGACCCTGGTTAGACCAGCTTTTCTCCTTCCCTTATCACCGTAAGCTTCGGGAGCGGGGAAGCCGCTGCTGAGTTGTGGAAGAGCTTTTTGGCTCTGGCAGCAAAGGGAGAACATCCAGAGGTGCAGTGGCTGCAGAGGGACCACCTAAGAGAGCCTGGGAGGTTGGCAGCAAGCAGGGCTGAGCAAAGAAATAGCAAAGTGATGTCGAAACTCCTGGAAGGGGCAGAGTTGTTGCTGTAGAAGGGGGATAATAATACAGAAGCATGGGAATGGCTTGCCACTAGATGGAGCGAATGGTCTTATGGGGATTTATCTTCAGCCTCTGGCAAGTTCAATCCAGGACCTCCACTGTGGGAATGGGAATTGGTCCTTTCTCTTGGGCTTGACTTTGGGCAGCTGAGGTGGCCATCAGGATCTTCTCCAGCACTGCTGAGCTGTGTGTGATGTGGTGATCCAGGCTGTTGGACATAGAGCAGAAGAGTCACCTGCAGGTATTGTGGGCACAGAAATAGAATCCTTGAGCTCTTGAAGCAGAAGCAGAGTTTGGGACTTCAGGGTGCGAGTATGGAAGATGCAGGAGTTGTGCAGTGAAGGGGCATGTTTCCTGCCTTGATGGACCAGCAGTGGAGCTGGTAGGGTATGGGTATTTATGGGTGCCCCTACATTGTGGGTAGGGGCAATGGCCTTTTGGGAAACCGCTGGTGCAAGAGTTGGAGATGTTCTTGTGATGTGCGCAGAGTCACAGCAAGACCTTGTGGAGGAGCTGCCTGCTGATCACTAGGGGATCAGTGCTGGCTCCACTCACCACATTGCCATCCTTTGGGAGCTGATGACTTGCAGTAGGGGATCCCCATGTCCCTTCCTATTGCCCCACCTCTTGCGAGGCTGCAGACCCCATCAGGAATACCACAGGGCTGCAAGAGGAGATCGATGTAGGAAAACCTTGGGCTGTCCCTCTCTGATGCCAGTTGGGAGCGTAAGGAATCCCTGCGGCAGCTCCCTGGTGATGCAGGTGCTGGGTTGGGGTGGGATGCAACATCTTCCCACCACCCTCACACCAGGGGAGGGGTGAGCTATAGCAACAAGAATGTGCCCTTCCACTTGGGTGACTGCTCCCAGTTAGAGATGAAAACATTTGTTCCTGCAATTGGAGTCATTCCTGGGATTGCAACACCCAGGCTGTGTTTCCAATTAAGCTGCTGAAGTCGTCATGCATTTCCAAGCGCCTTGGCTCAGCAGAGAGAAATCTGGCATTGCCTTCATGTGCTGAAATGCCAGCTGAGATGTGCACGGTATTGAATGAGGAGAAGAAGAGCCCCACCAGCACCACCAGCACAGCATCACCCAGGGGCACTGGGCAGCTCGGGGCCGGCGGGGAGCGATGGGGCTGAGGGCAGAGCAGTCTGCATTCCCTCCTCCTGGGAATGGAAACGCTTGAAATAGTTGTTGAGTTACTGTTGGGTTTTTCCTGCCTGGTTTCCTTCTGTTTCTGGGTGTGTGTTTTGTTTTGGGGAGAAGGGGAGGGGGGTGAAGGGAGTTGTGTTTGGTTTAGGCGCTGTGTCTGCAGGGCTGTATTTACAGCCTCACTGCCTTAGCGGTGATGTTTGCTGTGCATTAGGGATGATGATGTGACCTCTCCACCCCAGCCTCCTCCCAGGCTCTCCTGTGGGGTTCTCCTGCCCCGTCGAGGCTGGAAGCTGTTTGGTTTGGGAGTTAAGGGATCCCTGAAGTGATGCCTGCACCCAGGCCAGTGTCTGGGTGCCTGTGGAGCTCCTTGGTGTTGGATGATGGGTCCTGGTGGTGCGTGTCCATGTTAGGTGCATCTCTATGTTAGGCACCTCTCCAGAGAGCTGCTGGAAGGACAGACATCCCCTTGCCGATGGTTTTCTCTCTCCTTGGGCTGCTTTTGCAGAAGTCAGTGTTCCTGCCTGGAGCTGGAAGTGACCCCACACATTCCTCTCATCTCCCGTGTGGTGATCTGAGCAATGAGATTGGCTCGGGAGCTGGGTCCCAGCTGGGTGGGAGCAGTCCAGTGCGTTAGCACAGACACTCACCAAAGGCTGAGCTTGTGGAGAAATCTTCCCTTTCCAAGAATGAGGATCAGGCTGAGGCCCCCTTCCCTCCGGACTCAGCAGGGATGATGGATGGGAGCAGGAAAGCGGGGACAGGGAAGCTCAGCAGGTCACCAGTGGCTTTTCCCTTTAGGGGGAAGCACAAAGGAGTGTATAAACTCCTTTTACCTGTTGGGAACTCGAGGCAGGGATGGAGTGTCCGGCTGCCCCCTGCTCCGTGGTGCCCCATCTCCCTGTTCCATAAGGATGGCATTATCCACATCCCTGCAGCAAGGCTTCCTTTAGAGCTGGAAAGTGTTAAGTGAGGACGGTGACAAGACCACTCCCAAATTGGATCCTGCTCCTTTCCCATCTGCGAGGGCAGCACCGGGGCAGTATGTTCTTCGGTGGGAGTGTCGTGCAAAGCCTGTGCACCCTTCCCGGAGGCCAGCGCAGGCAGATGCGTGAAAGCCTGGAAAACACCCCAGGGAAGCAAGGAGAGGAGGGGGAAGGCAAGTTTACCACTGGTGGTTAATGCTGCACTGCGTCCATTTAACATATTCTTAAGGTTCTTGGGCTAACTTCCCAAGGTCCTTGCTCCAGAAATGGAGCTTTCCGATGTGCCTCCAGTAGAACAAGTCTGTGTCGCACAGATTTTTAGCAGTGAGGTTGTAATCTTTCTATATTTGCTTGCAGGACAATAATACTGATGCTTTCTATTTTTAACCACATCAGCGGGGCAAAAATGCACTTGGGAATCTTCAGGGAGCAGAGCAGCTCCGCTCGGAGCGCTGCCGGACCTCGGGAGCGACGCCAGGAGCTCAGGCAGCTTTGGGGGTGCCTGGCCCCACGTTTTGGCAGGTAACGAGAGGCCAAGGGCTGGTCTCCCTGCTCCGATGGGCTCAGTGGAGCCTGTGCTCCAGGGGCACAGGGCTGGGGGGGTGGTGGGGAGGAGCTGGGATGTGTGGAATCATCCGTCCTCCTTTTCCTCTTGTTTCTCTCCCTGCTGTGGCCCTTCAAGGCTGCCAGAGGCGCTGGGAGACACTGTGGATCTGCCTGTGTCACTGTGATGCTCATTTGGGTGGTGCCAGTCCTGAAATCCCAGCTCAGGTCCTAAAAGCATCTCAAGCCTTTTATATCTATGTATTTTTTTTTCCATTTCTTTTTTCCTAAGACAGTTTCTGTCACCACCTTGAGCATGGAAAAGGGCTGCAAGCAATAACCTGCAAAGCCCTCCGAAACAAGAGGTGAATAACAAAACTGGCACCGACTTGAGGTGCAAGCCCAAGTTTGGGGACTGATTCATGACTTTGAGTGGTTCTGCCCTGGCCAGGTCCTTCTGCCACCCTCCTCTGCTTGAGCTGCCGTCAGGGCTTGCGTTGGTCCCTGCTGACGTGCGTGCTGGAGGAGCCTGAGCACGTGCACCTCCCATTTGGAGGAGAAAATAGGGATTTAGGGTGGATCGTGCTCCCTGGGGGCTTTGTTTCACCCTCCAGGCTGGGTCCACAGGAAGTGTCTTCTGCCGTCTTGTTGTTTCATTGGGTTTTTTTTCCCTGCAGTGGAAAATCCCACTGGTTTTAGGAGTGGGTTTATCACGGTGTTTGATCTTATTGCACAGACTCTGGTTTCCAGCCCATCTGTGGGCCCATGCAGAGCAATCACCATGTTCCCACAGCAGATTTAATCCAAAACCAGAGGGATTTGGAGAAATCTTCCCTTTCAGGATCAGGCTGAGGTCCCCCTCTCTCCGGAGTCAGCAGAGATGATGGATGGGAGCAGGGAAGGGGGGACAGGGAAGCTCAGCAGGTTACCGGTGGCTTTTCCCTCGAGGGGGAAGCACAAAGGAGCATGTGAACTCCTTTTACCTGTTGGGAACTAGAGCAGGGATGGGAGTGTCTGGCTGCCCCCTTCTCCATGGAGCTCCCTCTCCCCATTCCATAAGGATGGTGTTATCCACATCCCTGCAGCAAGGCTTCCTTTAGAGCTGGAAAGCATTACGTGAGGATGGTGACCAAACCAGAGGGGTTTGGCTTGAATCTGAGTCCTGGATGTTGTGCTTTGGGGTCCTGGTGAAGGTGGAGTCTGTGCCTGTGGCCACCCCCTATAGACAGGGCAGCAGGTTTGCATTTTGGGACTGATCCTATGGGACAAAGAGGTGCTTTTGGCTTTGGCATCCCGGGTGTGCAGCTGCGTGGGGCTCGGGACAATGGCAGGAAGCCAGGAGCTGCGCGCAGCTCCTCATCCTCACGGAGCCGCCGCTGCTCCTCCCTTGCTATTTCCATCGCATTGTCCGGAGGAGAGGAAGGATGTTTCCAGCCTTCTTCCTTTTTGCCTCAAAGGGATGTGGGGTGGGCGGGGAGGGGAGGGGAGAGGATTTCTCTTGCTGGCAGTTGTGCAATAGGCGCTATCGCTGCTGTGCGAAGCACCGCCCAGGTCAAGGGGGTGATGCGTCTTGGCCCGAGATGTTCCTGAGCTCTCCTCTCCTCTGCATAGTGCTGGCAGTGGAGATGTGTCTCATCCCATGTCCCTGCTGGCAGCCAGTGGGCTCAGGCGTGTCCTCCTGTGCAAGGCTTGGAGCTCCATGGGAGGAGATGCTTCTGCAACGTGGCTTTTAGTGGACACGGACTCGTGGTGCTCAGCAGTGCTGGGGGAGATGCTGCTGCCTCCACATCCCTTGTTCCCAGCAGTGGGGTGAGGCTGTTGTGAGGTTGTTGGCACTTAATGTAAGGTATTTTGGGAAGGCAGTGTGGGATCCTAAGGTTCTAAATGCCCTGAGAGCTGTGTCGTGGTGGGGACGTGTGTGTGGAGGTGTGGTGGTGGTGCTGCAGGCGGTGCATGGTTTCAGGTGCCTGTGAAAGCATTACAAGAAAGGGAATGGGAATGTGATGGAGAAATATGGCCATGAAAGGGGGTCCTGGCTTGTTATGGTTATATGTTTAGTTCTTCATTTGTGGATAAAGCTCTGATGATGACAAAGAAAAGCTGCACAGTCCTTCCTGTGTTCTTGCACAGCTTCCGTTGCCATGGCCATGCAAAGCTGAGGCTCCTCCAGGCTTCCAAGTGCCAGGAAGTGAAAGCAGAATGAATTAAGATGGGAAATGAACTTAATTTGCTCTGACTTAAAGCTCTTTAGCACCAGTAAACCCCAACCATTTGAAGCTCAGATCTTGGTCTGAGCACGGCCACACCTCTCCCATTGCTCAGAGGTGGAGAAATGGCCCATGACACATCTCTGAGGGCTTGGCTGTATGAGAGAGTGACACGTCTCTGTATATGGGAGTGTGACACATCTGGGACAGCCCCAGGATGTAGCAGCACTGCTGATTTTTCCATAAGGAAGCACAAAGCTTTAAGGATCTCTTCTGGCTTATTTTCTTTGCTTGTCCCAAATGAAACTGGGACGCAGCGTGGTTGTTCTGTCCTCAAACAGCATCCGTGGTACCCACCACGTGCCGTTCCTCAGGGACACCCTCCGTTCCCTGCCTTGGAGCTGTTGAACACTCTGACAAAGCCCAGGGTCAGGGCCACCCTGCACAACCTGCCAGGAATACCAGGAGCTCCTGGATTTCACTGCTGACAGGAGGCATCCAGCAGTGCCAAGGCGATGGAGCAAGTACTTGGCGGCCGTCGGAGCCAGCCCTTTGCGTTAGTGAAAATGCCACTGATCTGGCTTGGGAAAGAACTATTAATCCCTGGGGTCAGGGTAGTGGCCTCGGCCGTGTGTCCTTCATGGTTTAAGCCTTCCTGATGTTTGGCCACACATGTCCCGTTGTGTGTGTTGGCGTTGGTTGTCCTGCAGTGGGGTACATGAGGAAGGAGAGGCTGCGTGGAAGAAGGAGGAGGAGGTGCACTGGTCAGTTGTCTCCTGCCTCCTCCATAGTTTTGGGGTTGTAGGGATGCTGTGAGCGTGGAGAGCACAGCAGAGGAGAAATTCTTCTGTAAACTACCTTAGAAATTATGCTGGAGGAGCTGAGGCAATGAAATAACACTTTAGGATGGGGCAGAATCATGGAATGGTTTGGGTTGAAGGGACCTTAAAGCTCATCCAGTTCCAGCCCCTGCCATGGGCAGGGACACCTTCCACTAGAGCAGGTTGCTCCAAGCTCCTGTGTCCAGCCTGGCCTTGAACACTGCCAGGGATGGGGCAGCCACAGCTTCTCTGGGCACCCTGTGCCAGCACCTCAGCACCCTCATAGGGAAGAGCTTCTTCCTTATCTCCAACCTGAACTTCCCCTGTTCCAGTTTGAACCCATCACCCCTTGTCCTGTCGCTCCAGTCCCTGATGAAGGTCCCTCCCCAGCATCCTTGTAGCCCCTTTCAGACCCTGGAAGCTGCTCTGAGGTCTCCACGCAGCTTCTCTTCTCCAGGTTCAACAGCCCCAATGTTCTCAGCCCGTCTTCATATGGGAGGTGCTCCAGCCCCTGCTCATCCTCGTGGCCTCCTCTGGACTTGCTCCATGGTCTGTCTTCTTGCAGGTTCCCATTTACAAAGCAGAGAGGGTTTGTGTTTGTCTCCAGCAGCTCCCACACTGGAGTGGGCACACATGGGAGCAGGAGCAGGGCTGGAACCATGAACCAGCCTCTGCTCCATTGTGGCTTTTGCTTCCCCAACAAAGACCTTGGTGTTTCCACCTGCCTCATAGGACCTGGGTGCCAACCACCTGCCCGGGCCCACGCAAAGCCTCCTTATTTATTTTGTCTATAAGCAATATCCCCCAAAGGGGCAGGGAAGGGGAGGGAATACCCGCTCTGCCTTAATTGCATTTAATGAGTGTGCTGGGGCTGGCTGCCAGCAAGTGAGGGCTCTGCCAAGGTTCCTACTTGCCCGTGAGAACGGTCGAGGTGTGGGGTGCGGCTCTGTGGGGTGCGAGCAGAGAGCTGGGGGCTCCCACCAGCACTGGTGCTGCTCACCCCATGCCACGCCATGCAGGGCTCAGCTCCACCGGCACCGTCATCCCCAAGGACTTGGAGGAACACGGGGTAATGGGTTTAAACTGAAACCCATGGCAGGGGGAACTGGATGATCTTAAGGTCTTTTCCAACCCAAACCATTCTGTGATGATATCTCTAGGTGGATGTGCCAAGTGGGTGGGAAATACCCTTGGAGACGTTGCAGGAGGTCTTACAAAGATGGGTTTGTATTAGATGCACCTTGAGCATCCCTTCATCTGGAGCTGGGTCCGGTTCAGCTCCACAGTGTGCACCCAGCCTGTTTCATTGCCAAGCGACTTAGCGCGTCCTGAATGGGATGTGCTTCTGCCAAGTTGACACCAGGGCTCATCTTGAGAAGGTACCAACAGCTCAAACTCACCACATGCACCAATTCCTCATTGTGTGAGGTTGACGCTGCTGCACTGGGCTCATAGGGGGGGTGTTTAGTGTTGGTTTTCTTCTCCTCCCACCGTGCTTGAGCAGCTCAGCTCAGGATTCACCCTGTTTGTGGGTTAAACACCCAGGGCAGTGTTGCTCCATGAGTGCAGAGCACACACCCCACCGCACCCTCCATCCCCGCCAGGCGCTTTGGCTGCCTCGGGGCACCCGCGTTCTGCAGCCGTCAGCGGGGAGCTGCGTCCTCCTCCGAGGCTTCTCCTCCTCCTCCAAGGCTTCCCACTGCTGTTTGCTCCCGCTTTTCCCCAGGCAGGCTCTGGCTCCATGTAGGACACAGGGTCCTCCTTGCAGTTCTTCACAGAGACACCCAGGAATCCTGCCTGATGACTTGGCCGTGCTGTTCCTTTCCCAGCCTTAGCGGCATTCCTTGGCTTCAGCATTGTGGATCTCTTCAAAGCATCACCCCCAGCTGCTTGCATGCACCAGTGCTAACCCAGAATGTCGCTGGTGTCCCCATGGGGTGGCAGAAGGGCTTGTTGGCTCCAGGCATGGTTCAGCCTCCTCTGCATTGAGGATTTGATGCCTGCACCTTGCCCAGCTGCAGAGGTGCCAGCTCTGAGCCGAAGGCTCCTGACTTCTTCATGAGCACCCAGGTATGGGAGGCAGTGCCAAACAGTGAAGGATATCAAAGTGTATTTGGGCAGGAAACCGAAAATGCTGCAGCTTCCTTCCTCTGACATAAATAGCTCTCACTAAAACCCCACATCTCCGCTCTGCGTGCTGGTGATCTCCCAGGGGACACTGGGATGGGGTGGGCTGTGGTTGGGGACCACCACGTGCTGACCCCTGGCCTCACAGGGCAAAGCTGGGTCTGCCCAGCACCTGATGGTCGGCACTGGAGCAAGGCTTGGGGTGAGCTCCAGTTGTGCCCTTGCTGATGGTGGTTGAGCAGTCTGCAGATCCGCACAGAATATTGTGTCTCTTTCCCTGGGATGCATCTAATTCCCATAGAGCTGAGGCTGCCGGTGTTTCTCCCAGCTCCTTGTTCTCCTGCTCCCTGCATTGTGGGCCTGACGTTTTTGGCTTTGCTCTTTTTAGTTCAGTTTTCTTTCCATGCCTAAATCTGCTTCCAGCCCAGCATTGGACCTCGGCCAGCATTTGCCAAAGGGATTTCCTCCTCTGCAGCACGCAGAGAGGCTCCAATTAATGGGCAGGTCCCCTTGAGGAGTCACTCACTGAGAAGTGGGTATTGTGGGAGCCCAGGCTTTTTGTCTCAGCACTTCCACATCAAGCAAGACACCGCTTGGGAGCCCAGAGCTCCTCCCTGGGGGCTCATGAGTCAAGCTGGGCTCCTGCTGCAGTTGCAGAGCAATTACAAAGTAGGTATGTAGGTTGAGCCGTAGTGCTGGTGGCAGCAGCTCCTTGGCCATGGTGACCCTTTGCAGGCCACACAAGGCTGTGCAGGTTGTAGGTTTGAGCCAAGTGGACGGAGGCATTGCTCCGTGCTGTGCCTGTGAGGTTCTCCGTGCCGTGGAGGAGAGGTTTGAGGCTCAAAGGGCTGGGTCCTGCACTGGGGCCACAACAACCCTATGCAGCGCTCCAGGCTTAGGGAATTGTGGCTGGAAAGCTGCTCATGGAAAAGGACCTGGGTTGATGGAGCTGAACATGAGCAGCTTGTGCCCAGGCAGCCAAGAAGCCCCCAGCGTCCTGGCCTGGCTCAGCACCAGTGTGGCAGCAGGGCCAGGGCAGGGATTGTCCCCCTGTGCTGGGCACTGGTGAGGCTGCACCTCGAATCCTGTGTCAGTTCTGGGCCCCTCACTGCAAGAGAGACATTGAGGGGCTGGAGCGGGGCCAGAGAAGGGCACCGGAGCTGGTGCAGGGCCTGGAGCACAAGTGTGATGAGGAACGGCTGAGGGACCTGGGGGGGTTTAGTCTGGAGAAGAGAAGGCTCAGGGGGGACTTATCGCTCTCTGCAACTGCCTGACAGGAGGATGGAGCCAGGAGGGGGCTGGTCTCTGCTCCCAAGGAACAAGGGATGGGGCAAGAGGAAACGGCCTCAAGCTGCACCAGGGCAGGTTTAGATGGAGCTGAGGAACAATTCCTTCCCCAGAGGGTGCTCAGGCATTGGAACAGGCTGCCCAGGGCAGTGCTGGAGTCACCGTCCCTGCAAGTGTTCACACCCCGTGTAGCCGATGCCCTCAGTGCCATGGGTCAGTGGTGGCCTTGGCAGTGCTGGAAAATGGTTGGACTCAATGGTCTTAAAGGTCTTTTCCAGCCTGGTTGATTCCATGATTCTATGCTGGGGTGCTCTGAACAGCAGCTTTGTGCATGCAGAGCGGGGACAGCAGCCAGGACTCTGCTGCAGTGCAGGGCAGATGTGCTGCCGAGCCCTTTGTCGTGCTGTCCAAACCGGTTGGGAACGTTCTCCTCCGCTTATGCAAAGAGCTGGTAATTGAGGAGAGGTTGGTCTCTCATCGTTTGATCTCTCCTCTGCTTCCCTTGGCACAGAGGCCGCATCCTCTTGTGCTGATGTAATCCAAGCTGGTGCGGGAAGACGAGGACGTCCTGCGCCCAGAGGGTGCTCACTCGCGTCCCCGGAGCGCTTGGCTGCGGCCATGGGGCTGCTCCACAGCTCTGCCTCCTTTGGCATCTACCTGCTTGGAGAACAGAGGCTCGGAGGAGCTTATCCTGCCGTGACTGGTGCCAAAGCCTCTCTCTGAAGATCTGTGTTGGCTGTAGGCAGAGAGATGATGCTGAAGCTTTAGACTTGGGCTGTTGCCTCTTGCTAGAAGCCTGCTTGGGGGAGAAGATGGGGCTGTTAGAAAGCACCAGGCTGTTCCAGTTCCAGCCGAGCGGGGCTACTTGCTTGTCTGGAGATCCTGTCTATCATCCACGTTCATCTTTGCCTTCAGGCCTTGGCAGCAGTTAAGGTTTCAGGAGCACACCACAAACCCTTACCCCTTCTCCGGCTGCTGCTGTAGCCGTGTCCGCAAGGAGAGGACATGGGAGATGAAGATGTGTAGCAGCCCCTCTACTGGGGCAGGAGGAGTGGTGGAGCTCAACGTCAGCCCGCTGCAGAAAAAGGCTTCAGGGGAGGACCGGCACTGCCTCTGCATCGCGTGATTCCAGAGAGCAGGATGTGTGGGGCTGCTGGTGGCTCCCGAGCAGGGATTAGCCGACAGACTCCGTCCAGGCTGTGCGACCAGGTGAGGAAGGAATGCGATGGGGTGGGCTGTGCTATGGGGGATGTTTCCCTTCTGGGAGGGGAGGATTTTGCCTGGATCTCACGAGTTTCCATGAGCAGAAGCTGCCTGTGCTGTTGTGGGGAGCCCGAGGCACCACCAGGCAGCCTTGGCTTTCCTTCAGCAGAGCCCTTTGGTCATGAATTTCCCTCTGTTTCAGAGGAAATGATGGTTGTTGCGAGGTTTCCTGGGGATACCTTGCACTCCTCCGCACAGCATCCTCCCATGGGGGCTTTGTGGTGGTATTTGGGATGGGGATTACGACCCGTGGGGGTGGGAGGATGCAACTGCTGGCAGGAAATGACTGCCAGAGGTTTCCAGCTGTGCCAGAGGATGGATGGAGCCCACTTGCTGTCCCTCCCGTCCCATGGCCCGGCTGCGGTTGCAGGAGATGAGCTCTTTGGTCCCACCTTGTACCTCGTGTTGCCCACGCTCAAACTGTGTGGTTGGGGATCCGATCCTTCTGCAGAGAAACTGCTCAAAACACCGTTTTATTCACTTACTTGCTTCAGATGCGTGTGAGCACACACATACCTGCCCCTGTAGGCCTGGCTCATGGTGCCATACCTCAGGGCACGACTGAGGAACAGCCAGCAGGGATGGGGATGCTTTACACTGGGATCATAAGCGGCTGTGGCAGGATTCAATCCTGCCTGTACTTAGCTCTTTCTGTGGCTTCTGTGTGTCCCTGTGACCAAATGATCTCAAGTTTAGACTTGAAACCTGTCCCCAGGTTTTGCTGTGCAGGTTTTGCCTCCACTGATTCATGGTTGGTGGTTGGAAAGCTTTAAAAACTCATCCCTGGGAGAGGGGCAGCATCCAGGATGCTCAGCCCCTGGTTGCTCCAACTCCTGTGGAGCTGTACATGAGTATGAAGGCAGATATTAGGTGGTTTAAGTACCACCTGAGGTGAAGTTTGGGTCCTGTGTTAAGGTTTGGGGCTTTGGGGTGATTTAGCAGGCTGCAGGATTACCTTGGGATCCTCCTGGCCAACTTTGCCCTGTGGGCAAAATGCTTTCAAGGCCAATCTGAACATGTGGATTTGAGAGCACTGGGAAAACCTGCCTTGAAACAGGCACCTAAACACCCATGTGGATTTGTTCACCCCACTGACCTCATCTGTGGGGCAGCACAGGGCCCTCACGTAGCCCTGGGACAGCGAGGAGGAGGCTTGCTGTTGATGGAGAGCACAGGCACCCAGATTTCCCCTGTGGATGCAGCTGGTCCACTTCCATGAGTGTTTCATTTAGTCCTGAAAGGCTCACTGCACCTCTTCCTTTGGCTGTGGAGTCCTCTTTCTGCTCTCGATGGGTGCTGTGGGAACATAGCGTGGTCCCATGAGCCTGGGTGGGAATGCTGATACTGGAGGGTGGCTTGGAACACAGCGCATTAAAACCAGATCCAGGTACAAAGCATCTGTGTCCCAGAGCACCGTGAGATTTTTGGGTCCTGGAGTCATGAGTTTCAAGCTGTAACGACGCACATTTGTGGGGAGAAAATTCCAGGGAGGGCTATTAAATGTCTGACTCAAAGGTCACGAGCCACAAATAACCAGGGAGAGTAATGAGGGGGAAGTATCTCGCCCTGATCCGCTTCCCGAGGCCTGATGTGGATCTCATCTACAGGCTCAAACAGAGAATTTCCTGATTTATGTGCTTGAAACACCTAAATAATGTGCTTGAAACCCCTAAATATAATGTGCTTTACTCACAGGTGTATGTGTGTAGTCTGGGTGGTTTCAGGTGTGTTGCTTTTAATCCTGGTTCATGACTTGGGTTGTGGGAAGGATTTGGGGATGCACGTGCAGCTTCACTGAGCTTTAATCATTGTCTGTCTCCAATTCTTTTCTGGAAACTTTCTGCACAGGAAAGTTTGTAAGAAGCAGAGTAGAAAAAAGTAGGATTTTATCCTTGTGGAAAAACTCGTGGGGGCTTCTCCTGGAAAAGCATCAGCCTCTTCTTGTTGTAGAGCAGGAATTTGATGTCTGGTAGGGAGGAGAGGGATCCACCCACATCTGGCCAATTCATAAAGCCCTTGAAACTCCCAGTTAACACGCTCCAGAAAGAGTTATCAGAATTTGGCAACCGACTGCTCCAAACATTACATCTTCCCTCAGCAGCATCTGTTCTCTTATGGCTCATGCGGGACACTGTGTACGGCCGCTCCGCTCGGGAACCGCTGCGGCGGCGCAGGGCTTTCCCCGGAGCTGCCATTCCCGGAGCTGCCATTCCCGGAGCTGCATCCCTGGAGCTGCATCCCTGGAACGTGGTGGCTCCTCAGCAGCAAGGCGAGGCAGGAGGAAAATGCCCCAAAGCCTCAGGTTTCTCAGGGAGCTGCAAGGAAGCCCCCCAGGGACACATGAGCGGCTGGAGGTAGGGAGAGTGGAGGGGCACGTTCTGTCTAGTAGCATCCCTACTATCCCCAAAGAGCAGTGCCTGTGTCCCTGCTCCTGCTGTAGCTGGGGAGAGGTGCTGGGGTGATGCTGGGTTTGTCATTCTTTGCTTCACTTTAAGGGGAACATAAAGTTTGGTCCCCCGATGAAACCAGCATCTCGGTGCCTGCACCCCAGGGGCCAGGGTGAGGTTATGCGAGGTACCTCGACTCCGGGATTTCCTATTTCTCGAGTTCTGCCTTTGTGATCTTAATGTTATTTCAACATAGTCCTTTTCGTGTGGTTTCTTAGTTAAGTGTTTTTAATTTGAACATATTCCCTCCAGCTAATTCTTGTTCCTTGTGCGTGGCTCTGCAGAAGACCTTTTCCTTTTATTAAAGAGGAATGTTTTTAATCACATGCATTCTTTAACCCGGCTGAACTCTGAACCTTTCACAGCTAATCAGCATAAGATGGGAAATGGTTTTGAAGAAAAACCTCTGCCTTTAACTCTGTTTGGACTCAGACAAAGCTCTTGGCTGTTTTGGCAGTGCTGGCACATGGCACGGCTGCACGGAAAGGCGTAGCTGGGATGCAACTGGTTTCTCCTTCATAATGTGCCTGCCCTGCTTTGTTTGCTTCTTGCTTTATTTCCCTCTTAGAAAGTGCAGCTCTTTGCTGACGGCTCCTTTTGCCTCTTAAAATATAGCAGGAAATGCCAAAGCAAAGATTTTCTGTGCTGCTTTTTTTGGGGGTGTGCGTCTGTGTCTGTCTGAGAGCAGCAGCATGAGCAGTGATTTCCTCCACAAGCACCAGTTTACCACCACCAGCCTGGGAAATGCTACCACCAGGTTTCCCCCCAGCCAAAAGCTGAACAGGAGTCCAAGAGGCTGTTTGCATAGTGGGGTCCCATCACTGTTCATGCTTGCTCCGTGGCCTTCCCACCTTCCCAGCGAGCACGTGGCCCCTCGGAGCGCTTCGGCTGCTTTCCCTGCGCTGCATCCTGCTGACAGCCTGGAAAATGCTGGTAACTCGTGCTGGGTGCTGAGCACAGAGCTTGCATTCACGCTCATCCTACTGCCCAAGGCTTTCCCAGGGCATGGGGAGAGCCTCTGCTCCTCTGAAGCTCCTCTCGCTGTGTTGCAATCTCCCCTTCCCGTGGAGGAAGGGTGGAGCTGCCGCCGCTGCTACCTGCCCAGGTTTGTGCAATGGGCTCTGCAGCTCCTGGTGCTCGCTTCCATGGTGCTTCCATGGTGCTTCCATGGTGCTTCCATGTTCTATTCGGGCACCAGAACTGGTGCAGGGCCTGGAGCACAAGTGTGATGAGGAACGGCTGAGGGACCTGGGGGGGGTTTAGTCTGGAGAAGAGAAGGCTCAGGGGGGACCTTCTCGCTCTCTGCAACTGCCTGACAGGAGGATGGAGCCAGGAGGGGGCTGGTCTCTGCTCCCAAGGAACAAGGGATGGGACAAGAGGAAACGGCCTCAAGCTGCCCCAGGGGAGGTTTAGATGGAGATGAGGAACAATTCCTTCCCTAAAGGGTGCTCAGGCATTGGAACAGGCTGCCCAAGGCAGTGCTGGAGTCACTATCCCTGCAAGTGTTCACACACCATGTAGCCAAAGCCCTCAGTACCATGGGTTAGTGACTGTGCTGGGAACAGTTGGACTTGATGAGCTTAAAGGTCTATGATTCAATGATGAGAAAGCATCAGGTCTTTCAAAGGGGCTGAGTTTTGCTGTGGTTTAATAGCAGACCCATTTGCAAAGCTGTTCGCCCCGTGAGCTGCTGCTGGTGACGTGGTGGCTGCTGAGCCCCTGCCAGCCCCTGCGCTCGTGTGAGGCCGGGTTTGCCACCAGCTCCAGCCTTCCCATGCGAACGTTCCTGGGAACTAAAAATAATCCTCAGAAATGTTGGCAGGCGGGAGAGGAGCCGGAGCCTGTCCCAGAATCCTTCCACCTCTTCCCTGGGTGGCTGCTCCCAGTTTGCCTCCCCCTGCTCCATCACTCAGCCCCGCTCCTGGGCCATGCAGGTGAGGAGGGTGATGGATTCAGCCCCATGAGGCTGCACGGGGCCAGTGGAGCATCCCAGTCTCAGCCCATCTGTGCCACGTGGTGACTTGCAAGGGTCTATTAGGGACCAGCAGGACGTGGGGTGGTTGGGGAATGGGGCAGACCCCCCAGGAGCCACCATGGGGCCGTGCTTTTGGCCTTCTTTGGGTGAGGGGAAGAGGAGGAGCTGCCGGCCTGGCTGCCTGCCCCCTGAATCATGTGTGAGCAGCGGAGGGGAGTTGTTTACTGTAACTCTTGGCGCAGGTCCCGGCATGAAACCCCAAATGAATTCAAGCTGCAGCGGGAGGTCGTGGCTGAAACAAACAGCTCCCAGCACAGGAAGGGCTTTGCTGAGGGGTCCAGAGCTGCTGGAGCCCGGCCTGGAGCAGGAGGGATGTGGAGCATCCCTGGGGAGCTGCCACGCACAAGGTACCACATGCCATAAGGGTCCCAGCATGGGGACAGTGGCTGAGGCTCCTTCCCAGGGGCTGGGACACTCCTGTCACCCTGGGGTGCTTCAGGCCAGTCTGTGCTCCCACAATCCCTGTTTTCCCATCTCATCCTCCCTCTCTCCCATCTGAAAATGGTGCTCAAATGTCTCCATCCGAGCAGAGCCGGTGCTCCCTGTGCCATGGGGGAGCCGGGGCAGGAGGAGGGTCCATGCAGCCTCTTCCCTGGCTCCGGTGCCTCCTGGCCCTGGGGATGCTCGACAGCCTTTTTCCTGGCTCAGGGTGAGCGCTGAGGAGTTGTTTTGCTGGCTGCTGGCCGCTGGCCTGCCCGTCCTCCCTGTCCCTCCCAGCACACACGTTCCCTCCCACTTCTCCTCTTCACTGCTTCAGAGCTTGGATTTTAAGTCTTTAAAATGAAATGTCTTTAAAAAGCAAATGAATGTCTTTAAAAAGCAAATGAAACAGAGAGATTCCCACCGGTGTGTTCCCCATCAGCTCTGCCACTGTGCATGTCCTTGGAGGTGCCTGTTGTAGCCCCTCCTTTGCCTCCAAGACCTTCTTGCCCCCTTTTGCCCCCTGGAGGTGCTGAGGATGCTGCCGATGGGGAGGTGAGAAGGAGGTGAGAACAGGGCTGCTGCTGCTGAGCTTTGCCTTGTGGGAGCTCCCTGTGGGCATCTTTAGCATCCCTGGCAGAGAAAGGTTGTGACAAGTCTTCTCTGGATGCCATCAGCTCTAAGGATGTGGCTGGTCCCTTCCTCCTCATACCCCCACATTCCCCTTTGCACAATGATTCTTCACCTAAGCAGCTCTTTCCAGTGTCTCCAAGCTCAGTGTGATGTCCACAGTCTCCTGGCAGCAATTCCCAGCTCCTGCCCCTTCGTAGTATACACCAGGACAGTGACATTTGGCTGGAGGGAACCAAGGGATGGCTGAGCTTCTGCAAGTTCCTGCAGATAGACAGCATCACGTGGCAGGGATTTGGCTGGGCTGGGAGCTGTCAGAATTCCCTGTTTCCCATCCCTGTTACACTCTGTCCTTGTCTGGCTGCCAGCAGCCCAGCACGTCGGGTAGCACTGCACATGCCATGCTCCTGCCTCCCTTCAGCCTTCATTCCTGAGGGGCTCCACCAGCGCCCATCCCTCCGGCATCCTCCTCCTCCCTGGGAGGTGGGAACACACATGAGCTGGGAAGCAGGAGGTGACAGCCCAGCTTATCGCCTGCATCCTTCTGCATCGCTGATGTTCCGCAAGCTGGGAGGCCCTTTGGGTGGGAGCTTCCTGGAGCAGCACGCAGGTAACGGCCTCCCAGGGTGCTGGTGCTGGCACCCTGCTGCAAGGAGATGTGCTGGGATGAAGTGTCAGCCTTGGGGAGCCCTGCCTGGCTTCCAGCAGGAGCTGAAGGGCACATGGTAGGTGAGACAACGGGCTGAGAGAAGATCAGGGTCTTCTCGCATAGGGTGACTTCCCTTGGACTCTTGTTTGCTCATAAAATTGCAGTTTAAACGTGCTTTTGCTGTACCTGACTCCCAAAGGGAGCTGTGGGGCTCATCCTGCCCATCTCGTGGCATCACACCATGTCCACACCGTGTCCAGCCCTGTCCATTATCCTTGGTGACAACGGAGCAGAGGAGCTCATGGGCTTTCAGGCTCAAGCTCCACATCATGCTGGTTATGTGGGGCAGCAGCATGTAGCAATTAGAGCCCGTTAGCCAGGGATAAGTTAAATCCCAGTCAATTACCAGTGACATAGAGAATGGAGTCAATCCTGCACTGGGGTTTCCTGGGAACACCAGCTCCTTCTCTGCCACGGGCTGAGGTTGGGGATATTGAGCTGGTCAGAGAAGCATTTGCCTTCGACCAGAGGGGATTTTCCTGCCTGGGCTGCACAGGATGTGGTTATTTATAGTCATGGTGCCTTCCTTGAGTGAATACACTCATTCTCCTTCCCCTTGCATGTTGGCATGGGCCAGGGTGTGAGTTTGCTGGGTTTCCCCCTGTGCAAATGCTGTATTATGGGCCAGGAGCCTGCAGAGGTTTCTCCTGCTGCTATTGAGGCTGGGATTTGAACAGCACAAGGTGCGGTAAATTGCTTTTGGAACACAACCAGCTCTCAAGCTGCAGTGGCCCTGGTCCTGCATCCAAGAGCATCCCCCTTGCAGTGTCCTTTAATGCTGAATTCCTGCCTGGTTCCAGCTTCTCCCCCATGCTGCAGTGCCTATAGCTGCGTTTGGGCTGTGGGATGCCACAGGCAAAGCATTTCTCAGTCGTAGTGTCAGGAGAGATGCCTGCAGCACCTTGGAGACTCTCCAAAGGTCTGTCACTGACAGGATTTATTGCCCACGAGGCTCTTGCAGCCTACAGATGGTGTGTGGCAAACCCTTCCCAATGGCAGTGCATCAGGATATAGCCGAGCCCCATCCTGGTGCTTCCTGCCTGCTCTCAGGATGGTGTGAGCAGGACGGGGCCTGAGCTGTGCCTCTCTTTGTGTCTCCACAGCTGCTGTGACACCGTGCACCTCCCCACGGGTGCCCCAGACTGTCCCCATGGACCTGCGGATCGGGCAGCGCGTCGTCAAGCCTGGCTCTGACACCACTTTGCTGGCCCTGAAGCACACGCAGCAGCTACAGCACCAGCTCTTCCTCGCCAGCCTGCACCAGCAGCAAGTGGAGCAGCTCGCCCACCAGCACGTCAGGGTATGAGCACCCCAGGGTGCAAGGGGGGGACCTGCACCCGCTTTTGGTAGCGGCTGGGTGAGGATTTGGCGCTTGAGAGAAGTCACTTTGCCCCCCAAGCACGTAGCTCATGGTGCTGTGTGTGTGCCTGCCAGCAGTGCCCTTCGCTGGGGCTGGCTTTGGTTAAGCTCTGGCAGGGAGTAAGAGGAAGAAGCTGGAAATCCCAACCCAAAAATAACCTTCCCAGGTGAATTCCTTCTTTTCCCCTGAGCTGGAGAGCCTGCAGTGCTTTTGAGCCAGCCCGGAGACCTCTCTGACGCAAGGAGGCTGCTTTAGGAGTCAGGTGGGGTGGGTTTCATGTCTTAGTTTCAAGCCAAATCCCTGTCCTGCCAAAGGCTGGGGCCTCCTGGGATGTGTGAAGCAGGGCAACGCTTTCAGCCTCATACCACGTGTGCTGAGGCAGGAGCCAGAGCGGCTGGACAGGATGCCTGGTGTCTGTGATCTGCCCCTCCGCTTGGCCACCGCTGGCTCCCTGCCCCAAAGGCACAGCTCACTCACTCCACCAGCTCATGTGCTTTGCTGGGAAGTCTTCACTGGAATTCTCTGGTGTCACCCGGAATCACAGCCCCATCCTGCTGCCGGGCTCTGCACTGTCACAGCGTGACAGCAGGATTTAGCTTGGATGGGTCCTCTGCAGACCCTGACCCTCGGGCAGGTTGTGGAGGTCACATCTGGGCAAGTTGTGACCATCTCTAAGCACAGAGATCCTCCCCTGCGTGTCACAGTGCTCACTGTGGGATCAGTTCCATATATCCAGATGGGATTTCCCTCATGGGCTGTCCCATTGCTGCTCATCCTTTTGCTGTGCCCCTCGGAGGACTCTGGCTCCATCTGCTCTGTAACCCCCTTTGGGTGGTGGAAGGTGCAGTTGTACCCCCTCTCCTCTGGACTAAAGCCTCATCTGCTTCTCTCACATCCCCGTCAGTGCGTGGCATGGGCTCAGTGGTCCCAGTAACCTTGTCTGGAAGCCCTGGGGGAATCATGCTGAGCCTCAGCACCAGCATGGTCCACGCACAGAGAGTTTGAGATGCTGCTGCTGCCACGGCTGTTGGATGCTTGGAGGCATTTGTGCTTTTTGACCTCTCTGTGAGATGGGATCATCTCGGAAAACCTCAGCTCTGGAAAACACCAAGATCCAAAATTTTAAGATTTGTATAATAGGTTTTTTAGCTGTTTTCCTCCTTTTTAATCAACTATGACTTTTATTTCTCCTTGTATCACAACGTGCCCCAGCTACAGATAAACCAAAACACCATGAAAGGCAGCAAGTTGAACCAGACTGGTTTGTTGAACCATGTCCCTGGGGAGAGCATCTCTGGAGACAAAGCTGCATCTGGTTTGCTGTGATGAAACAACTTGACCATGTTCTGCTGGGCCAGGGCTGCCCATCAGCTTCCCCAAAATGACCTAACTGAGTGGTTCAGATGTGCTCCATCACCGTGTCATCGTGCCTTGGGCTTTTGGAAGGGGCCAGAAGGCTTTGGTCTGCGTTGGGCTGATGTCTCTCTCCTCTTGCAGGTGACCATGGAGTCCCCACACCGTGAAGCTGAGCCTGGGCAGCAGGAGCAGGAGCTGCGGCAGATCCTCAACAAGGACAAGAGCAAGAGAAGTAAGAGCCTCTGTGTGTGTGTTGGCACGTGGCACCGTGTACCTGAGGATCCATGTCCTCAAACCCAGGGAGATCAGCTCACAGAGGCAGTGGGATCAGAGGGGCTCTTAGAAGAGGGCTTAGCAGATGGTTCTGCCCTTGTCCAGACCAAGCTCTGCCCTCTCTTGATCTAAAGGTGTGTCATAGCATGCATGCCATGGAGCATCTCTGTCCTGTGCATCAAACTGAGCCATGCTCTGTGTCTGCCTGGGGTCAAGAGGACCTCCCCAACGTAGTGTCCATGGGGAAGTCCTGTCCTGAGCAGCAAGCAGTGATGCCAGCAAGTTGCCCTTAGCAGTTGGCAAGAGGGTTTTTGGGCTATGGCCTGGCTGGTGTTTGTCCTTCATGTCCCTCCTAGTGATGCCAACCTGGTGGTCACATCTCCAGGTTAACGTTGTGTCATGCCCTGTGGCCACTGCAGCGATGCTGCCTGAGCTGTTGGTGCTTGTGGCTGCGCTGAGCAGGGTGTGAATTGGCTGCTTGACCTTGCAAGCCCCAGCCTGGAGCACCAGGAGCAGAGGGAAGAGGTTGATGGGCAGAATGTGTCCCGCTGCGGTCTCCCTGCGCCATCTAGTGCTGGTCCCTCTGAGGTGTGGGATGTGCAGAGCTCTGCAGCACGATCCAAAGATGCAGCTGCAGCATTCATCAAATGCACTGCACCCATTGCAGTGTCCATGTGCACCTTCTGGGCTCCATGAGGATGCTGGTATTTCCCCTTAGCTCCCACCTCGCTGCTCTGTCGGGGTTTGAAGGGTTGATGGGGCTCATCGTGATGCTGATAACATGGTGCCTGCTCTTTCCATGCCTCTTCTGAGCAAACGGCTCCTGGGAATGCTGCACACAGCCCCTTGATGGAGTCTGGGAGTTAACCATGGAAATTAGAAGCTGTTAACTAGGAGGATGGTGGGACACTGGCACAGGGTGCCCAGAGAAGCTGTGGCTGCCCCATCCCTGGCAGTGTTCAAGGCCAGGTTGGACACAGGGGCTTGGAGCAACCTGCTCTAGTGGAAGGTGTCCCTGCCCGTGGCAGGGGTTGGAACTGGATGAACTTTAAGGTCCCTTCCAACCCAAACCATTCTGGGATTCTATAAATCAACTTACCTGGGCTCAGAGGTGCCGGATGCTGGCACAGGAGCGTGGAGCATCCCTGTTGTAACCACAGAGCATTCCTGCTGGATCATTCAGATGGGGCTATAGTCTGGCATGGGTAGGAGCATGAAAATGGGCTCTACCTGAGGTGGGAACCCCCATGGGTGCTGGTGATTGCAGCACCCTGCAGCAGCCAGACCTCTGCCTGGGGGTGTTTTACCACCACGGTGGAGCTGGGTGTTGAACGTGGGTTGCCGCTGTTTGTTTGCCAGTGGGTTGTGGTCAGTCTCATGCTCTTCTGGAAGAGTTCATCAAGAGATTCAGGAGCCTCAAAGCTACCCCCTGAACTGCATGAGGTCCTTTAAAGTGCTCTGTGTCAGCTCTCAGCCGTGTGTGGTCACTGCTGGTGTTTCTGCAGGTGCTGTGGCCAGCACAGTGGTGAAGCAGAAGCTGGCTGAGGTCATCCTGAAGAAGCAGCAGGCAGCTTTGGAGAGGACCAGCAACCCCAACCCTTCAGCCATGCCATACAGGTAAACCAGGCTTCTTGCCTTTTGTCCCAAGACAAGACAAAACCAGCAGCTGGAGCCCTTCTATAGGTGCTTGTGGTAGTGGACAGGTCAAGCCTTTCTGGCCACTGGCACATGCCTGGGAAGGGCAATGTCCCATGGGCCCCCCCTTGCATTAGGACATAGCATGGGAAGCCTGTGGCTGCCAGTTGGGAAAGGTCTCCAACGAGCTGACTTCTCCCTGTAGGTCTCTGGAGCCTCTGGATCCTGAGGGCCCTTCCCCTCCTGTGCTCAGCACCTTCCTGCCCCCCGTCCCCAGCACTTCTCTTGACCCCCCAGAGCATTTTCCACTGCGGAAGACAGGTAAGACTTTGGGGATAACAGCACCTCCCTTGCAGCCCACTTGCAGGGGATGGCTGGAGCTGAGAACCAGGGTGTCCTGGCCCCTCGAAGCCAGCCCAGCTTTGTCCCCATCAGCAGTGGGGCTGGGACTAACCACCTTGTCTGCTCACAGCCTCTGAGCCCAACCTGAAGGTGCGTTGCAAGCCCAGGAAGTGCCTTGACCGACGCAAGAACCCCCTGACGCGGAAGGAGAGCGCTCCCCCCTCGCTCAAGAGGCGGCCGCCCGAGGCCATCGGTGAGGCCTTCACCTGGATGGTGATACCTCAGGGGGTTTGGAGACACCTCGGGGCCAGGCTGGAGCAGCTACGGTGTGCCCAGGATCCTGTGTCACATCTGCTCGGGGACCGTGTGTCCGGGGCTTGGTGTGTTGTAGGTGCCAGGGCACAAACCATGGAGGGAGCTCTCTGCCATGTTAAGGGGTGCTAAGGGAGGATGAGCAGGGGCTGGAGCAGCTCCCATAGGAAAACAGGCTGAGAACATTGAGACTGTTCAGCCTGGAGAAGAGAAGCTGCGTGGAGACCTCAGAGCAGCTTCCAGGGTCTGAAGGAGGCTACAAGGATGCTGCAGAGGGACCTTCATCAGGGACTGGAGCGATAGGACAAGGGGTGATGGGTTCAAACTGAAACAGGGGAAGTTAGGTTAGATCTAAGGCAGAAGTTCTTCCCTGTGAGGGTGCTGAGGCGCTGGCACAGGGTGCCCAGAGAAGCTGTGGCTGCCCCATCCCTGGCAGTGTTCAAGGCCAGGTTGGACACAGGGGCTTGGAGCAACCTGCTCTAGTGGAAGGTGTCCCTGCTCATGGCAGGGGTTGGAGCTGAATGAGCTTTAAGGTCCCTTCCAACACAAACCATTCCATGATTCTGTGGTGGTGCAGGGATAGATGAGCCAGGAAAGGACGTTCCTGCAGCTGAACCCTGCTGCTTTTCAGGCCCAGGATGGACGTCCAAGGCTGGAAGGGTCCAAGGTCCTGAGCAAACGCAGCTGGTCAGGATTCCTCGCTGTGATGTGGAGCCTCCATTGCGCAAAGGGAGATGTCACCCAAGGAGGGTGGTGGGCAGCTGTTAGAGGAAAGGAGGGGGATGAAGGGCTGGGGCAGGGGCTGTGCAGCCCTGCTCTGGATGCTTTACCCATCACTCTTGTTTCTCTTCCCCGCAGACTCCTCCCCAAGCAGTAGCAGCACCCCTGTGTCTGGCTGCAGCTCTCCCAATGACAGCCTCCCCGCCGAGCACGGAGCCCTCCCCACTGCCTCCAGCATGGCCCACGAGGTGAGTTCCAGCAGCCAAAGGGCCACAGGCTGGGGCTTCCTGATTGTCCCCCTGTGCTGGGCACTGGTGAGGCCACACCTCAAATCCTGTGTCAGGTCTGGGCCCCTCACCCCAAGAGAGACATTGAGGTGCTGGAGCGGGGCCAGAGAAGGGCCCCGGAGCTGGTGCAGGGCCTGGAGCACAAGTGTGATGAGGAACGGCTGAGGGACCTGGGGGGGTTTAGTCTGGAGAAGAGAAGGCTCAGGGGGACATTATCACTCTCTACAACTGCCTGACAGGAGGATGGAGCCAGGAGGGGGCTGGTCTCTGCTCCCAAGGAACAAGGGATGGGACAAGAGGAAACGGCCTCAAGCTGCCCCAGGGGAGGTTTAGATGGAGCTGAGGAACAATTCCTTCCCCAAAGGGTGTTCAGGCATTGGAACAGGGTGCCCAGGGCAGGGCTGGAGTCACCGTCCCTGCAAGTGTTCACACCCCGTGTAGCCGAGGCCTCAGTGCCATGGGTTAGTGGTGGCCTTGGCAGTGCTGGGAACGGTTGGACTTGATGGTCTTAAATGTCTTTTCCAACCTGGTTGATTCTATGATTCCTGGCTCCAGGGTTGGATGCCCTGATCTCCTGCTCCCATCCTAGGCTTAGGTAGCATCCCCCAACAGGGACCCCAGCCCTGAA
This sequence comes from Strigops habroptila, assembly GCF_004027225.2. NCBI lineage: Eukaryota > Metazoa > Chordata > Aves > Psittaciformes > Psittacidae > Strigops > Strigops habroptila. Next base: position 1,364,003 of record NC_044299.2, on the reverse strand, counting down.
CCCCTCTGCCCAGGAACTACCCTTAGCTCTGCTCTCTGTGCATGGTGGGATCCTCTGCCCAGCCTAGCGCTGCTCCCGACCCACTTCCCTCCTCCACAGGATGCATATCTTGTCTCCTAGTGTATGTGCTGTCCCCCTGGGTCCCCTGTGCCCTGGCCCCAGGCATTCCCCCATGCAGATGGGGCTCAGCCCCCTTCTTCTGCTGCCCATGCTTGAGCTGCTTGTTCCACCCTGAGCTCTGGCACTGCCAGAGCAGGAGACTAATGACTTGTGTTTGGTGCAGACACCCCTGGCCCAGCGCCTGATGATGCAGGAGAGCTCACTGGCCCAGTTTGCCCTGCAGAGTGCAGCCTCCCTTCCGGCCATCACGCTGGGATTGCCGGCTACCACTAGTGCCAGGGTAGGTAGCCAGCTTGTAGGTGGCCCCAGAACTGGGCAGAGGGTCCTTGTGGGGCAGGAGAAGCCCATTCCTTTGGGCCTGGGGTTCCTGGGGTGTGCTGGCTCTGAGTATTCCCAAGCACCTTTCCTTGGGCATGGTGAGGATGTGCTGTCCCCTCCTCACACCGTGTCCTGCGGGATGCTAACCCCATCCTCCTCCTCTGTGCAGGGAGAGGCAGATCGCCGTCCCCTCTCCAGCCTGGCCCACCGGGTGCCCGTGTTGAATGGACCTGTCCTGGCGGGCACACACTCGCCCGTGTTCATACCAGCTGGTTTGGAGCAGCACGAGGCTGGGAGCCCTTTGTCCCCTCGGCTCCAGCCCGTCATCATCCTCGAGCCCTCGGTCACCCACACTCCGCTGGTGGCAGGTAAGTGACAGGCACTGAGGCTGCGTCAGTGCTGGCAGGGCCCAGTGAGCACCTTCCCTTAGGGCAGGCAGGGGGTTTGGGTGCTGGGAAAGCCCAGTGGCCTTGATCTTTCCGTTACTGTGCCATGAGATGGGGCTGAGGGAATGGAAGATGCTGGCCTGGTTCTGCCTAACCAGCAAACGTGTCCTTGCCATGGATGAAACCAGAGTCCTGCACACACCATGGCCTTAACAACGCAGAGAGCTACAGCTTTGGCTCTTCCCTCCAGCTTCCCCTTGCCCTGCCTGAGTTGGTGTGGAGCTGTTCATCCCCTCCAAGGGGGTCTTTCCCACCTCTTCCTATGCTCTTGTGCCAGCAGATTTCACTAGAGACTCTGCGTTGAGCAGGGCAGCTCTGACCTCTTGGCTGTGCCCTCACTCTGACTGTAGCAGGAAGAAAACTGGCTTCTTTGTGCTGGTTCCTTGCTCTGTCTCTCCCTGCCCTGTGATACCTGCAGTGAAGGAAGTTTCTCCCATTCAGGGTGAGGCTGATTGAGATCAGCCAGATCCTGTCCCCAGACCCCTGATGCCAAAGAAACGGGGACAGAAGGAGGTGAACCATAAAGGCACAGCCCATCTGTCCTTGCCTCCCAGACACTGGGCTCCAGGGCTGGGTCACTGCCACCTTTAGGGCTGTTTGGAGATAGTCTGCATGGGGACAGACTGCGCTGCTGCTTGCTGTGGTGTGAAGACAGCTCTGCAGAGTGCCCAGTGGATGATGCCACCCCTCACTTCTCCTTCCTCTCCCCTCCAGTGCCAGGCCTGGGGACAGTCCCCTTCTCCTTCACCCCCTCGCTCATCTCTGCAGAGCGCCTGTCGCTCCCAGGCCACCATAAACCACTGGGCAGGACCCGCTCGGAGCCCCTGCCCCAGAACCCCAAGGCCATCCAGCAGCAACTGGTGTACCAGCAGCATCACACCCAGTTCCTGGAGAGGCTCAAGCAGCAGACGCATCTGGGCAAGGTGAGTCCTGGAGGCCCAGCCTGGGCTTGTAGGAGGCAATGGGAGAGATGCTAGAAGGGGGCAGGACACCATCACTACCTGCTGGGCAGTAAGTAGGAGATGTCCAGGGCCAAGTCCTAGCCAAGCATAGAATCATAGAATGGTTTGGGTTGAAGGGACCTTAAAGCTCATCCAGTTCCAACCCCCTGCCACGGGCAGGGACACCTTCCACTAGAGCAGGTTGCTCCAAGCCCCTGTGTCCAACCTGGCCTTGAACACTGCCAGGGATGGGGCAGCCACAGCTTCTCTGGGCACCCTGTGCCAGTGCCTCAGCACCTTCACAGGGAAGAACTTCTTCCTTATCTCCAACCTGAACCTCCCCTGTTTCAGTTTGAACCCATCACCCCTTGTCCTATCGCTCCAGCCCCTGATGAAGGTCCCTCTCCAGCACCCTTGTACCCCCTTCAGACACTGAAGCTGCTCTGAGGTCTCCACACAGCTTCTCTTCTCCAGGCTGAACAGCCCCAATGTTCTCAGCCTGTCTTTGTATGGGAGTTGCTCCAGCAACTGCTCATCCTCGTGGCCTCCTCTGGACTTGCTCCACCAGCTCCATGTCCTTATGCTGAGGACACACAGTGCTGCAAGTGGGGTCTCACCAGAGCAGAGCAGAGGGGGAGAATCCCCTCCATGACCTGCTGCTCACACCCTGGGCGTGCAGCCCAGCACACAGAGGGGTTTCTGGGCTGAAGCCGGGTCATGGGGAGCTTCTCCTCACCCAGCACCCTAAAGTCCTTCTCTTTAGGGCTGCTCTGAAAAGCACCTTGCATGTGAGATGCTGCCTTGCGCAGCCGCATGGCAGCAAGCTGAGGGTACCTGCTCAGCTTCCTTGGCTCCCACATTCACTGTGCTCCTCCCCTGAGGGGCCCTGCCACCCCCTATGACCTTCTTGGCCTGGGCTGTCCCCTGCCACCTCCCTGAGCTCCCTGTGACCCTGTGCTGCAGCGCATGGCTAAATCCAGCGAGAAGCCCCGGCTGCGGCAGATCCCCTCCTCGGAGGACATGGAGGCCGAGGGGACACTGCCAGAGGCTGAGAGCAGTGACCCAGCAAGGACACGTGTGGAGCCCCCACGGCCGGGGAGCAGCCTGAAGGAGCCTGAGAGGACACAGAAGATGATGCAGCCTCAAGAGGAGCTTGTCCTACAGCAGGTACCCAAGGGCTGGCAGGGCTGAGAGAGCTCCAGGCTGCCAACGTGAAGGAGCCCTTTCCCTGCTGGGCACAAGCACCCATGGGCAAAAGGGACAGTGCCTTCCCTGGCTGCCCCAAGCTCCGTGGAGCACTCAGGAGGGCTTGAAGCCATCATAACAGGTTCAGGAATGGGCTGTAAGAGGTGGAGTTCCTAGCCTTGTCTCCTCTCCAGTTGTGCTTAGATGCTTTGAGCATTAGTCCTGATCAGGCAGCTTGCGGAGATCCCTGCCCTGCCATCTGGAGCAATTCTTTGCTCCATCCCTTGGTGCCTCCCATTAGAGGCTTTGCATAAACCCAGTAAAGCTGATAGCATTTGGGAGGACTCAGATCTGACCCTGAGAGCTGCCTCCATAAAGGGCTGCTGTGTGGGTCAGGCCACAGGCCCCACATCAACACCTTCCCTGAGCTCAGGGCTAGGACAAGTATGAGAGCTGCAGCCACCCCTGGTGTCAGCAAGGCTGAGCATCATCCCCACATTGCTGTGCCTTGCAGCAGGGCTGCTCTCCGGCAGAGAGCAGCAGATCACAGACTGGTTTGGGTTGAAGGGACCTTAAAGCTCATCCAGTTCCAACCCTTGCCACGGGCAGGGACACCTTCCAGTAGAGCAGGTTGCTCCAAGCCCCTGTGTCCAACCTGGCCTTGAACACTGCCAGGGATGGGGCAGCCACAGCTTCTCTGGGCACCCTGTGCCAGCGCCTCAGCACCCTCACAGGGAACAACTTCTGCCTTCTATCCAACCTGAACTTCCCCTGTTTCAGTTTGAACCCATCACCCCTTGTCCTATCGCTCCAGTCCCTGATGAAGGTCCCTCTGCAGCATCCTTGTAGCCTCCTTCAGGCCCTGGAAGCTGCTCTGAGGTCTCCACTCAGCTTCTCTTCTCCAGGCTGAACAGCCCCAATGTTCTCAGCCTGTCTTTGTATGGGAGTTGCTCCACCCCCTGCTCATCCTCGTGGCCTCTTCTGAACTCGCCCCAGCAGCTCCAGATGCTGCAGGACATGTCCCAGCTCCTGCAAACCCTCTCCAAGCCCCCCCAGCATGGAGGGGGCTGCTGTATCCAGACCTAGGGAGGGTGCACAGTGTAGTCCTCCCTTCCCAGTGCTGGGTGATGCTGCTCTCTGGTTGTGCCTTGCTCTGGATGCTCACCAACACCTCCCTCCACCAGGCATATCTGTGGGATTCCTACCAGCGTGTGCAGCAGCAGCTCCTCAAGCGCCAGCCCTTGCCTGACACCCCCATGGTCCCCACCATCCATGCGGGGCACAGGCCCCTCTCCAGGGCCCAGTCATCTCCTGCCACCGCCACCATCTCCCTTCCTGCCCAGGACACGGCCTCCAAGACACTGTCCCTGCCCGTGCAGGAGCAGCCAGCCAAGCCTCACTTCACAACAGGTACAACCAGCCCCTGTGTGGGGCTGTCACCACCGGAGCAGCAGCAGGGGCTGGGGATGAGCTGGAAGGGAGGTGAGGATGCTCAGGGGCAGCTTAGCATCAATCCTGCTCACTCCCACACTCATAAATGCTTGGGAGTGCTCTGGCTGGCTGCAGAAAGAGCAGACAAGCCACGAGGGTCCCCTTCTCCTTATCTAAGGTGGCTTTTCCAAGCAGGACTTGCCCATCTGGCCCCTTGGCTGCTGTCCTGGTCCAGTGATCCTGGCAAGGTTCAGCTCTCTTACACATCCAAGGCAGGATTTGCTTCAAGCACATTGGGACAGAGGCTCCCATGGTTTGAGGGAGATTTTAGTCAAACCAAATAGTTTTGGGTGTTGAGGGTGATGTTCAGCCCCTAAAAGGAGCTGAATTTGGATCAGCACCATCAAGGCCTGGGGTGTCCAGCCCAGAACTGGGACAGCAGCTCTCCTTGTGCCTTGCAGGGCTGGTTTATGACTCGGTGATGCTCAAACACCAGTGTTCCTGTGGTGACAACAGCAACCACCCGGAGCATGCGGGCAGGATCCAGAGCATCTGGTCCCGTCTGCAGGAGAGGGGCCTGCGCAGCCAGTGCGAGGTGAGTGCCAGCAGCAGGGTGGGAGCTGGACCCCGTCCGGGATGGGGATGCTGGTGTGAGCTCTCATCCTATTGGTGTGATGGAGTATCCTGCTCCCACCTCCGTCCCTTTTGCTCCCACATCTTCTCAGCCTGTTCACTACCATTATCCAGAGGGCTTGGGCTCGCCCTTTGCTTGCAGTGATAAGTTGGAGCATGTTGGTGTGACCATAGAATCATAGAATGGTTTGGATTGGAAGGGACCTTCAGCCCAAAGGTCCTCCAGTTCCAACCCCCTGCCACGGGTAGGGACACCTTCCACTAGAGCAGGTTGCTCCAAGCCCCTGTGTCCAACCTGGCCTTGAACACTGCCAGGGATGGGGCAGCCACAGCTTCTCTGGGCACCCTGTGCCAGCGCCTCAGCACCCTCACAGGGAAGAACTTCCTTATCTCCAACCTGAACTTCCCCTGTTTCAGTTTAAACCCATCACCCCTTGTCCTGTTGCTACAGTCCCTGATGAAGACTTCGTTTGGCAGCAGCAGCGTGCTCTGCTGGAAGATGGGTGTAGGGAGAGGGGTGATCCCTATGGAAACAGGGTGTTTTGGCAACTCTGGGAACATCACTGTGGGTTCCACTCTGTTGGAAGCCTTGCCCTGGTGTAGCTGGGCTGTCCCACTGGGACACCTCCACCCTCGGAGGGTGCTGTGCTCGGGTGGGAGAGCCTGGATCTCCCACTTGGAGCAGCTTGGTCACAGCCCCTGTGTGCCACAGTGCCTGCGGGGACGCAAGGCCACGCTGGAGGAGCTGCAGTGTGTCCACACCGAGCGCCACGTCTTCCTCTATGGCACCAACCCCCTCAACCGCCTCAAACTGGACAACGGGAAGCTGGCAGGTGAGTGCCCATCCACACCACAGCAGTGCCCTCACCCTCTGCCTGTCCCTGCCCGGCTCCCAGGGCACCCTCAGCCCTGGAATTGCACCAGGCAGCTTCCCTGGAGGCTGCTTCTCATCCTGCTGAGCAGCCAGGTCAAACCTCGCTGTCCCGCAGCATTCCCATTCCCAGCTCTAAGTCCTCCCTGTCCCCTCTCTCTGCAGGGATCCTGTCACAGCGGATGTTTGTCATGCTGCCCTGTGGAGGGGTGGGGGTAAGTGCTCCATCTCTGCTTTGGCTGGGTTTGGATGGGGTTATTCTGTCCCCTGTGAGGGTTTGAGCGGAGAGGGAGCTCCCAAAGCCATTGGGCTGCTGAGGTTTGGGCAGCCTCAGGTGGGAACGCTCCATCTGTGGTCATTGTATCAGAGCTTAGGTCCTTGGGATGGTCCTGAGCATCCCCCCCCTGCAAGGGGATTCTTGATGCCTCCTTACTCTGGAGGACACAGCAACTAAAAGCCCCTCACAGCCATTTCTAAGAGCCTGGGGTGTCAGAAGGGATTGAGCTGGAGGGAATGGCTGGGGGAAGCCACAAGCCATGGTCTCCATTGAGGAAGGGGAGCAGTGTTCTGGGGACAGCAGCTCCCCACTTCTCTCCAGACACCTCTGTGGCCTCTCCTTTCACAGCTTGCCGTCCTGGTTTCTCTCCATTCACTGCGTTCTCCTCTCTTCCTCTCTCTGTCTCTGTCCTTCTCTCTCTTTCAGGAAGGGTCTCACTCCATGCCTTCCTGCTGCCTCTTCTGGTTCTCCTCCTCTCCTTGCCCCCGCTGCTGGGCACCAGCTCTTCTCAGCCCCGTTTGCATCTACTTTCCCTGCTCTGCCTCCCCCTCCCTGCTCCCCTGTGTGCCCCGAAGGCAGGGGGGGGCTGGAGCTGCCCCTCTCCGTGGGCATTGGGGAGCCTTTGAGTTGCACACATGGCGTTGATCAGAAGAGACGTTGGGTTTTCCGGCTCTGGCTCAGCCCTTGACGTGATGCTGATCAAACCAACATGTTTGCTTAAACAATACAATAAGATAAAGAAGGTAAAGAGCGTTTTCTCAGTCACTTCTTCCAGCCCCCGGGTGCAGGGGGAGATGCTCTGTGTGGAGCTGAGCTGGGGCTGACAGCAGGCAGAGGAGCTGCCAGCCTGGAGCTGCCAATGGAGCTTGCCCCATTGCGTGTGAGGTGGTCCAGCTCCACCATGCCCTTCAGCTTATACAGAGCTTCAACCCCTGGCCCCAAGCAGGGCAGCTGGCAGAGCCCATGGTCCTGTACTGAGCAATCCTCCCTCCCATCTCACTGATGCTCTTGCTTCTAGGTGGACAGTGACACCATCTGGAACGAGCTGCATTCCTCCAACGCTGCCCGCTGGGCTGCAGGCAGTGTCACCGAGCTGGCCTTCAAGGTAGCCACCAGGGAGCTGAAGGTAGGTTGGCTTCATGTGGAGGTCCCAGAGCTGTGCCATCACCCCCTGGCTGGGCAAGAGCGGGGCTGTGGGGTCTCACGGGGTGCTCATAGCCCTGTGGGCTCCATCCCTGGAGGGACCAGCCACATAGAGGGGGTGTGTGACACTGGGGGCAGCAGCTCTGATCACCTTGCCTTTGTTTTGTCCCCAGAATGGCTTTGCTGTGGTGAGGCCACCAGGACATCACGCGGATCCTTCCACTGCCATGTAAGGGCCCCTTCCCAAGCTGCAGGCCTTAAGGCTGGCACGTGGGAAGCCCCAAAAACCAGCTCCTTGGCTCAAAGTCGCTCCAGACTGAGCCCCATCCGTCTCCTGGCCAGGGGGAGAGGGGAGGGTGATTCCACCCTTTGGGAAGCCAGGAGGGAAGGATGCTCAGGAAGCATTAACCAGCTCCGACTCCCTCTTCCCAGGGGATTCTGCTTCTTCAACTCGGTGGCCATTGCTGCAAGGCAGCTGCAGCAGAAAGGGAAGCTCAGCAAGATCCTCATTGTGGACTGGGTGAGTCCCCTCTGTCCCCCTGCGTGTCCCTGCTCCTCCTCAGGACATCCCTGGGAGTGGGTGTCTGCATCTCCTCCCAGCTCTGGTTTAGAGCTGGACCAGAGAGCAGCAAAACCTCCTCCTGCAGGAGCATGGCTGGGAACCACCCCATAGGATGGGGAAGCAGGAGCAGATGCTGGGGGTCCCAGCCAGAGATCCAGTTGCTTTTAGCTCTCCTAAGCCATTGGGCCACCCTTAAGGCTTAAAAGGAGAGCTTCTGCCAATCTTTTTCTCCCTCCAGGATGTTCACCACGGCAATGGGACTCAGCAGATCTTCTACAGAGACCCTGATGTTCTCTACATCTCTTTGCATCGTCACGATGATGGCAACTTCTTCCCTGGTAGCGGGGCTGCTGATGAGGTACAAAGCACTGGGGATGGCAGAGCTGGTGGCCAAGGTGACAACCAGGAGGACAGGGCACTGGTGGGTCAGAGCAGAGGGTAGTTCTGTGTCAGTGCCTTTCCCATTGATGCCTCATCCTGCCTGGCTCACCCACTTGGCTGCCTCAGCATCCTTGAAGGCCTCATCCAGAGCTTCACTGCTGTCCTTGCTTTCTCCCAGGTTGGTGCTGGCCCTGGTGAGGGATTTAATGTCAACGTGGCCTGGACTGGGGGGCTCGACCCCCCCATGGGTGACCCTGAGTATCTGGCTGCTTTCAGGTAGTTCCTTGTGTCTCTGCTCACCTCCTCTCGCACTCCCTATCAGGCTGAGCCAGCACTTCACCCCTCGTACTTGTCTTTACCCACAGGACAGTGGTGATGCCGATTGCACACGAGTTCTCACCCGATGTGGTGCTGGTCTCTGCTGGCTTCGACGCAGCCGATGGCCACCCACCCCCCCTGGGTGGCTACAAAGTCTCTGCTAAATGTAAGGAGGTGGAAGCAGCACCACAGCCTCAGGGCAGGGTGCTCCCACTGCCCACCCGGGCTGGGGCCACAGCAGAGGGGTGGCAGCTCTCCAGAGGGAGCTGGGGAAGAGCTGTGGGGTTGTATCAGCATCAAGGCTCAGGGCAGCAGCATTTTGGGGCTGAAAACCTCCTTCTTGGGCTTCTCCTCCAGGTTTTGGCTACATGACAAAGCAGCTGATGAGCCTGGCTGGTGGAGCCATCGTCCTCGCCCTAGAAGGTGGCCATGACCTTACAGCCATCTGCGATGCATCCGAGGCCTGTGTGTCAGCCTTGCTGGGCAACGAGGTGAGGGCTGGGGGGCTGTTCTGGTGCTGTGAGCCCGGAGCTGGGCACAGCTCCCTCCTCTTGACCCCCTCGTGTCTTCATTGGGCAGCTGGACCCTCTCCCAGAAGAAAGCATGAGGCAGAAACCCAACCCCAACGCTGTGCGCTCCTTGGAAACGGTGCTCCAGGTCCAGAGTGAGTGTCCCAGCGCTGGGGCTCTGTGGAAGGGGCAGGAGTTGGCATTTCCTCCCCTCTCCAAGGGGACATGTGGCATAAAAGACCCCAGTGGAGCCCTCCATCATCATGAGAGGGTGAAGCTCAGAGGGCTGGGCCACCCTTACCCTGATTTTGCTTGTCCTGCAGGTAAATACTGGGTGGCTCTGCAGCGCTTTGCCTCCAAGCTGGGCTGCTCCTTCCTGGAGGCACAACATCACGAGGCAGAAGAGGTGGAGACAGTCACAGCCTTGGCCTCCCTCTCGGTGGCCGTGATGGTGGAGAAGAGGTGATGCTCTTAACCTGACCCTGGGAGATGTGGGTGCCCCTGGGTCCAAGCTGTGCTCTCATAGGGGTGGCAGCAGAGAAGGACCATGTCCTACAGCCACATGAGCTCCTGGGAGGTCAGGACAGTGCTGGCTTTAAGCAGGCTGTGGGACATAGACGTTATAACTGACCTCCCCACCAAGAGCTCTGACCCTGCAGCCCCCAGCAGATAGGACCCCAATGTTCAGCATCAGTGGGTGGTTGAGGTCCTGCAGCCACATGGGCAGGACCTGGGTTGGCTTCTGGGAGATTCAGTGCTGGGCTCTTCCCAAACAAGGTGAAAATGAGACCAAATCCTCTTCCCTTCCTTGGAGGATGGAGGTGTGGGGGAATGTCACCTCCCTTCAGGAGGCCACCACCTTTTTCTCATCCTCTATGTGGGTCTCAGTGGAGCAGGAAGCACTGGCAAGGCTTGTTGGATACCTCCAGAAGCTGGCCCCTTGATGCTGTTGTGTCACACAGGTCTCCTCCTCATCTCCTGTGTCTTATTTCTCCATTTCAGGCCACAAGACGAGCCAATGGAGGAGGAAGAGCCCATGAACCAGTGATGAGCGGTGACGTTCTCTGCTCCCCTGCTTCCAGGACGTGGCTGGACTCTCCTGAGCCCAAGTGCTCACTCTTCACTCCTGGCTTCCCGTTCGCCACGTCCTCCTCGCTCCCCGAGTCCCGGCCCCCGATGGCCTGGACCTTTGGCTGCAGGAGTCCCATTAAGGATGCTCCTGCAGCCACCTGGAAGACGTCCTCCTGCTCGGGACCGCTGGAGAACCACAGACTCCCTCTGCACGGCATGGCCTTGCGGGCCTGGACCGTGCCTGCAAACAGTCCCCAGCCTTTGGGACCTGAAACCCTCCTTGGGGTTGTGTGTGAGATGCCTCCACCGCTCTGGCCTTCTCCTGGGATCTTCCTCACCCTTGGGGAAGGGGGTGGGTGTTGGGATGGATGTTGTGGCCGTGCTGCGGGTGGTCGGAGCCACCTTTGGGACTGCACCCAGAGCTCCTTTATGGCCAGGCAGTGATGCCTTTGAGAAGCAGCCCTGTTTTGCTCGGGAGGGACAGGCTCTGTGTCTTCTCGTGAAGGTTTCCTGGCTGCCCTTCCTCTGGCAGGGCACAAGGTGGACAGTGACACGGGGCACGGGCTTGTTCTGCACAAGAAGGGGTTGGAGAGCTGTGGACGATGCGCCCAGGCCCTGCAGCCTGGGAAGAGCAAGGGCTGGAGTGTCTGCAGTGCCCAGGATTGCACCTCTGGCTCATCCTAACCACTAACCAGAGCGGGACCCCCTCTGGTGCTGGGGCTCTGATTTGCACTATATACAATTGACGTGTGCTAATGTGAACCTTCCCTGCTCTTCTTTCCGTGGGAATTTTGGGAACAGCCACATCTTCGTGGTGCCTTGAGCCCTTCCCAGCATCCTGCTGACCTGAGGATCTGCGTCAATGTAGGTTGATCTCTCTGTGATCCCTAAAGCAGGGGCAGCCCAGCCCAGTGACCCCCTGAGCCCACCCTGCAGCTGCACCCCAATGGGCTCCTCTTCTCCAGCTCAAATCGAGTCCTGTTCTCATGGAATCATGGAATGGTTTGGGTTGAAGGGACCTTAAAGCTCCTCCAGCTCCAACCCCTGCCCCGGGCAGGGGCACCTTCCACTAGAGCAGGTTGCTCCAAGCCCCTGTGTCCAACCTGGCCTTGAACACTGCCAGGGATGGGGCAGTCACTTTGGGGTGACAGAGGCAGGGTCAGGCCCCCCACAATGAGGTGTCCATCTCGATTTGCTTCTGCCCATCTCATACTGCCCCAGGGCATCATGTGGCTCCTCACCCCAAGAGCATTCCCTGTGTCTTTCCCTGTGTCCCATGGGTTGTCCCATAAGGACAGGTCCCTGCTTGGGGTGCTGGGTGCAGTGTGGCTTGGGCAGGGGATGGATGGGACACTGAGAGCTCAGCAGGCCCAGAGAGGAGATTCTGTAAGAGGAACAAGGGAGGAGAAAGAAAGAAGGAACAAAAGGACCTTGGAAGAATGAACCATTCCTGTGCCCAGATCAGGTTCCAGCAGCGCCAGCCTGGGCTGGGGAGGGGTGAGTCCCTTCAGCCCTGGGTGCCACACACAGAAGTCATCGTGGCCTCCCCATGGCACTGCCCATACGCTCCTGAAGGCTGCCTCCATCATCCCCCTGCTGCTGGTCCTGATGTGGGCACCTTCTTGCTGGGCAGGAGAGAGGCTGCCACATCACAGTGTCACGTCCTTGGGCAGGAAGGGGTTAAAAGCACCCCAAACCCTCTCTGTGTCTTCTCAGGTGTAGATTTCATCCCTCCATCCTGTGGGTCTCCTCCCCAAGGTTGGGTGGTGGGAAGGACCTGCTGCTTCTCCAGCCTTGGGGCACTTGGGTGGCTCTGGTGTCCCCAGTGGCCCCTTCCCTTTGCTCCATCCCCATGGTCCCCATGATGTGGCTCGTCTGATGCCACCACCTTTCCCTCCACCTGCCTCAGTTTCCCTTCCCTGCCTGGTCCCAAACTCACTCCCGTTTCTCCCAGTGGGTCCCAGCAGGAGCGATGTGACCCACAACTGCTTCTCGCTTCCGAGGAAGCCCAAAGCTCAACCTCAAATTTGGGCCCCAGGAGAAACCTGTGGGTGCAGCTGGTTGAGCTCAGTGGTGGAAGCTGCTGCAGAGGAACATGACCTGAGCAAATGGCCTCGTCCCTCACTTCACTTCCAGGTTTCCTCTGGAAAACAAGCTGGGATTGATGAACTCAAGGGCTGCCCCTTCCCAGCCTCCAGCTCCTGGCTAGGAGCACCCAGTGAGACCATCAGGAGCAGAAGTCATTCATCCCTTGTGTCCCATGTGGTGGGTCACCCAAACCAGACCTGAAACCCGTCGCTGATGTGCCAATGGCTCATGGGAAGCACCAGCCCCATCTCCCAACTGGTCTCTTGTGGTTTGAACCCCACAGACAGCACCAAGCAATGCAGTGGTGACATGGGGGGGTTCATGTGAGTATGTGCTTGCTTGGAAGGGTCCCACCTCCCCATAGAGCGGCATCTCCTTGTCCTCAGATGTCCCCTCAACATCCCTTAGAGGGGTGTCCACTGAGCGGGGAGGCTGGTGGGTCCCATGGGTGGAGGCCCTGCCATGGTGACGCTGAAGCCCAGGTCTGGGTGGGTGCTCCCACTGCTTGGTTAGGACCTCACCAGGTTCCCATCAGGTGGAAGAGTCCCACCATGAAGCCCATGGTGGAATCTCCTCCAGCTCCAGCAAGGAACAAATCCTCTGCAGCATCCCCGTGGCCTTCCCCATGCATCCCACATGAGCATCCTCCACCCCATTGTAAACTGAGCATGGGACCTCCGAAATGGGTACCGGGTCACCAAAATCACCCACATTTCCAAGCTGATGGAGGGTTTGTTGGCCTCGTGCCCCCAAGGATGCTGTGGGACACCCAACGTCACACTGGGGTGGCCATCCCTTGGGAATGGGGTTTGTTGGGGCTTATTGAGGCTTTGCCCCCAAGACACATGAAGATGTTAAGGGCCAGAACATCACCAGCTCCATCTCCTTGCCCTGAGCACCTTTTCCCCACCATAACAGCACCATGACTGTGAACATTGAGAAGAAAAGCCAAACCTGGGTTCAAATAGTTCCTTCCTTAGAGCTGATGTTTTCCTCATTTGGAAATAAGGCAAATTAGGGATTTAAGGAAAAAAAACAGCACTCAACAAGATGGTACTTAAAAAAAGAAGGAAAAAAGGAGCATTTAACCTTTTATTACACGATCGGTTTGGAAGCCAGAGCCTCCACTTCCAGAGGTGTTTACCCTTTGCTTTTAAAGCCCATTTGATTTGAGAGGGGGAAGAAAATGTCCATTTCTACCTGTTTCCCCTTTCCCATGTCCAACACGTCGCTGGAGCCGCCCCAAAGCTCTTTGCAATGGGAGGTTCCCTTCCCTGAGCACATTCAGCTCCTTGGGAAGGCTGCGCTCGGCTCTCGGAGCAGGGAATCCACTCCCATTGTACAGCCAGAAACGGGGGATTACAGAGGAAAAGACAGTCTGAGCCCGGCTGTCGCTTCCTGGTGGATTCTCTGGTGTGTAATAAAGCCTGAGCAGTAACTGAAGCTGCTCTTGAGTGGCTCCCAATGCTTCTCCCACACGGATCACTTCAGGTCCCACTTTATTTCCCCCTTTTTCTGCTATAACAAGCGGAAACCCCAGATTCTCTTTTGCCCAATGGATATAAAAGGGACCGAGCAGCCACTGATGGAGGGCGCAGGGATGGGCACCATTCCTTAGGGTTGAACCTCGGAAAATTCCTCCTGGATTTCCATTATTGGGATTGTCAGGAAGCCCCAAAGCCCCTCCATCATCCCCCCATCATCTCCACAACCCCCCAACTCGATCTCATGCTTGGAAGCCTGAATCGCCCCCCCACCAGTGCCAAGTGTCCCCATACTCCCCCTTTCCCATCGGGAAGGGCTGTTCATAACATCTCCAGCCTCATTTTTCCAATCTTTTCCAAGAAATCCAACAGAGCAGATGATGTTGAGTCATGTCCATGTACTGTGGGTAAGTGGAGGGTGTTGGGACCCCTGGGGTTCATGGAGGGGATCAGCAGCCCCCCCAAATCCACTCCACATGCCAGGCAGCCACACAAACCATGGTGTCCTTGTGGTGGAGACCTTCCGAGCAGGATTAAGTGGACATCACCCATGAGCCGTGCTCCAGCCTCGGCCAAACCCTTGGATGCTGTGTCTCACATCCATGTGAGGGGTCTATGGAGCAGTGAGGACCAGGCCAGCAAGGGAGGACTCAAGCCCTTCCCATCATCATCATCATCCTGAGAGAAGTTGTCCTGCCTGGTCCTGGCAGGAGGCAGCTGCAGGGGGATATGGGGAGGATGGAGCCTGTTGATCCAGGAACATCAGCTTCTTGGGAAGCAGGAGGAGATAACTCAGTTCTTACCTGCGAGTCAGGAATAAATTACACCCTGAAGAGTTTCATACTCAGCATCCAAACAGCTCATTCCCGAGCCTGGGTCTGGGATCGGGTCCCTCTTTCCCAGCCCTGAGGTTTGGAAGGGGCTGGTGGGGTGGGATGAGGCTCCCATTCTCCTGCTCACTGCGGATGCTGTGGTCAAGTGTTGGGGTGCTGGGTGGCCGGGTCTGTTGTTTCCATTGAGGCAGAGGTGTAAGACCTAAAGGGAGACAGGCAGGGTCAGCCTGGCTGCAAGGCACTGAGCTTGGCTCGGCAGAGCCAGCACAGGCTTCCCAAAATCAGGCACAATCCAGTGCTTGGCTGGGACCCCAGCGAGGGGAAGAGCCACACTCAGTTCCTGGCTCCTGAGCCTTCGTGCTTTGCATTCGCAGACTTCCCCGTAGCCACAGGGAATTGCATGGGACACGCTGGGAAATGTCCCAGCACCTGAGCTCACCAAATCACAGCTTCTCCGTGAGCACAGCGAGGCTGGAGAAAGGAAGCAGCTGCGCTGCTCGTCTCTCCCTGTGCTCCATGGGGAGAACAGGCGTTATCCCGTGATGAATTGTTCCCTCTGGAGCCGAGAGGGCGACAGCCTGTCCCTGGGGCTGGCGACGCCGGAGGGACCCTTTGGAGCCGCTGCCGGACGCCAGCCTGGAGCCAGGGGCTGTGGAGCAATGACAGGAGCCAGGCAGGAACCAAGCCCTGTGGGGCTTCATGTTGGTGGCATGTTGGTGGCTCTGGGCTTCCTCCCCATCACACCAAGGTCCTGCTTTTATTTCATCCCCCCCCAGCTTTGCCTCCTGCTTTTCTAGTCTCTCCTTGTGCAGCAGCCGAGACCTTTAACGCTTTACAGAGGAGCCTGGAGAGGAATAAATCAAACCCTCCACTGATTGAGGTAATGCAGCCCCTGCCCACCCTGTCTGCAGGAGAGACAAAGTATCCCCACAGCCTGACGTGTCCCATCGCTGACCCTTTGGGATTGTGGTCCCAAAGGCCCGTGGTGGGTGCTGTGCACATCCAATGGTGCATCAGGCAAGCAAAAAGGCTGGTGTCCAACCGGCACGGCAGAGGGATGTCCTGGGTTGTGGGAAGCATCAGCACGAGCATCTCAGCCACATAGAAAACTGAATAATCCTCATGGAACGGCCACGTGTCAAGCAAACAAGGTCTAACACCGAATAACACACTAAGGGCATGATTGTAATGGTTGGACTTGATCTTAAAGGTCTTTTCCAACCTGGGTGATTCTGATTCTGTGATTGTGAAGGGTGCTGAAGGGTTGCAGGAGCCTCCAGAGGGGACCGGTCCTGCTCTGAGTGTGCAGGGCTTGGGGATGGATGGACACGGGGCTGATGTGGACCTGACAATGGAGCCAGGGAGCCGCAACCGTCCTCAATGCCACCCTTCCCTCCCTCCTGCATCAACACCCTCGTCTCTGCTCAGGTACAGCCCCTATCAAAGGCAATTAAATGCAAACTCCATCTTGATGCATCTCCTCCGTTCCCTCTCAGCTCCCAGGTGCATTCCCATGACACTTGGCAGTGAAATACGGGCTCATTTCAAAGGCATTCCATGGGCTGAGACGGAGCCAGCCGGGATCATAAACCAGCAGATGGGTTAATGCTCGTGAGGGCTGCCTCTGGAATTGTATCTCAGTTTGAGTTTTAACTCATCCTGAGGACCTGCCTCCTCATGATGGAGATGAGCCCGGTCCCCCTGCGCAGGTTCGGTGTTGAGTTTTTCCTTCTTTTAATAGAAAGGTGGAAGGTTTTGATGGGAAAAAGGGTGTTCTGATAGTGAAACAAATGGCAACCCCTTTGACATGTCCTTGTGCCCAGGGACTTGGAGAGGGATGGATGGATGCCTGCTCAGTGCCAGAGCAAAGAGCAAATCCCAGCAGCATCCTGCCAGAGCGTGAGGATGGGAGCAGAGAGGTCGGACGGGATTTCACACGGCCCTTGACCCAAATGGAAAACAAGAATTCCCAGGATTTGGGCAACTCCTCGTCTCTTCTGGGAACTCAAACCAAAAGTGAAAGCTGATTCCTGCCGGCACAGCTCCTCACCCGCTGGACCCAGCTATGGGGAGCCTGGTGCCTGGTTTGCCCCAGCGCAGGGGTCTGGGGTCACCTTGACCAGTTTAACCAGTAAATGGACCCACTTCATGATGCTTTTAAAGGTGCCAGGGTGGGAAGGAAGCTCACCCGATGGGACTGTGCTTTCCTGCAGAGGGATCTCAAGGAGCTGTTTGAAGCGGCTGCTGCTGGCAGCGCATTGTGTGAGCGGACCTGGTGCGGGGAGGGGGCTCTGCCCCAGCTCCTTCAATCCCCTCCTGCTCCAACACTGTGCAATGAGACGTGCTTATAAATACAGGAAAACCAAGCAGCCACCCGACCAAGCAGACTCTGAGCAAGAGCAACAGGCCCCAAAGGGAAGATTTATCCAAGGTCTTTCCAGATAGACAGTTAAGTGAGGGCAACACGACAAAGACGATAAATCCAGGGAGACAAATGAAGGGCAAGGAGTATCATCCCTTACTGCTCCGCCAGTCTTCCCCCCCGCCCCCCCAGATTCCAGCCTCATTTTCTCCTCTTCAGCAGCAAAAGGAACCATTTGAATGTGCTCAACCCATGAACTTGGGGGACTTCAAATATTGCTTTTTCTTGCCTGAGGGCTCAATCCCGCTTTCCCCGGACGATGTCTCCTGTTTAACAAGGGCATATCCACATCCAGCTATTCCCGCACCCTTTGATATTTAATAGGCTGAGTTCCAGTGGAGACCGGGACACCATTAACTGCTTTACATTATGAATTACAGCCCCATTGCAAGCGCTGGGTTAATTCAGTTACGGGAGAGCCAGACGCAGCCTCTCCAGCTCCAGCATCGCTTCCCCTGTGGCTGTTCCCTCCTTTTGGTCTTTGCTGAGCAAATCCCCCTCCCGTTTTACCTCCCTTCCCAAGTGGGCTTTGTAATTGGTACCCAAACACTGCGGCAGGTTGGCACAAAGCAGGTTATTATCTATTCAGCTAAAGGATGCTTTGCCTCCAGGCAAGCACTTGGAGCCGCTTGGGATGAATATTAACCAGGAATGATAAGCAGGGTGAGCATGCCACGCTCCCAGGACAGGAGGGGTTTTAACAGGAAGGCTGTTTTATTTAGCAGAGGGATCTTTAAGATCATAAAGGGTCTTTAATCCCCCTGTTTATCATGGGAACATGATTCCTGCTGAGCACTCAGCTTAAATAAACCTAGGTCTAAAATAGGTCTAACCAGCAATGGCCGGGCACAGAGCTGAACGTCAGCTCATACACGCAAGCGGGAGCAGGAGTGTGTGTCTGGAGGTGACGGGGAGCATGCACGGAGCATCCCAAACCCCCCAGAGCAGGATAACCCCACTATGAACTCACAGGGCTGCCAGAATGTGATGCCCAGAAGAGAGTGAGGAATGCTCTGGGTGGATACAGGCTCACTCTGCTCCTGGGGCTCAGCATCCCAACTGCCCCTGGCAGCTTTCTGGATTCTCAAAGTGAGAACGAGCAACCACACGCTTTGCTTCTGTCCAAAGGAGAAGGCGTCCTGTGGCCAACGGGCAGTGATCCTGTACCCAGTAAGGCCAGACTTTCATTCTTAAACAACCAGATCTGCCCTAAATACATGGGTTTAGAAAAGCAGTGGTTTCCCTGTTGGTTGGAAGAGATCTCCGTGAGGCTTGCAGGGAACTGAGTTTAAACGTGGCACGTCCTTAAGTGAAAATCCCCTGGGAGCTGGTCAGCATCTTTACCCAAACCTTTGCACCTACATCTGCAGCTCTGGCCTCAAATTCAGGTCTGTTCAGTGGTCAAACCCAGTGGTAGGAGGGCTGCTGGTGCTCATGGGGGTCACTGGTTGCAGCAGACGATCCCCCATTGCTTGTGCATCACTCGAGCCACATTGCAGGAGTTTCCTGTGATGTATTTGGTCTCAGAACAGCCACTTTTTCCTCCCTTTCCCACCCCCTCTGGCCTTTCAATCGTGACAGAGCAGATTATCTTTGCATTATGGCTTCTCCCGGTTGTACCCTAAAGGCACTGGGAGCTCGGCGCGGCTGCTGGTGCTGATGGCCTCGCATCGGGCTGCAGCATCGCACCAGTCCCTGTCCTGCTGGGGCTCAGCGTGGCTTAAAGTAGGGTCTTACACGCACCCAGCACAGGGTCTGGACTCTCTCGTGTTATAAATATGATGCTTCTGCCTGCATCGGGCACGCGGGTCCCTGCATGGAGTTGGGACTGCAGGAGGAGGAGAAATGGCACTGGCAGAAAAGAGTAAGAAAAGGGTCTCTCATGGGCAGCCCTTAGTGGTGGGTGCAAGAAGGAAACCACTTGCAATTGGCTTTCTAAGAGAAGCCCCTGGGGTGACACAAGGTTAATGAACCAGTGCCCGAACAAAGCCAGAAGTCCTGATCCTGTTTAAGGCCCAGCAGGGACTCTTAGGAGCTGGGCTGGGTTCCTATGACGTGTCCTTGAAGTCCACAGTTTGGGAATGTCCTCCAGAGCTTTCAGCTCCTGCACTGCAGGAAGCATTAGTGCATATCCGACCCTTCTCCCCTGGTCCCTCTTTCTCCCAGCCCAAGCAGATCTAAAGCACTGAAAATGGAATCATTCCCCTCTCCTCTTGGCAGCTTTGCCAGTGATTGCGGGATGCTCAGATGGTGCTGGGTGCCTCGAACAAAACCCTCCCTCGATATTTCATTCCCTGCGGTGTAGGATACCTACAGATCCAAAGGGATTGTGGATCCCATCTTATCTGCAGCACTTCAGGACAGGGACGGGAGAAAGCCTGGAAGCCTGGACCCACCAGGGCCACCCAATGGCTTCAGACAACGGCTGCTGAGTGTCACCAGGGATGAGACTCGGTGTTTCACACAGTGGAAGCAACAGCAGCCCTTGGCTGATGGTTTTGGGGTGCCGCTGCTCTCACTTGTGCCATTTTGACACCTCCTCAACCCAAGGACATTCAGGAGGGTGTCTGCTGATTTACAGGCCCTCCTGGGTTAATGTAGGGGGATAAATCAGACCTTTAAGCCCTGGTTTTAAAGCTTTCACTAGCCTGCCCCAGACCAGACCCCGCTCAATGGGATCAGTCACTGCTCGGCCCCCTCCAACCTCCTACAAGCCCCGGAGAGGTTGGGAATCACCACCTCCCTCAGTGGCATCTGGGGTTTGTTAAAGCAAATCACTTGCATGTGGATATGAGGAGGGGGCCATGAACTTCCCCCCGGGACCGAGCTGGGGAGATGCACTGAGGATGCAAGGATGTGCAGGGATGTGTCAGCAGGGAGGTGGCGATACATACCCCGGCTCAGTGGGATGCAGACATGGACCAAGCCCCTTCCATCCTCCAGACGGAGAAGGCATAGCTAAGCCTCTCGTGGGCCAGGTAGTTGCAGCTGGTGATCTTGTGGTCCAGCTCATCGCTCTGCAGGACCTGGTACAAGAAGTCTATGTAGCGGGCGGCCAGCTTGAGGGTCTGGATCTTGCTCAGCTTGTCGGAGGGCAGCGTGGGGATGATCTTCCGCAGCTCGGCGAAGGCGTCGTTGAGGGACTGGGTGCGTTGGCGTTCCCGCACGTTGGCGATGACACGCTGTGTGTGCACGTCCTCGAAGGGCTGCGGCACGGGGCTGCGCTTGCTCCGCTTGCCCTGCGGTGACGGGACCCCGCACTCCTCGGCCGCCTTCCCGCCCTGGCCGCGCTTGCGGTGGCATTTCTTGTGCAGCCGCTCGCCCTCCTCCTCGCTGGTGACCAGGCTGCCCTCGGGCGACTCCGGGCACATGCTTTCCTCTTTCATGCTCTCAGCACCTTGCAGGAGAAGGGCTCTGGGGTCTTCAGGAGACGCGGCAGCCGCAGCGCATGGGGAAGGTGGCCTGGAGAGGAGCCAGCGCCCGCGTCAAGAGGTGCAGCTTGGAGCATCCACCCTTCCCAAGCTTCCCAAGCCTTGCAGAGCCCTCCAAGGAGCTCGGTTGGTTTTTCCTTTGGGCTACGGAGAGGAGGGTGTTCGGATAACTTTGGGGAATGGCTCTTGCTGATAGGGTGAGGAGGACAGTGGGCGGACCAGGCACAGACCAATGCAGCCGTGCAAGGTAATGCAAACAGCAGTGGAGCTTATGGGTTCCAGATTTCCTCCTTCCCTCCTCCACCGACACCCCCAAGCCCCTGCAGCACAGATGCTCCTGCCTCCTGCCCGGATGTCAGGGGACGTTGCCTATGCTGATGTGAGCACCAGCCATGGACATCAAGGGAGACTTCTTTGAGTTTCAGTCTTGTCCTTTCATTTTTAAGCCCAGTTGACCCTGCAAAAGCCAGCCAGAAATAGTCACTTGTTCACTTGGGAATAGGAGACTTTTCTCTATGAGCGATCCAAGTGGAAATGTGGAGCCGTGGATGTTTCGATACAGGTTTTCTCTGAATCCAAAGGAAGAAGCAACAGTGACAGGTATCCATGCTGCTCCTGAGAAATGGTACAATCCAAAATGAACTTGAGTTTGCATCCACTCATCCATCCATTCATCATCCATCCATCTCTCTTCCTCTGTCTCCATTTCTGGCAGTCTACAATAGAATTCTACCAGTAGAATCAGCACAGAGAACTGGAGCCCATTGGTGGCCCATCATCCTGCCATGTCCAAAATGCTACTACACCTTTGGGAACCCCTAGAACCTTCCCATCTCCCTCTCCAAGGTGTTTCTTCTCCAGCATGTCTTGACCTAATCCAAGCTGCCTCTGCTCATCAGGCTCCCCTTGCATTGCTCCCTGCTCTTGGTCACCAGAAACTCTCACCCTGAGTCTCTTTGGGGGGACATTGAAGTCCCAGCATGATGCTCCGTGGCGATATTGGGATCCATTCCCAGCAGATCTCCGTAGCCCTTGCTACAACCTTGCTTTGTTATTCTGTCTTATGAGAGCAGGAAGGAGTGTTATGGGAATAAGACAGTTTAAAACAGTCACAGTAATTCATCAAAATAGTTAAAATCATACCAAAACCATAAGTTGTTGAGTTGACATCTCCTGTCTGTAGAGATAGAGTTAATTTAGCTCCTTTTCATAACAACTAACGAGTTTCTGTATAGACTATCTTGTACTAATAGAACTATGTAACATACTACAGCGTTCTCCTCCACCGAGGAGCCTGCACCGAGCCGCAGTGGGATCCTCTGCCCACCCCCAGATGGGAGTGACGTGGATGCAGCAGCTCAGGCTGAGCATGACCAGAGGCTGCAGGAGAGAGTCCTTGGAAAGGCAACGACCTTTCTCTATTGTCTTGCTGCGTGTCGTGAATTAACATTCTCCTCTTGTCATGTTATCTTCATCCTGAATAACCTACACTGTTGTACTGCAGTTACCTCTCTGCTCAAGAACCTCTCCTACAGCCTGGAGAGGAAGGGGAGGAGGATGTCCTCTCCCCTTTAGCGTTAGGGATGAATAAGAGCAAAAGGGACTTGGCCAACTGTTGTACCCATTTCCAGTAGGAGAATCCTCAATTCCAGCTCAGCTACAAGGCATTCCTTAAAAATGTGCTTCATAGAGCATGTATACCCTTGCTGACCATCTACACATCCCACTGTCCACCAGTGCTGACAGCAAACCCCTTTCCAACCCCTTTGCCTCCCTAATTGCAGTCATCCAGGTGCTACTTCTCCATGGGGATGCATGTATCCTGAAGGTGCTTTTCTCTATTTTAAGGCATGTGCTTTCACACCCCTCCATGGGCTTCTCTTGAACATCCTTCATGCTGAGGGGGGACCAAGTGAAAGGGCAACCTCAAACACCTCAGCCCCTTTCCCAGTGATGCTGGATGATGCTGGAAGTGTTCAAGGTCAATTGGACAGGGCTTGGAGCAACTTGGTCTAGTGGAGGGTGTCCCTGCCTGTCCAGGGGGTTGGAACTGGGTAAGCTAAAGCCCCTTCCAACCCAAACCATGCCCTGATTCCACGATTTGGGAGGGCTCTTTCTCACCCCCATGTGAAAACCACCCAATATTGCTGCAAGAAGGAAAAGATGCCCAAAACCAGACCGATACTGGGAGCTATTGGGGTGGAGCCCGGTGACTTCCCTCCTCCCGCGGTGCCGGCAGAGCATCAGCTCAACCCATTCCTCACATGCGAGCGTTGTCAAGACAGCGCCGAGCATCAGATGTTGCTGATGTGGAAAGACAATAGATCTCAGGGGCCCGGGAAAGCGAGAGGAAACAAAGGCAGAGGGAAAAATCCCCCAGGGAGGAAAGGATTTCGGCTGGATCCAGGGTCCTCTGATCCCGCTCAGCGCTGCCAAGGGCTGGGGAGCTGCCAGTTAACACCAGCTGAGGCCCAGGGCTTGTGCTTGGGCTTTCTTTTCTTATTAATATTTTTTATTGTTTTCCTTTTTTTTTTCCCCCTTTTTCTCTTGAAATAGTTCAATTGGATTTCACTGGAGAATGGCTTTGGCCCAAGGAAGCGAAGCTGGGGCTTGGTACTGATATCCTTGAGCAAAAGGAGAAACACAATGAGCTTTGATCTGCAGGAAGGATCAGCTGAACACCCCAAAAGGCTTTTTTTTTTTCCCCCAGATTTGGATGTTTTGTGGCAAGAATATTTTTTCCTTTAAACGTTTCAATATTTTTCAGTGGATTTTTTTGGGAAGGGGGGGGAGAATGTTAAATGTGAAGTTTTCATAGAAAGGTCACGAGTTCCCAAACTGGCTTCAATAACGTGGCTTTTGCAGCTGGTTGGGGGTTTATAGCCCTTGTCTTGACAGAGCAGCGAAGAATTCAGACCTTAAACATGCAGATTAAAAGCAAAACACAAACCTAACTCGCTGGATTCACTGAGAAGCCACCAGATGGAAGATCTGAATTCCCACCATGTCCCAGCCCTTCTTCCCACCTCCCATCCCTGTCTTCCTCTGCCTTCTTGCTAGTCACGTCCAGCTTTCCTGAGCGGTGTTTTCTGGTTTAGGTAGGACATGTCCCCATTGCTGGGGTGTCCTCAGCAGATCTGGAAAGGCCCCACAGGAAAGAAGGGAATGGTGGAAAGGAGAAGGCAAAGACACCATCAAACATGGGGACACAGCAAGGAGATGGGGGTCCATCTTCTGCCTGGAAGAGCAGGGCCAAGGCTCACCATAACATCAGAGAGGCTCCTCAGATGGAAGGTCTTCCATGAGGCTGAGGTGGGAGACAAGGTTTCTAAAGGAAAGGGGCTGAGGCATCCCCTTAAAACCACATCCTCTGGTGGGATGAAAGCACATCTTGGTCAGCCTGAGCCTAGTTCTGTCTCTGAGCCTCGCACTTGCCTGAAGATGCTCTTCAGATCTTAGGGGTTAGATGAGGTCTTTGGGTTAATGCCCACTGGACAAGAGCTCGGTATAGAGCTGATGCTCCTCCACCATAGGTTTAAGCAAGGTGGGCAGGAGGCTTCCTCATCTTTGGGGTTTGGGAAGGGGACAGGAGGCTCCATCTTTGGGGTTTGGGAAGGGGACAGGAGGCTCCGTCCTCGGGGTTTGAGAAGGGGACAGGAGGCTCCATCCTTAGGGTTTGGGAAGGGGACAGGAGGCTCCATCTTTGGGGTTTGGGAAGGGGACAGGAGGCTCCATCCTTGGGGTTTGAGAAGGGGATAGGAGGCTCCATCCTTAGGGTTTGGGAAGGGGACAGGAGGCTCCATCCTTACGGTTTGAGAAGGGGACAGGAGGCTCCATCTTTGGGGTTTGGGAAGGGGTTGAACCCTGGTACAACAGGTCTGTGAACCTGCAGAGCTGGTGCTGCGCAGGGATAACACGCTCCATGTGTGAGCCCGGTGCTGTCCATCACATCGCTTTGATGGCCAAGAACCCAAGTAACTCTCGGCACCAAATCCGAGGCCGGTCCACGGTGCAGAGGGGGTTTAATTTGGGCTTTTTCTTTGCAACCTCCTTTCCTTTGTTTAAAGGCCCAAACGAATCTATTTTCTCCTGCCTGACAAAAGCAAAGGAGGAGAACACTAATAACGGGTGCACATGAAAGGCGCCGGGAACAGCGGCTGGCGCTGGAGGCTGGGGAAGCAGCTTTGGCTTCCCAGGTTTTTCTAGTTACTGCAGCCTCGGAGTGGAAACATGTGTGGTGCGAAGAGGAATGCGGAGCATCCGCTGCAGCGTGTGGTTGCTGCGGCAACCGCAGGGAATGCGGGCTCGGGGGGGGGGAGCGTGCAGGGCCTCGGCTGGCAAAGGGAGCTGGAGCGCTGCGGGGGCCTTTGATCCCCGCGCCCGCAGCAGTGATGGATGGGCTCGCAAGTCATTTCCTTGTCAAAGTGACATCATGTGCCTGGAACTTGCTGAACTCTTTAAGGACTAAAAGATGTTCCCCCAGCAAAACGGGCCCCCTCTGTGCACACACACACACACACACACACCCCTCCCGGAGTGGGGGGCTGAAGGGGGCTGGCAGTGGTGTTACTGGTGAGACTGGGAGGTGTGGTGCTTTTCTGGCTTGATTTGTGCCTTCCTTAGGAGAGGAGATGTGGGATGGGGCGGTGGGATGAGCTGTGGCAATGGGATGGAGGGGTGGAGGGAGGGATGAAGGGATGGGGGGGATGGAGAGATGGAGGGATGGAGGCAGGGAGGGAGGAAGGGAGGGAGGCAAGGGTGGAGGGGTGGAGCAATGGAGGGAGGGAGGGGTGAAGGGAGGGATGGAAGGAGCAATGAAGGGATAGAGGGATGGAGAGATGGAGGGATGGAGGCAGGGAGGGAGGAAGGGAAAGAGGAAGGGAAGGAGGGAAGGAGGGAAGGAGGGAAGGATGAAGAGATGAAGGAAGGAGGGAAGGATGGAAGGAGGGAAGGATGAAGAGATGAAGGGATGGAGGAAGAGATGAAGGGATGGAGGGACAAAGAGAAGGAGGGGGAAGGATGGAGGGACAGAGGGACAGAGGGATGAAGGGATGGAGGGATGGGTGTAGGGAGGGATGAAGGGACGCCCCACGTGCCGCCTGCAGATGCCAACCACTACCCCAGGCTGACAACCATCCTGTTCCAGTTAATTTCTCCATGTGAAAGTTGGATTGGGGTTTCTCCCTCCCCTTTTCTTCCCCATCTGTTTCCATCTGGCCATCAAAGGAGCAAAACTCCATATTGTGGGTCCTGCTGCCAAGAGCCTCCCCACAACCCGCCTAATTCCCACCGAAGCAGCCTCCAGCCCCGGCGCAGTGGGAGCTGGGGGGGAAGCGGAGCAGGATGGGCTCATCCCTGGGGAACCACAGCCGGGATGAGCCCTTCTCCAGCCACTGGAGCCGTGGCTGCGGGACCAGGCGCTGGCTGTGACCTTGCTCTGCCATTGAATGTGCATCAGTTCCCCCCCGCCCCAGGATCTGCTTTGCTGCTGGCGATAAAAGATCAGCAACAGTGGTTGCTGTTCCCATTTACTCCAGCTTTGTCCTCCAAAGGACCCCGTGGCTTTGCAAACCCCGTGTAGTGCATGAAGCTACCCTGGGAGGGCACCCAGATGATTGTAGCATCAAGGTTGGAAAAGACCTTTAAGCTCATCAAGTCCAACCATTCCCAGCACTGCCAAGGCCACCACTAACCCATGGCACTGAGGCCTCAGCTACACGGTGTGTGAACACTTGCAGGGACGGTGACTCCAGCCCTGCCCTGGGCAGCCTGTTCCAATGCCTGAGCACCCTCTGGGGAAGGAATTGTTCCTCATCTCCATCTAAACCTCCCCTGGGGCAGCTTGAGGCCGTTTCCTCTTGTCCCATCCCTTGGGAGCAGAGACCAGCCCCCTCCTGGCTCCATCCTCCTGTCAGGCAGTTGCAGAGAGCAAGAAGGTCCCCCCTGAGCCTTCTCTTCTCCAGACTAAACCCCCCAGGTCCCTCAGCCGTTCCTCATCACACTTGTGCTCCAGGCCCTGCAGCAGTTACCCAGGGCTGAGAGGTCAGTGACTCACTGTCAGCTGGAGCAAGGATCCCAATGGCTGTGGCTGGATTAGCAGGAAGCGTCTCCCCATCAGCCGGTGAGTCACTTCCAGCCGGGAGATGCTACAGCTCCAGTCCAGGCTGTGGGAAGGGAAAGCAAAGTGTTGTCTTCTGTTCCAAGGGAGTTCCATGGTGTAATCCCCTCTGAAGATGTAAATGCTGCAATCCCCTCTGAAGGTGTAAATGCTGCCTATCCCCTTGCTCCAGGCCTGCAAAGGCATCAGAGCCTCCCCCTGCACCCATGGACCCCACAGAACCAGTTTCCGAAGTGTGGGAGCTCACCAAGGGAAATCCAGTCACTCTTATTTTGCAATCTGCCCCCCACCTCCCTGCTCCATGCAAACCCATCTCTGCCTTTTCCTGACCTTAGGATGTCTCATCTGTGCGTCACCCTGTGCCCATCCCTCTGGTTCAGGCTCAGCTCTTCCAGCACCCAACTTGTGGACACCTCTTGCAGCTCTAACTCCATTTCCACACATCCGTAGCTGTCTCCTCATCCATCCTTTCCCCTCTATCTACCATGCAATGGCCATGCACTTCACCATCCCACTACCACGCTGTCCCTCCTCTTTCCTTTCCACATGATCCTGAAATCCCAAGGAAGCCAAAAGTTGACTCTTTCCCCCCTGGTGCTCCCAACCTGGTCTCTTGTTTGCAAATCTCTGCAAGGAGGTGTTGGAAGGGCAGAGGTTGGATTTGCCCCAGCAGGACCATGTCTGGGAGCACCTTCCCCTGATGGGAGGAGACATTTCACTTGGTGTTACTCCTAAGCAGCAACCAAAGTGTCCTGGTCCCTTGTGCTCCTGCTCGTTGCAAACCCAGCAGAGATTCAGCTTCAGGAATTGGGATGGAGTGAAAACAGGGGGGAAAATGTAGGGTTTTATCCTGGGGGCACCCAGAGCCAGGCCGGTCCCATCCAGGGAAGCACAAACGGATGTGATGGAGCACACACATTTCGTAGCAGTTTTCCTTGGGCTGTGGATAAGGGCCCAGAAGCGCAGAGCAGATGATGATGCTACCGGTGATGCACGGCCCAAAGCACGCTGAGTTCTTTCTGTGTGAAGCTGACTCAGTTCTCTGCATCTCCTCCCTTCGAGCCATGGGCCAAGCTGGAGTGAGGCCGAGGAATGGAGGAAAAAGGGGTCTTGGAAAAGCCAATGTGGTGGGTCTCCACCACAAAGCTCTGCGTGAGAGTCCACGCTCATTTGAGGGGACCACTCCAGCCACTTGCACCAGTAGCTCACATTCACACCCGGTCACTTCCCACAGGTCCATGCTCACCAGAGCACAGTTATGAGCAATCAGCATCTTAGCACACACTTGGGTGGGATGGGAGAGGACAAGATGGGCCCTTGGCCACCCTCAGCCTCTCAGACCCATTATCATCACCCTCCAGCACCATCACCCTGGGCTGTTATCAACCAAGAGGGACTGAAAGAGGAGGAAGGACTTTGGAGAAGGGGGATTGAGTGAGTGGAGGGTGGTCGAGAGCTGGGACCCTTCCCCACATCTCACTTTGAGGCTTCCATCTCTGCAACCTTTGCTCGCCCCATAGCACGCTCTGGTGCCAAAAGCAGACCCACCGAGCTCCAAGCCCCTCCACAAGCCTGGTAAAGAGGGATCAGCAGCTTTGCCTCCATCCCAAATTGCTCCAAAACCCTTCAAGCTGCTGTGGAAGACACTTTGCCGTTCAAACCCACCACGAGACCCATGGGGTGGATGTCCCATGAATGTCCCCTGCTCTTCGTGACCATCGGGGGCAAAGAGGGTTTGCAGGAGCCCCTCCGCTTGCCCCATTTGGGCATCTCCCGAAGGGAAGAACACGTCTCTCCCATTGCTGTTTTCCACCCTCTGCTCCCTCCTGGAGCTGACACCACTCCCAGCCCCAGCAGCACATGTGGGAGGACCCTGGAAGCCTTCAAAGCCCTGTCTGGGGAGAGACGAAAGGCCGGTTAAACTCCTGGCTGGAGATGAAAGGAAACTCTCCCCTCGGCGCCTGGAACGAGTTGCTGGTGCTTTGGAGCTGGGGTTGAGGCCCATTTCCTGAGCTCCATGGCAGGAGCTTTCATTTCCAGAGGGACTTTGCTCCCTATCCATGGGGCTGCAGATGGCCAAAAGCCTCCCCGGCACTTGGGAGCATCCCTGAGCATCCTCCCCACACGGGAGGATGCAGGAGGAGCAGCCTGGATGCTCCAGCACATGATGCTGGTGCTCGCATCCTCTCTATCCCCAAAGGGAACGGGTCCTGGCGCAACTCAGGGGGTCCCCATGGGGGTGGCAAAGCCATGGGTTGGATGGGGGTGAGGAGAAAGGGGGGATTTCAGCTCCAAGCACAGACAGAGCCCAGGGCCGGGCGGATGCGAGCGACAGATTTAACTCATTTGGCCAAAGGAAATTCTCTTCGGATGAAACCCCGTTTGATCTCCTGGAGAAGGGGGGAGGTGGGGGCAGGATTGGGTTTCTCTCCAATTGTTGGGCTTTATTGGGCTAATGCATCAGCTAAAAGCTTCCAAGCGAGATTGAAAGGAGGGAAAGGCAAGGGCAGGAGCTGCAGGATCTGGCCACCACTTCAAGGGGGTTGTCATAAGGCGGATGCGCTGCAGAGCACAAGGGAAGGGATCAAGCTGCTCATCCAGGGCCATGTGCCCACAGAGCCGAGTGTCCTGGGAGCCACCAACACCCCGGGGCTCTCCCAACATGTGCCCATGTGTTGGGATGGGGCCACTGAGCTGAGACAATGGGTATCAAATGGGTTCATGAGCGTGTATCGAGCTGTGGGGCTGAGCTAAAGGCAGGGAAGGTGCTGGGTGATGTTTGGAGGAGCTGGGGCAGCACAGACAGAGCTGGACACATGGTGCTGAGCACAGCAGCCCCGAGGCAGTGGAAAACTGGAGTGGTTTGAGCATCAGCAGAGCCCCAGGGGAGCAGGACTGGCCATGGAGCCTCCAACCCCAGTGGTTCCTACACTGACACATCCCACTTCATCCACTCCCAGATGAGCTCCAACTCCGCAGTTTTGGCTGGGATGAAAGGTCAAGTCATGGAAAACTGCAGCTGAGGCAACTTGGAGAGGTCGAGCCACACGACCGTCTGTCCCCATGGATGGGGTGAGCCTCTGCCATGCCTCCATCAGGTTTGTGCTGCCCTCACAAGGTCTTGCAATGTGGACATCCCAGTTTTCCCAACCTGCATCCTGGGTGAAGCTGCTTCCCAACCACTGACCCCATCTCACCAAGCAAATCTTCCCCAGGGTGGGAAAACAAGGAGGAGGAGGAGGGTGCATCAGCACTGTGGGCTTTGGGATGCCCATCCCAAACTGTGCGCATCCCAAAGCAATTCCACCTTCCAGGCACTGGGGAAATGGGAAGGAAACTTGTGTTTCTGGAGGGCTTTGGAGCTCTCAGCTTCAGGACCTCGCTACCAACCCACAGGACTTTTAATCTAATGATTCCCAGACTAATTCCTCCTCCAAAGGGCTTTAAACCCACTGAACTGTGTTAAGAGCTGTGGCCCAAGAGACAGGTCTTGGCACGGTGCTTTCCAGCCACATCAGGCTTGGAATGAACAGGATCTGGTGGAGGATCTCACAGTCCAAGCACTTGCAGGGGGTGGAAGGACACCCATTCCACTGCCTGCCTTTGGGTTGCAGCCGTGTTCTGCTCTGCAATGGTTACTCCAGTCCCTCCTTGGCTTTTTCAGCCCTTTCTTCTTGTCTTTCCTCTTTCATCCCTGCTTTAGGGATGGATAAACAACAACTCTTCCATGAAAAGCTGCTCCCAGGAGAGGACCAGAGGCCTCCAACCAGCTCCAACTGCACAGTGACCTCCACGAAGGTGCCAGGACCATCGCTCACCCTTTTGCTTTGGCTCCTTTTGGCTCCACATCATTCTTCTCCACAACTATTGTCTCAAAGGCTCTTCCCAGCTCCTCCGCTCCAATTTTCAGGCTCCTTGTTCAATATTGGAACCAAATTGAAGCGTTTCACTCACTTGGTTGGTCTCCAAGCTGAAACATGGCCTAAAAATAACCATTCCCAGTTCGCGTGTGCGATGCTCAACCCCCTCCTCGCACCACGGCTGCATCCCAGCTCCAGCTGCGCCTCGGATACCGTATCCCAACACTCCAACAGCTCCATTGAGGGCTTTTAATCCCACTCCTTTACCACAACCCACCTCTCCTGCTGGCCTGTGAGAAGCACAAGGCAGGACCAGGGATTCCCTTGGGATGAGCATCACCATGGCAGGACTTAGCACTGAAGGTGATGACCTTCATGTCCGTGAGGCCAGCACCCATCCAGCTTGAGATATGGCATTGGGGCGCAAGGAGACACCTTTGGGGGTTACTTGCTCCAGCAAAGAGGTCTTGGGCAGGGACACGCTCCTCATAGGGAGGTTGTCCTGTCCTCTTCACCCCATCCAGACACTGAGGAATGGGGCTGGATGCTGGGCTGCATCCACTGGAGTACGTGGTTCCTTCCTGCTCCCAGCAGGACATTGCGTGCAGGGGCTGCAGTTACTCCAATGGTATCTGGGGGGTTATCTTGGGGCTTTTTTACAAGCACAAGTAAATGAAGAGCAAATATATGCTGAGGCGGCTCCGTCCTCACAGGGCTGGGAATGAGGAGCGACTCGACAGGATGGATCTGCAGAGCGGTGCCACCAAGCATGGCTGAGGTCCCCCAAAGCTTGGGCAACGGTCCCCTCTTCCTTGCTCTGCTCTGCAGACATCCCCCTCCTCAGCACCCAACACCAAGCAATGGGTCCTGCAAGCACAGCTTTGGCCAAAGGGCTGGATGAGACCCAATGGGATGGGGGGACATTCCCAATGGGGAACAGGGACAGGACAGACCTTTGAGCTTCCTGCCTGGTCCCTCCAAGCACTGTGCTCCCAGTGCTTGGACCATCCACAGCCACCTCAAGGATGGCTGAAGACCTCTTTGCCCCAGTTACACTGAGCCCCATGTCTTAGAGCTCTTGGACACCCCTAAGCATAGCCCAGAGCCCACTTAGAGGTCACACAGCCAAGACCTATGGACCCAACGTGCCCGACCAGCAGGCACCGAGCATCAAACCCCAGCACTGAAGGTCCACGTTCAGCAGCCCCAGCTCACGGCAGAGGCTCCAGGGCTGCAGCACTGAAGCCTTTGAACCGCCGCTTCCGCCCTCCCCGCATCTTGAGAGCACATTTACCACAATGCAAAAAACCTGTTGTTTTGCTTAATGAGGCTTTGAATATCTCCAAGTGTTCCTCAGGCAGGAAGGTGGGATCAGGGCCACCAGCGGGGGCAAGCAACAGACCCTCTGGGAGGGTGCCAAGAGCCCAACACGCTGTTGGAGACCAGCATTTAGACTGGTTTGGGTTAGAAATGGCCTTAAGCTCATCCAGTTCCAACCCCCTGCCATGGGCAGGGACACCTCACACTAGACCATGTTGCCCAAATCCCTGTCCAAGACTTGTGGTGGGACAATGGGCTGCAGGTAGAGCTGTGCTTTGCTTCATTCTAACACCAAAGGTCTTCTGCAAGCCCCAACACATGCGCCAAATCCAGCAGATGCTGCCTGATTCCTGAGGACTTCCTTATGCTGCCAAGTGCCAGCGATAGGAACGTTGCTGCTCCTCCAGCATGGTGAAAAGTGGGCATCTGCATGAAAAAGGTGCTGCTGGATGGGGATGGGAAAGCCTCGTCTGTGCTGAGAGTGGGGCTGGGATCAACACAGCTTCGGAGAGCAGCAGGTAGAGAAGGACAGACGAGTCCATCATCTTAATCTGGCTTTAGAGAAGGCTCATCCCCCCTCACAGGGAAGAACTTCATCATCTCGATCTCCCCTGTGGCAGGTTAAAGCCATTCCCCTCATCCTGTCCCTCCATCCCTTGTCCAAAGCCCCTCTCCAGGTTTCCTGGAGCCCCTTTAGGCACTGGAGCTGCTCTAAGGTCTCCCCTTCAGGAGCCTTCTCTTCTCCAGGCTGCCCCAGCCCAGCTCTCTCAGCCTGGCTCCAGAGCAGAGCTGCTCCAGCCCTCGCAGCAGCTCCGGGGCCTCCTCTGGACCCACATCCCAGTGATGAGGGTGCTGTGAGGATGAAGATGATGCTCTTTGGAGAAGCCCTTTTCCCCCCCCCCCAACCACAACCATGGCTGAGCCACTGCTGCCCTCCGCTGGCTACTTCCCACCCTGCACCCATGGGTGCTCCCAGCCAGGTTTGGGGGGCTCAGCCCCATCTCCCACATCTCTCCCTCTCATCCTGCTGCCCAAAGCTGCTGGTGGCGGGGTGGGGGGACCCCCTCTGCCCCCTTTTCCCTCCTCCCATGGAGGAGACTTCTCATCTCAGCAGCCCACAGCGAAGCTGCTCCGAGTCCCTTCAGTGACAGTGGCCACTTGTGCCACTGAGACCGGCAAACTCACGTCATTTGTAGCTGGATTCGGAGCTGGCTGGTGCTCCCGAGCACAGCACGGGGCCTTGGACTCATCCCTCCTGCAGGAGAAGCATCAAAGGGAGACGCCATCCCAACACTTCCCAAATTCCTTCCAAATGTTCCCATTACCGCGCTCGCTGGTGGCAACGGGAAACAGATGATGGGGATGATGCGGGGCCTCAGCACGGGGCAGAGAACCAGGGCCTGGTCCCAGCATCAGCGCCAGGACTCGTGGCACCAGGGATAGGGTGGGAAGAGCAGCCCAAGGGCTCACCCAGCGCGATGCCCGGCCCGCAGTGAGGGTTGGGATGAGGGATCTCCACCAGCAGGAGCGCACAGCACCTCCAGGTCAGAGCAGAGCTTCCCACCACGCTCCCAGCGACCTTCAAGCAGTCGTTTAAGCCATTGCTTTGCCTTTCCCCTCCCTGCTCAGCCTCCAAAAGCTGCCTTCTCCTTCCCAAAGTCCTGCGAGGAAGAGGAGGTGCTGGATTCCCGTATCCCCCTCGGCTGTGCCCGTGCTGGAAGCCAGCTCGGAGCTTCCCCGCTGAGGCCACACAGGGGAGACCTCGGCTGCTGATCCAGGGAGATCCAATTGCTCATCCCAGGCCTAATCCCAGGAGCACAAGCCCAGAGGGAAGCTTCTGCGCATCCAGAGGGGATTTGGGAATCTCCCCTGGGGATGCAGGGATTGACTCCTCCTGTGTGAAGCCAGGAGAGGCTGCTCAAGCACTGGGGCTGCAGGATGGGTGTCTCCACGCAGGATGGAGCACCTCCACACAGCGCCTCCTCCAAACCTGCTGCTCCACGGTGGATTTCTCCACCAAGGAGATGCTCACGGTGCAACAGGAGGTTGCTTAATGCTTACTTACGCTTTGGAGATGGCAAGAGCAAATGCATCAGCTCCCCAGGTTTAAGCCTGGTTCGGTACCACCAAAGCACCTACCCCTGTCCCATCACCAGCCCTTGCAGAAGAATGACCCTGCTCATCTCAGCCCCTTCCTGGGTGGGCACCAAGCTCTCACTGCCCCCAAAATCCCCCAGGGAGGGTATTCATAGGCTACAGCATCTATTTTCCCCCATCCTTTAGGAAACTGATGGCTTAATCCAAACACATGGAATGGTTTGGGACCTTAAAGCTCCTCCAGCTCCAACCCCTGCCACGGGCAGGGACACCTTCCACTAGAGCAGGTTGCTCCAAGCCCCTGTGTCCAACCTGGCCTTGAACACTGCCAGGGATGGGGCAGCCCCAGCTCTGGACAACACCTCCCCATTCCAGTGGGTGCAGCCTGGATGAAGTGTTCCACCCAGGAATTAGGTGACTCCTGCCCTGTCCCTCTTCAGGCTGTGGGCAAGGAAAGAGAAATCAGAGGCCAACAGGGGAAAATAAACCAAAGATGCTCCAGGATCCAGCAGGATGCGGGGGGAAGAACATGACAGAGGTAAAGCTGGGGCTCCACATCACCCCAAAACCTCTGCTGCTCCTGTGGGTTGTCATCAAGGGAGGAGAGAGATGGAATCTGTCATCTTGACAGGGAAAAAGCACTCCAGACACAGGTTTGGTGAGAAAGACGACTGTATTTCTGCTCTTACCGTGGTGTCACATACAAGTTCTAGTGTGGTTTAGTACAAGGAGACACTGGGATACACACAGATGACCCCCCCTGTGCCCGAGAGCACCCCACCGCAGGAGCAAGCGTGCAAAGGAAGCAGAAACCATGTAAAAATATATTATATATTTACAGACCCCATCATTTAAAAAGCTGAGCTGAAATTCCAGAGCTAAATCAGAGGAGAAAGGGGATAATTCCATGAGCTGTTCGTAGGCGAAGGTACAGCCACAGAAATACACTTTAAAAACCTCCGGGATAAAGGGATTTGGGGGAATTTCACCCAAAAAGGAGCTGCTGAGGTGCTACATGGTGCCAGACGTGAGGTTTGGGGATGTTTGGCTGTAAGGCAGCAGCAGAGCTCCATCAGCCTCACCAGTGCTGGGAATTCTGCATCCCAGGGACACCAGAAGCCAGTTTTCAGCACAGCCACAGTGGATTTGGGGCACCAAGAGCTGGTTCATTGACACGACCAATGCTAAAACCACTTGCCAGCTCCAGAGCTTTGGGCAGAGGAGTGAGATGAGCAGCTCCATCCCTGCATCCAACCCTTTGCATCCAGGCTGCAGCAGAAAGGGAGACTTCAGTATTGAAAAGCCTGAGTGTTAATAAGCAATCAATCATTTCACACCCCAGCCTTTGCCTGGGTCCCCTCAGCTTACACATCGACCCAAAGATGTTCCTCCCTCTACTTGAGGATCTTCCTACCCAAGAAACAGGAGAGCATCACCAAGCTGTGCTGCTGACACCTCCAACATCCCCTCAACAGCTCAACTGAGGGGGCTTGAACCACTCCTCTTCCAAAGGCGACCAGTGAAGGTGAGGATGGAGCCTGTGAGTGAGCAGAGGGGTTCAAACCCACCTAATAAGGTGGAGCACACCACGAGGACAAGGTGACAGAAAGGACAAGCCAATACTCCTCTCCAGATTGCATATGAAAGCTGGGCTGACAGAGCACGGAGGACCTTCCACTCACACCTCACTTGCCACAACACCCTGAGCAGGTCCCATCACCCATCCCCTGCCATGGAGGCACTTCAGGGAAGGCTCCAGCAGCACGAGTGTGTCTGGGAGGCTCTTTCCAGCACCAGCCTTGTTCATCTTCCATCAGTCTGCAAGGGAAGGGGCTTCTCCTGCCTCTCCTCTCACCCACCTCTAGAATTATCCATGGAAATGGCTGTTTCCAGTTCCCAGCTGCCAGCAGCATCAGCCCAACACAGCAAAACACCAGCCTGGATGTGCAGGAGCAGCAGCCCACAGCCTTTTAGCTGCTCTGGAGCACACACTTAGGATGGAAATGCTTGAAGGCTTCAGAAGAGCAAACCACAGGGATAAAGAGGTCACCAAACCCAGTGGGTTTTAGGCTGTCGGGGCAGTGCCACACACGGCTGAGCTGCAGAGATGTGCCAGTCATGCCCTGCTGCTTCCAGCCCATGAGTGTGGACGTGTCACCCCTTAACTCACTGCACAAGAGCAGTTCATCCATGGCTGCGTGATGCTGTGGCTCTGAAGGGTGCTGGAAGCTGGCTCTGGAGACCTTTCTGATTGCTGAGCACCATGATCCTCCCCTCTCCCATCCTGCTCCAGGGAAACAAAGAAAAGCAAAGCAAAGGAAACACAGGTTTTCTTCCTTAAGCAGAATCATCTATCTCAGAGGTTGAGGTGAGCCTTTGCCCAGCACGTCTTACACCCAAACACCTGATTCTAAATGCTACACATCCCAGTGTTAAATATGCCCTTATATTCCCTTTTAAAATGATCCTGGAGAGCAGCCAGAAACAACATTCCCCATCTCTGACAGAGCCTGGGTGCTTCTCTGCTGCTGGCCCGTCCCTTTGGGCTCATCCAGACCACAGGAACGAGCTGACCTTGCCTACAACGTGTGAGAAGAACCTGCTGGGAGATGCATTGGCTGGAAGGTACAAAGGGACTTCCTGCCTCATGGAAAGGCTCATCTCTCCTTTCTCTTGGAGGGGCAGAGCAGTGCAAAAGGAGCTGACTTCCACACAGCAGGGTGCTTTGCTACACCCCCCCCACCCCGGGGCACCCACCTGAAGCACGCTGGTGATGCACCCATGAGGACAAGGTGGTGGGTGCTGCATCCATGAGGTATGAACCTACAGCTCCTGGAGGCGCCCAGGATGTCCTGAACTTGAGGGCAATGCAAAGAGTGGATCTAGACCTGCTGTGTTGAAGCATGTGGAGTCTCTCCCGTCCCCACCAGCCCCAGGGACTCCAGGGAAGTTACAGATGGAGGGACAGCAGCAGCCACACTTGAAATGGTTGAGTAAAAGCAACTAGGAAAAACCCCTACTGCAGACAGACAAACCAAGCAGCACTGGGTGGGCTCCTTCTCTGCCTCTCGTACATCTCCTGCATGTACCATGCCTTTTGGGGGGCACCTCAAACCTCCAGCACCTTCCCACAGCTTTGAAGTCCAAGTGTTAGAAGTCACTGAGGATACTGATGTCTGCAAACTCATTCCTGTAGCGGTGAGCGTACAAACTGAGCAGGAAGGCCCATTTCAAGGACATGAAACTCCAGACGGACGACAGGTAGTAGCTTTTGGGATCAGTCAGGGCTAGGAGAGAGAAGAAGACAGATCCAGGTAAAAATCCCATTTATCCCTCATGGAGGCTGGCCAGGAAGAAGCCAGCTTCACCCCCCAGCTCCTGCGAGCTTTTTGGTGTGCATCTCTAAGCCAAAGATACCCCAAACTCAGTAAATCCCACTGATTCAAAGCACTAGTCCTAAACATTCCATACATGAACAACCTCATGCAGATGTTGGTTTCCCCCCAAATTAGGTTTTGCCTAAAATACCTCCATTTCCCTAAAAAAAAAAACCCCTTAATTTCCCTAAAAAACCCCACAAATTTCCCCCCAAACAGTTTTTCCTCATGTCTCCAAGGAAGGTGATGAAAAACATTTGCTTTTCCTTTTCCCTTTGTATTTCTAAGGGCTGCATACGAGTGTTTTCATGCCCTTGCACAAGGCTGAAGCACTCCAGTCTCCACAGGGAGCGTATTTAGGCTAAGCCAAGGGCTTTTGGT
Organism: Strigops habroptila; assembly: GCF_004027225.2. Taxonomy (NCBI): domain Eukaryota; kingdom Metazoa; phylum Chordata; class Aves; order Psittaciformes; family Psittacidae; genus Strigops; species Strigops habroptila. The sequence continues at coordinate 1,326,386 of NC_044299.2, read as the reverse complement.
GGGTTATGACCCCGACACAGCTTGCCCACCACCACGAGCACAACAACAACAGGACTCTTGGTGGCTCTCAGCCCAAATGCAGCAAGCAACAAACAGCCAGCCTCTAAAACCAACAACCCCCAAGCTTGCTCTTTGCTCTATGGCCAAGCAAATCCTGGGAGGAATTAAGCTGAACCCTCCTTAGAGAACGTGAAGTGGTTTATAGCAACACAGCTTTAGATGCTGACTAAGTGTAGAAGGCATTTTTCCCCCTGCTGCCTCCTGTTTGGAGTTTAACACCCTCACCCACCTGCTTTATGGGTGAAGAGACAACGTTTAAGAGCACTCCCTTTCTCAGAGCAATAAGTAAATTCCAGTTCCTATAGGAAATAAAGCTGGAAAACACAGACTGCCTCCCAGCAGCCTTTAGACCAGGCCTATCAAGGCAGCTCCTAGATGTTAGAAGATGCCCTAAGGCAGTGGCATGTGTTGGGCAGTAGAATTAGTCTTGTGTCATTGAGGTATCAGTGCAGGTAAAGGAAATGCAGGGGCATTCCCTCTCAACACCTCTCAGAGACTCAGAGGGATGGCAGCAGCACCCCCAGCTCTGCTTTGGAGCCTCTTCTGCTCCTTCCAACCCAATCCCAGCATCAGTGGATCCGGCAGCATCTCTCCCAGCTCTAACGAAGTACTTACACTGGTGCTTGGTGATGGCCAGAACAAGGAAAGTGCAGAATCCCACCACGGAGAGAGCTGAGAAGAGGATCCCGATGAAGAGGAAGAACCTCAGCCCTTTTAACCAGGTCCTCCAGTAATCCTGCACATACATCACATGCGTGATTAGGGCCCAGAGCGCCAGAACACCTGATCGATCAGACAGCAAGAGCAGTCAGTACAGGCAGCACACACAGAGCGTGCCTCAGCAACACACAGCCCCTAAATCCCACTGGGAATACCAAGGGATGCTATGGATTCATGGCTGTGACCCCCCAAAGAGAGGGGAAGGGCAAGAGTCCCTCTTTTTCTGCACAGGTTTTGAGATCAGGTCTTGATCACAGGTTGGCACAGGAAGGGCTTCATTCACCTAAATAGCTTATCCCGGAATCTCAGCCTGGTTTAAGCTTAAAGCTCCTCCAGTTCCAACCCCTGCCACGGGCAGGGACACCTTCCACTAGAGCAGGTTGCTCCAAGCCCCTGTGTCCAACCTGGCCTTGAACACTGCCAGGGATGGGGCAGCCACAGCTTCTCCATTCCAGCATCCCACCACCCTCCTGGTGAAGAATCTCTTCCCAATATCCCATCTAACTCTTCCCTCTTGCAGCTGGAAGCCCAAACTCCTCATCCCATCTCTGCATCCCTTGTCCCAAGCCCCTCTCCAGGTTTCCTGGAGCCCCTTTAGGCACTGGAGCTGCTCTAAGGTCTCCCCTTCAGGAGCCTTCTCTTCTCCAGGCTGCCCCAGCCCAGCTCTCTCAGCCTGGCTCCAGAGCAGAGCTGCTCCAGCCCTCGCAGCAGCTCCGGGGCCTCCTCTGGCCTCGCTCCAGCAGCTCCACGTCCCTCTTGAAAACCAATTTCCCTCAGGAAAACGATGCCTCCTTCTCTTCTCTTGTTCTAAAACCTGCTCCTTCTTCCCCACACTTCAGAAAGACAATTACAAGAGCCACTCAATGCAAGAACTGCCTGTTCACATGCTTAAAGCCTGTCAAAGCCTTCATAACCCACCAGCACAAGCCTGCCTGTCATTCCTCATTACACAATCCCAAGTACCAGCAGCATCAAGTCCAATTATAGCAAGTTGTTCCTCCCTAAGTCGCAGTGTGAAGAGTGTGACTAAACCTCCTTTAAGCCGTTAACTCAACCTATAGTTAGCACCACTTCAGAGACTTCAAACCTTTGACTCACTTTGGCAAAGACTCCAACACCCCGATGCAACTCCCTGCCTTGGGTTTCTCCTTCCAGCTTTTAAGGGCAGCAGAGGGGGGGGGAAAATGCTTAAACAAATACATGACAGTGCTGCTGAAATAGCAGCTTGCTCCCTGTGGCATCTGCACTAACACAGACCTCCCTCTGCGGCTCCTTCTCAGCAGCCAAGGAAGCAAAACCACCTTTGCCCACTATATTTTAACACTAAGAGCAGCCACAAGCCTGGCCAGAGCTCCTTTCTTGCTGGATATGGTCATTCCACACAAAGCTTCCCATGTGTTAGAGCGCAGAGGGAAGGAGCTGATAGAAGAGAGTCATCCCACAGAGCCACTGCACTTGGGTTTGAGCTTCCCAGCAGCTTCCAGCTCATTTCCAGCAGGTTTCCTCCTCTACCAGATGCCCTGGATGGAGTTGGAGACACACAGAGTCAGTTCCAGGCTTGATGGGGGAACCTGGCAACGGGGTTTGCCTCTTTGGTGTCTTGGGATGGAGCAAAGCAAGCTGAAATCCCCTCAAGGGTGGCTCAGGAAAGCAAAACCTTCCCCAAAACGCAACATAAAAGCAAAAGCACTCAGGGTGCACTAAAAGCCCAAGGGTAGAGCGCTGATACCCACGTCTCACAGGCTTTTGATCCCAGCAAACAAGGCAGAATCAGTCCATTGCTTCATCTAAGGGTATCTCAATGTGTTTTCTGGCTCCAGGCACTGAGCATTCTCCCCCTGAGCCTCCTGAAGACACTGCTCCTGATGACTGCACCCAGGCACCACCACGCACAGTGCTCCACATCCCAGAGCTGGGGGATGATGCTCTGGAGCTCTGCAGATGCCCAATTGCACGGGCAATGCTCTGCACAACGCCTGCCACCGGGGTTAAGAGAGGAGCTGATGCCTCAGCTTGCTCAACAACCACCTCCTCGCCTGCACGTTACCTCCCAGCTCGTGCTCGAGCAAGTCCAAGCCCCAGTGTGGAAAGAAATGAGGAACTTGGGTGGTTTAAGTCAGCAAAAGAAGCTGCTTCCCCTCCCAGGTGACTTGGCACAATTCATGTGAGCTGCTGAGTCAAGCTGCTGCTCTTTGCACCCCAAACGTGCTGCTGGTGCTCCCAAAGCTCTCCATGGGGAGAGCAGAAGCAGCACACGAGGGGTCAGTGATGTTCCTGGCCTGCCCCTAAAGCCTGACACAGCACTTGAAAGGAAGTGACTTGGCAAACTGTTGTGCTGGGTTAATTCTGCCTCATCCGTGACTGAGCAGAAAGAGCCTCATGACAACCACGGCACGTGCTGGTCACACAGTAAATTCAGGGTTCCTTTCACAGACAGCTCGGCCACATCGTGTTCCTTACCACATGAAACAGAGGGGAAAGGAGCCTCCTCCAGCCCTCAGCGACAAGCAGGAGAGCCAAGAGCAGGACTTGCTTGCTTCATTGCTTAATCTGCTCATCCTCAGCTTGTGAGACACTCAAGGGGGCACCTGAACCCCACCAAGTGCTGCTCAGAAGTTGGGAAGAGCCACAAAAGAGAGGAAAAGCACCATCCAGATGTTGACGAAGGCATGGGAATAGCTGGGGGATCCCAAGCTGTGGAATAGCAGCAACCTCTGAGTGTGAGGAGGCAAAGAAAACCAACAGTTACTGCAGGGGCTGGAATTTATGTGCTAAATGTAGTTATCACTAACAAACACTTCAATACCTTTGCTAAAAAGCCTCTTTAAGCTACTACTTATTTACACAGGGCATTCAGGGGGAGGAAAACCCCCACTATTTCCAACAGACTCCAAAGGAAAAGGGTGGAATGGCTGGAAATGGAGCATTTTATTCCAGTTGAATTCAACTGAAACACTCAGGAAAGGAAAAGTCGCCTCTATTCACCACTAGACATCAGTTAAGTGGTGAGAGGAACACATTCACTGCAGTGTATCACAGCAAAGACTTTCCTTACCACAGGGAGACACTAAAAGCACACCAGGAGCTTTCATTCACATGAAATCTCTCTCTTTGCAGACCTCGAGAGCAAAAAGGTTTGACACAAACCCACCAGCTCCGTGCAGGTAACAGAAGAACAGGTCATTCCTTCAGCTCCACAGCTTCAAAACCCAGGGTTTAAAGCAGGTTTTACTGGAAGAGGAAATAGAAGTTATGGCTCAAGGAAGTCTAAGTTGTGTCTCATTGAAAGCTGGGAATGATTAACTGCAGGAGCTTCAGGTTTCCTTTCCCACCTCAGGCTATTCCCCCTAAATCTCCTCCTTCTTTGCATTCCCACACAACAGCAAACCCTGAACCTGCTTCTCAGCTCCAGTTACATTCCTGCTTAAAATAACACCCCAAACCTGACACCCCTTCCAGAGAAAGGTTTGTTTCAGTGGCTTCACCCCCCCCACATCATGGTTGGAATGATCCTCAAATAAGAGCTGCTCCAGAAGACACAATCGAGGGATTTCCGACCTGGAGCAATGGGGAAGTTGCCTTTAAATCCAACCCTGCTTATCCCAAGAACACAAAGCTCCAGGAAAAGGAAACAGCCCCAAGCACATCTGAAACAACAGACAGAGCAGGGGGTTTGTTGACTTGAAGTTAACAGGTACTTTGACAAGATGAATTCCTGTTTAAACCCCCCCCAAAAACAAGCTTACAGCATACTTGGAACCACTTGAAATAAGCTCTCAAAAGGCAAGTTCAAAAGCTGTAACCTGGGAAGGAAAAACCCTCCTATCCAAATATTTTCCTAAGCCCCCCCCCTTTGAAAGTTGGGCAGAAGGAAGCCAAATCTTCCCCTTCTCCAAACAGCAACCCCAGGGCAACCAACGGGGTTGCTCAGCCCCCAACTGCACTGGTGCTGGGGAGGGAGGGTTGGGACACTGTGTCCAGCACTCGGAGTCTAGGAACAGAGGCCAAAAAGCATCACGTAACCACAGCACCACTGGAGCTGTTCTGCAGTGAACACGCTCCTCGCAGCCTCCCGACGCTCCGAATGTGTGGCAAAGGATGATGGAAACAAGGTGAGACCAGAAAGGAGAAGGAATAGCCCAAGCTGCTCAAACAGAGCTGGAAAATATGAAGTCTGTAGAGAGCAAGAAGCCTTTTTCCAGCTAAACAATCCTTTCTACCCTCCGGAGCATCAGAAATCCCCACTCCAAAAGCAGCCTGAGCTTTGCCAACCCCAAGCGTGTTTCTTTGCCTTCACTGGTTGATGCTCACAAAGGGTAAAATGGTTTCATCCAGGAGCTAAAGCCAAGCAAGCTGAGCCTCAACTGCTTGGGAAGAGCTTAAAAATGGCTTTTCTTCAGCAGCTCCGCTGCCAAAAGAGCTGCGGAGCAACGCTGGGGTATTTTAGGAAAACAGCTCTCGGAAGGAGAGGAATCTTCGGGGTATTCCAGGGAAATCTGCCTTTCACTTGGCAGAATTCCCCTCTGGACACGTGCAAGTGAGTGTGTTGCTGTTCCAGGGAGGTTGGCTTTGGAGGGACACCGATTGGGATGCACATGTGTGAGCTGGTGGACACCTCGGCCGTCCTCAGAGGGCGGACACGAGGGGCCAGGCTTGAGCTGCTCCATGAATCCAACATCACATTTCCCAGCACCTCGGCAGGACTCATTCTGTCCTCCCATTCAATGACCATGAAGCACAAGCCCGGAGCAGCTTTTCCTGCATTCCCTTCTGAGCTTTCCCTCCCTCTTTGAGCATGGACGACAGCAGGCACGGGCCAAACCTTCAGCAAACAACAGCAGGTACTTTAGATCCAAATCCATGTTTTACTCCCTAACTGCAATGCTTTTTGGCCATGGTATTCCAGCCTGGATGGGGAACAAACCCATCTGCATAAAGAGATCTACTCTATGCAAGGTGATGCGTTATCAGTCTTCAGAGCACCTCTGCAGCAGACACTGTCTGCAGCACAAAGAAGCTGCTTCTGCTTTCACTCACCAGGTATTTTCACAGTTTCAAGGGTGTGAAAAGCACATTTTGTGTTTCATCTCCTCCGCGGCTGCTTTAATGCCTGCTCCACGTTACATTCACTAAGCACAAGCTCTGCATCTTGCCAGAAATATCTGAGCAGCTTGGAAACGGCCCGTAAAGTCTCTGTGGAGCGGAAAACCAACCCCTTCTCTTGCTATTCCATTGAAAAGGAGGAGATAGTTACACCACGACATTAAAAACCACTTGGGAAAGGGCTGGATACATCCTGAAAGCACTGAATTGCTTGCTTTGCGTTGAAACTGCCTCTGGCAGAAGGCAAACATGGGAGTTGCTTAGAGATGCGTGGCTTGTGTTGGAAAATCAGCTCCTTTGAGGCAGGGAGGGGAGAAGGTCAAAGATCCAAACAAGCAGTAAATGAGAAAAACCTTTGTGAGTGGCTCCACATGAAATGGGAAGTGTCCAAAGCAGCTGCTGTTCGCCCAGGAATGGTTTTCCAGGGCTGGGATTAGCCCATGAAGCCCCTCAGGTTATCAGAAGCACTGGGGCTGGGTGGTTCTGCTTCAAAGAAAGGACCATGCACAAGGGGTGTGTGTGACTGAAGGTGATCCCAAAATTCCCAGGTATATATGCCCAGAGGCATGTTCTGAGGATTAGCAAGTGGATTTTCCTAGGCATTGCGTGGAGGGTTTATGAGGAGCCAACCTGAAAGACTGGAAAGGGAGTTTGCTCAGCACCTGAAATTACAGGCTTCTGGCTTCCTGACTGAGGGTTCTGGTTACAGGCTCCTGTGGCAGTTGTGCCTTTAATACTTGGAGTAAATAAATAGCTAAATCCTTACTTGAAACGCCAGGAATTGTGCCAGAGCAAGGGAAAGTCAGTGCAAGCAGCAGTGGAGGGCAGACCTCAATGCAAACTGTGGCAGGGAAGGTCCTCTAGAAGATAAGCAAGAGAGAAACTGATTAAAGAGAAAGATGCAACAGGAATCAGAAGGGCTTCTGAGAGAGAGGAAATAGAAGGGATCAACATCCCGAAACACACATCCCTGGCAAACTAAAGGCACAGCAGCCAAAGCTGCAGCAGGCTGCCATCCCTCCCAGCAACACAGGCAACAACCAACACACGGGAGGTGCTGGGTAAAGCAGAAAGATCCCTAAAATGGGATGAACATGTCCCAACACACTCAGAGAGCAACGACCAACACACAGGAGGTGCTGGGTAAAGCAGAAAGATCCCCAAAACGGGATGAACATGTCCCAACACACTCAGAGAGCAACGACCAACACACAGGAGGTGCTGGGTAAAGCAGAAAGATCCCCAAAACGGGATGAACATGTCCCAACACACGCTCACAGAGGAGGCTGCCAGGCAAAGCTTCATCAGAGGTGTATCGACACGCAACGAAGGTGCCAAATCCACCAGCCTGAACACTTTTCTGCCCCACACACGGTGTCAGAGCTCCCCACCACGAAGCTGCGACACTCTCAGGTCACCTCTTGAAGCTTCGGCATGAAAAAGGCACAGAGGAGCCAAAATAACCCCCCCTGTTTGTGCTAAAGACATTGAACCCCCCCAGCGCAGGGGTTTGGTTTCCCCCCACGAGCTGCAGTGGGGCACACTTGAGCCTCATCACCTATATTTGGGGGGGGAAATGGTCTTTGTGCACTGTGTACAACACAAAGGGAGTTGTGAAGAGGTTTATGAGCAGAGTAAAGAAGAGCAGGAGAAGACTTGAACAATTCCAGCTCCGCCAGCAGCGAGGTTTTATGATACATGAATTGATTCCCCTCTTTCCAAAGGGATGAGCATCAGAAGGTGCAGTTCATGTGCCCCCCACCCATGGTTTCAGGATGCAAACAGAGCCTGACACCCCGAGCTAATGTCTCCCAAAGCTTTTGAGCAGAAGTCATTCCGGGAGGTCAGGAGCTCCTGGGTGGATGGGGAAAGCATTCCCTGTAGAGCTCTCCAAGGAAGGCATTGCTGCTCCATCCCATAAACCAGCTCACACGGTGCTGGCACCTGCTTTAGCCACCCTAAAAACAATCCCAGAGTGGTTTGGGTGGAAGGGAGCTTAAACTCACCCAGCTCCAACCCCTGCCACGGGCAGGGACACCTTCCACAGAGCAGGGTGCTCCAAGCCCCTGTGTCCAACCTGGCCTTGTGGCCGTACAGAGCTTACCCCCCCAGTACAGAGTTTCCCCCCCCCCCATACACAGCTCCCCCCCCCATACACAGCTTCTGCCCCCATACAGACCTTCCCCCATATATGCAGCTTCCCCCCCCATATAGAGCCTCCCCCCCCATACACAGCTTCTGCCCCCTACACAGCTTCCCCCCCATACACAGCCTTCCCTCCCATACAGAGCTACCCCCCCCCACAGCTTCCCCCCCATACACAGCTGCACCCCCATACACAGCTTGCCCCCCATACACACCTTCCCTCCCCATACAGAGATACCCCCCCATAGTGTCCCCCCCATACACAGCCTTCCCCCCCCCATACACAGCTCCCCCCCATATGCACCTTCCCCCACCACAGACCTTCCCCCCCATACAGAGCTTTCCCCCCCATACACACCTTCCCCCCATACACAGCTTCCCCCCCATACACACCTTCCCCCCCCATTCAGAGCTATCCCCCCATAAAGCATCCCCCCCATACACACCTTCCCCCCATACACAGCTTCCCCCCCATACAGAGCTACCCCCCCATACACACCTTCCCCCCATACACAGCTTCCCCCCCATACAGAGCTACCCCCCCATACACACCTTCCCCCCCCGGACACACCTTCCCCCCCATACAGAGCTACCCCCCCATACACACCTTCCCCCCCCGGACACACCTTCCCCCCCATACAGAGCTACCCCCCCATACACACCTTCCCCCCATACACGGCTTCCCCCCCCCATACACACCTTCCCCCCCCGGACACACCTTCCCCCCCCATACAGAGCTACCCCCCCATACACACCTTCCCCCCATACACGGCTTCCCCCCCATACACACCTTCCCCCCCCGGACACACCTTCCCCCCCATACAGAGCTACCCCCCCATACACACCTTCCCCCCCCGGACACACCTTCCCCCCCATACAGAGCTACCCCCCCATACACACCTTCCCCCCATACACGGCTTCCCCCCCCATACACACCTTCCCCCCCCGGACACACCTTCCCCCCCATACAGAGCTACCCCCCCATACACACCTTCCCCCCATACACGGCTTCCCCCCCCATACACACCTTCCCCCCCCGGACACACCTTCCCCCCCATACAGAGCTACCCCCCCATACACACCTTCCCCCCATACACGGCTTCCCCCCCCATACACACCTTCCCCCCCGTACAGACCTTCCCCCCCCCATACAGACCTTCCCTCCCCATACAGAGCTACTCTCCCATAGAGTGTCCCCCCCCCATACACAGCCTTCCCCCCCCATACACACCTTCCCCCCCCATGCCAACCCCAGTTCTGCCCCCCCCGCACCAACAAACCAAGCCAAGCGGACAGGGGTGCCCCCATGCACCCCCCCCCCGGCACAACCTGCTGCTTCTCAGGCCTCGGGGTGCTCCCCCAGCGGGAGCCGGGGGGGGGCTCCGGGTGCTCCCCCAGCGGGCTGCGCTGCTCCCCTGCCCCCGCCGCACCCACCGGCCCGTGGCCGCCGCTCGTACCCGAGAGCCCGCCCGCCGCCGCCGTGGCGGGCTGCCGCAGGGCCGGCGCCAGGCTCCAGGTGAAGAACACCGAGAGCCCCGTGAGGGCCCCGGCCGCCGCGTAGGCCAAGCGCAGGCCGAGCGCCCGGCTCACCGCCATCGGAGCGCTGCGGGAGCAGGCCCCGCCCCCGCGCCACAGCACCCCCTGGCGGGCGGGAGGACACCGGGGAGGAGCGAGGGAGGGGATAGGGAGAGGGCGGGGGGACATGGGGGGACAATGGGACATGGGGTGACATGGGGACACGGAAACATGGGGATACGGGGGATATGGGGACATTGGGGGACAGTGGGATATGGGGGTACGTGGGGACACAGCGGGGACATGGGGACATGGGGACGCGGGGACATGGGGGGACACGGGGACACTGGGGGACAATGGGATATGGGGGGACATGGGGACATGGCGGATATGGGGACATGGGGGACAGTGGGATATGGGGGGACATGGGGACACGGGGACACAGGGGGAACATGGGGACGTGGGCACATGGGGGGACGTGGGGGCACTGGGGGACAATGGGATATGGGGGGACAGGGGGACACAGGGGGGACATGGGGACATGGGAGGACATGGGGATGCAGGGACATGGGGGGACACGGGGCCACTGGGGGACAATAGGATATAGGGGGACATGGGAACACGGGGAGCCAGGGGGCACAGTGGGATATGGGGGGACACGGGGACACAGGGACATGGGGCGACGCGGGGACACTGGGGGACAATGGGATATGGGGGGACATGGGGACACAGGGGGGACATGAGGGGACATGGGGGCACGGGGACATGAGGGGATGCGGGGACACTGGAGGACAATGGGATATGGGGAGACATGAAGACATGGGGGGACAATGAGATATGGGGGGACATGGGGACACAGGGGGGACATGGGGACATGGGAGGACATGGAGACATGGGGGGGGCACAGGGGGGACAATGGGATATGGGGACCATGGGGATACAGGGACACAGGGGGAACACGGAGGGACTTAGGGGGCAATGGTACATGGGACTGGGTGACATGGGACATGGGGGGACATGGAGAACATGGGACATGGGGGGACATGGGACATGGGGACACGGGGACACGGGGGACACAAGGGGGGATATAGGGGGACATGGCGGGGTCAGGAGGACATGGGGACATCAGGACATCTCCCTGCTCAGCTGCACGGTTGTGCTTTGGGGCCACCTCATTAAAGTTCTTCAACACTTTGGGGGCTTTCCCGTTCTCTTTTCCCGGTTTTCCCGAACTATTTCTTCCTCGTCCGAGCTCTGGGCCGGGTTTGGCTGCACCAAACCCAGAGAGCAAGAACGTGCGGTGGGATGGAGGCAGGAACGGGCTTTTCCCACCTCTTTTGAATCAGTTCACTGCACTCATGTGAGCGGTGCCGCAGGGACGGATGCTCTGCCCGGAGCCTGGAATCCGGTGCTTGCTCCCGTCCAGCTCATAATGGTTTTTCCTCAACTTTCCAGGTTTAGGCTCTTTGGATGATCTTTCCAGCACTGGGAAAGCGCAGCCTGGCTGCTGCGAGCGCACACAGGAGGAGTCTCTGCTCTAGATGGCAGCAGCCTCCTTCCCTTTCAGCCTGAGACATCCCTGAAACACCATCTCCCCTTCGCTCCTTCACTTGGAAACCACCAGGGATGGAGTTTCTCCCTATATCCCATGTGAATCTCTCTGATTTCAGTGAACTTCCATGGAGAACCTGGCTCCATCTTCTCAATAAGCTTGATGATGCTCTAGATGCTGTTAGGGGACACCAAGACTTTTCTTTAGGTTGGACAAGCCCCATTTCCTCAGTTTCTCCTCATGGAGAAGCTCCAGCTTCCAACCATGCTCCAGCCTCCAACCATCTTTGTGACTCTCCATTGAATTCACTCCTGTTCATAGAATCATGGAATGGTTTGGGATGAAGGGACCTTAAAGCTCATCCAGCTCCAACCCCCTGCCACGGGCAGGGACACCTTCCACTAGACCAGGTTGCTCCAAGCTCATCCAAGTTCCTTGATGTCTACCTCACCTTGGTGGCCCAAAACCAGACACAGCATCCAGATGTGATGCAATGAGTGCTGAATGGAGGGGAACAAGTGACAAACCATCAGAGAACATGGGGACGATGTGGAGCATCCTCATCCTTTGGTGGACACAATGATGAAGACACTCATGGCATGACCACAAATATCGATGTTCATTGGGGTTGAGAGATGTGGCTGAGGATTCAGCTCCTCCAGTTCAAGAGCAGGTCATGGGATGTGACAGCAGAGATGTTTACGCAGCATGAGTGACCCGTGAAGCCTCTTCACATTCTTGGCTGAATTCCCCGGGACGAGAAGCGGCATTCCTCGGATCTTGCCGTGTTATTCCGTGCACACCTCACGCCTGAGATGCTGAGCACGCATTGGTCACGGTCACTGGTGAAAACATGGATCATCTTGGAGCTTGTTTGGGTTCAGCAACGCTGAGTCTCAGCCTGACTCACCCCGGGGCTGAGCACAGTCCTCAAAGACTCGGTGTCAGTAATAAAACACCCAAAGGCCCTTGGGATGGATACTGCAAAGATCCATGATCATGGAATGGTTTGGCTTGGAAGAGACCTTAATAAAGCTCATCTACTTCCAACCCCCCTGACATTACATCCATGAGGCCACTTTATTCCTCTTTCCAAAGCAACATTTACTCTTTCCCAGTATTTACCCATGTTGATGTCCCGTTGTTTTCCCTGGGAACAGCCCAAGGTCTCCATCACCCAGCCTGGAGACAGCTCTTACCCACTTGTGACCTCCAGATCCCTCTTGCATCCTTTGAACAGACCCATTGCCCGTCTCTGAGGTTGGTCTCAGTGTTAGACCTGCTCCCCAAAACCTTATTCTATGTCCCCAAATCCTTCTGGATGACTTCCTGCTGTGGCCTGATCTTCCTTAAATGCTCCATTTGGACCTTGCTCATCTACCAAAGAACAGACTTCCTTGTTTCAATCAGGTTGGGGAGGTTTCTACCTGTAAGTCTATCCCACAAACCCTTTTTGCCCTGGCACCGTGTGTTTGGACAGACTCAGCAGAGCTGGGATGACACCATAGAAGTTGTCTCCAAATTTCTGCTGGGCAATTGGCAGAAGGTCGGTGTGAGAAGAGCCTGGGTGGAGGGAATGGAGCTGGAGCTGATTCTACCTGTTTTGGCACAGGATAGCTGACTGGCGCTTGCTGACGCTGCTTATTGCTGTCAGGTATGTGCACGCAGCATGGAATTCCTGCAGGAGGTGTTGGGAATGAGGGGGGGTTTGCAGGTTCCTCACCCAGGACAAGCAGATCTGTGTGGTGTGAGCTGGAGGGAAGGGATGGGATCCAGAGGGACCTGGACACGCTGGAGAGGTGCCAAAGCCAACCTCATGGAGCTCGACAAAGCGGGTCCTGCACATGGGTCAGGGCAATCCCAGGCACAGACACAGGTTGGGTGGAGAATGGATGGAGGAGTCCTGCGGAGAAGGTCTTGGGGGTGTTGGGTGAGGAGAAGCTTCCCATGAATTCTAAACATCCCCTGTTGTGTTCCTTTGCTGACTGGAAGGAAATAACTCTCCTGCATTAAAAACCATCCACCAGATGAGCCTTGAGAGCTGGTGGGAGATCAGCCACCGCATCCCCCAGGTCCGTGCCAGCATGGGTCTGTCGAGGAGCTCAGCTCCAGGGTGCTTGGCTTGGTTTTGTGATAGGACACAAGAGCACAATCAACACACTATAAGTTGGGCCGAGCCTGACACCAACTAAGAAGTGATGCAGAAAAGAGCAGCGTGTGCATCCCTTCATCAGCAACAGGGTGAGAGCGGCGCTGAGGTTGCGGAAGGCACCCAGAGGGGTTGGCATCACCCTCGGTGCCTGCTGCAGTGCGGACGTGCCTGGGCAGCCGGCAGCGAGAGCAACGGGCACTTCAGGGCATGAGTCACCTCATCTGAGGTGAAGATCTCCGCCAGCTCCGGAGAATTGCACCCAAGAAGCGACTGCACCTTAAATCCCTGCAGTGCCTGTTTGGGGCAGCAATTTTACACGGAACCATGGGATGGTTTGGGTTGGGAGGGACCTTAACGCTCATCCAGCTCCAACCCCTGCCACGGGCAGGGACACCTTCCACTAGAGCAGGTTGCTCCAAGCCCCTGTGTCCAACCTGGCCTTGAACACTGCCAGGGATGGGGCAGCCACAGCTTCTCTGGGCACCCTGTGCCAGCGCCTCAGCACCCTCACAGGGAAGAGCTTCTGCCTCAGAGCTCATCTCAATCTCCCCTCTGGCAGGTTAAAGCCATTCCCCTTGGCCTGTCCCTCCATCCCTTGTCCAAAGCCCCTCTCCAGGTTTCCTGGAGCCCCTTTAGGCACTGGAGCTGCTCTAAGGTCTCCCCTTCAGGAGCCTTCTCTTCTCCAGGCTGCCCCAGCCCAGCTCTCTCAGCCTGGCTCCATAGGATCAGTTTGGTGTCACAGTGCAGAAGCATGTTGATTCCCAGGTGGAAAGATAGATTGCACCCCTTCACCAAATGGGGAGTCTCTCCATCCATGCAGGAGGTAATGAGAAGCTGAGTGTGCATAGAGGTGCCATGGGGTGATGAGTCTGTATGTCCTTCCTTGCCCAGGAGACATGCAATCACTGGACAAGAATCCTTCACTGTGGAAGGAGGGAAAAAGGAACCTAATGGGAATGGGGAAAAGCATCCCAAAAGGAGCAGCTTTTTGGGGATGCTAAGCTAGAGGAGATGTGGTTTCCACAATTCCCCGAGCCTCTGCATCACCCATGTCCAGGAATGACATGGGTTAGTGGTGGCCTTGGCAGTGCTGGGGAATGATTGAACTTGATGGTCTTCAAGGTCTTTTCCAACCTGGTTGATTCTGTGGTTCTACGATTCTAAGGTGAGGTTTGGAACATCCTCAGCCAAGCCAAGGGCCAGGCAGTCCCGGACACATTGGAAGCAATAGCAGCCTCAAGCTGTCCTTGGGGTTAAGATGCTGAGAAGCTGCTGGAATTTGCATGGTCTAGTTAAGGATTCAGTGAGCAGACACAGTGAGATGGAATAGCTCCCCATGAGCTGCTCTGTGCCATGTCTCGGGGCAAGATTCACATCACATCATAAGGAAATCCCTGCTCCCATGGGACCGGGTGGGAGCTGCGTCCTCCAGGCACATGGGGACATGATGACAGCCCTGCAGAAGGGTGTTTAAATGCCCGCTTGGCTGCAGAGCTGCTCATTTTGGCTTTGCCAGCGGTCTGAGGCTGAGTTAAACCCAGCTCCGTGTCCTGGCTGACCGCAGGGAGAGCTGGAGCCAGGGGCCGGGACGGATGCCAGCCCCTTGGCAGCCAGCAGAGACCTTCTCCAAAGCAGTTTATGGATGCTCCACATTAGCAGGAGCACACAGCAGTGGCTGCTGCCCACTCTGGGACATCCCGATCCCAGAACATCCCCACCCTGGAACATCCTCAACCCAGGACATCCCCACCCAGAACATACCCATCCCAGAACATCCCCATCCCAGGACATCCCCATCCCAGGACATCCCCACCCCGGGACATCTCCATCCCAAGCAGCCATGTGTGGTCCTGCTCCAAGGGGTGGAAACCTCCAGCAGGCAAAGGCGGATGAGATGGAAATGAGCAGTAGGGAAAGGAGGAGGAACCACTTCAGCTGGGAACACAGACGTTCCTGTTCCACAGCTTGGATGTTTCTCATCCCAATATTTTCCACTTCTCAACCCAAACCAGGCTTCCCAGCTCCTTGGCACAGCCACAACAGCGGGGAACCCCGGATGGCATCTTGACTTTGCTCCACCACCAGCACCCGCTGCTCAGAGGCAGAGTCTTTCTCCTGCTCCTTGCTCCTGCTACAAGCACAGCAAGAGCTGGGAAACAGCCGGATCAACCGGATGCGGGATCGCCTTCCTCCTCCTCCTCCCTCCGCCCTGCCTGCTGTAGGTGGGAAAGCTGGATGCTGCCTGCATCTGGGAACAAAAGGAGGAAAATCACTTGAGATGGGGGGAGCCCGGGTTGTTTTCAGCGAGCTGGGAACAGGCTGGTGGTTCCTCCTGCTCATCCCCTCCTGGAGAGGGGCTTTGGACAAGGAATTTGTCCTTGAGGCTTTATTTTGTCTCCTTTAAAGAAACATGGGAATAGCAGGAAAATAGAATGATTTAGACCCCATGAGTGTTAAAGCCTCAGAGGCAAAAGGAAGAAGGAAAAGTTAAGGAAACGGGGAAGTCCCAGCCCTTCCTGGTTCGAGGGAGGGTTTCAACTGCTGCCTTAATGGTCCCTTGGGAAAAAGCTATTGTTTTGCCGCCTTCTCCCATTAATCCTTCCTTAACTCCCCTTCCAGCAGCTCCTGCCAGTTCCTCATGGGCTCCACGGGTTCCCTCTGGACTGTGGTCACTGTGAAACCCACAGTTTCACTGAACCCAGTGATTCACTTTGCTGGTGCTGGGTCTTGGGGACGTGGTCCATCAGATGCTGCCATGTCTCAGCATCTCCCTGTCTGCTGGTGACTTGGTGCCTGTCCTGGTGGTGATTTGGTGTCTCAGCAACTCAGTGTCTCTGTCTTGGTGTCTCCTCCATGGATTTAAAGCAGTTTGTAAGGCAAAGCCTCTTAATTTCAGCATTCCCAAGGGTTGCAGCCATGGCTGGGCTGGGCAGTGATGGAATGGTGTTTGCAGCAGGGAAAACTGGCCTTTGAGGCTGGATTTCCTCCTTAGGTTGCTTCACATCCTGGGACCATCCTCTGTACTGGTGCAGCGGTGCTGACATCCACGTGTGATGGACTGGGTTAGGTTTGGGCTTAGGGTTCGGCCTAAGCTTAGGTTTAGGGGAGGGTTGGGTTGATTTAGAGATATTCTGTCTGCAGAGGGAAGTGAAAGCATCTTCTCCTGGAGGGCTGCTGATAAACCATCACTGGATTCAGATCTGAAGAGTTCCCACCTCTGGAATCTGGGAATCACGTTCCAGGAAGAATTGGAAGGAGCAAACAGGGTATGGAAATACCGGGAGAACAAGACACATCACGCTCCCCTGATGATAATTAAACAAGTCTAAATGCAACTGCTTGAGAGGCTGAAACCTTCCTTCCTCATAAAGCAGCACCACTTCCGTGGCACCATATTCCTGCTCCTATCCAATCCGTGATCCTAAATGGCTCAAGTTATGGCTAAAACGATACCTGGAGCTGTTTCCTTCCCATCAACAAGCCTAGGGGTGTTAATTCCAGAAGAGATGCTTGTTCTGTGCACTTAGGAGCTAACACGCAGGAGCAGAACTGCTTATTCAATCCCAACTCCTGCAGCCTGAATCTGAAGGTTATTTAACACCAAGTGAGACACTTGCAAAGCTGTGTTGGAATAATAATGCCAGGGGAAAAGTAGCGTTAATCAAAGTAACGCCAATATAAATTAGGAAAGGCTTAGCCAATAAAGTGGGAATATATATAGTTGGAGGAAAAGAAACACATAAAGTAGCTGCATTAAGGAATAAACCACCAGACTTGGAGTGCAGTAATTTAAAGCCATTTTCCCCAGCATCATATTTGCAAGCCTGATTTGTTATCTTGTCCTGGGAAGCCAAAGACATAATAAATAGAAAGGATTTCTCCAACCATCTGCCAGCAAATACATTCACCAGCACCACAAAGAGTTGAGCCAGTTCTTCTTGAGTTGCTCCTGCGCAAAGGCACGAGCCCCCACCACTGATTTCCAGGAAATGGAGCCAAAAGAGGTGGTTTAATGGAAATATCAGTGTTTGGCTTGTTCTACTGTCGGGTAACAGTCACAGGAGGGGAGGCAGCAATCGGCTTTTACATAGAGTCGTGGAATGGGTTGGGTTGAAGGGACCTTAAAGCTCCTCCAGCTCCAACCCCTGCCCCGGGCAGGGACACCTTCCACTAGAGCAGGTTGCTCCAAGCCCCTGTGTCCAACCTGGCCTTGAACACTGCCAGGGATGGGGCAGCCACAGCTTCTCTGGGCACCCTGTGCCAGCGCCTCAGCACCCTCACAGGGAAGAGCTTCTGCCTCAGAGCTCATCTCAGTCTCCCCTCTGGCAGGTTAAAGCCATTCCCCTTGGCCTGTCCCTCCATCCCTTGTCCAAAGCCCCTCTCCAGGTTTCCTGGAGCCCCTTTAGGCACTGGAGCTGCTCTAAGGTTTCCCCTTAAGGAGCCTTCTCCAGAGAAAGGGGCACAAGGGGTTGGAATTGGATGATCTTGAAGGTCCCTTCCAACCCAAACCACCCCATGAATCTATGACTGCTCTTTCACCCAGGGCATATAAACCCCATCCTTGCACCACTTACAAGACACAGTCAGCTCCTCAACTCAAGGTCACAGCACTGCCCACACTGCACATGCAAACCCATCACCCTGGTCCCAAGAACACCCATGGCACATGGGGGTTACCCCCGGAGCCGCTGGTCCTCGCTGGGAAAGGCCAGCCCTGGAGCTATAAAGAGATTTATCCTGCCATCTCAGGAGCTTTATTCAGCGCTGATACGCAGCCTTTGCTGCTTTTCCCACAGAAAGCCAGGGTCGGCCCCTGCCTCCCTGGAATGCTGCTTCGTCCCCGCTTTGATTTACGGAAGAGCCCAAGAGCAGCCTGGAATTGGAGGGAGCTTTAAAGTGGCCTCGTAGCTCTTGTAGACATACGGGAGAAGGTGGGAAAACACCTTAGGAAATGCCTGGTGAGGTTTTTAGGGCCCCCAGCAAAGCACCCAGCCCCATGGCAGCACCCCCTGATTTCCCCCCCTTATCCATTGCTTTCTCCCAGGCCTCAACATCACGCCAGGATAGACTATTTCTGCTGCCACCTTTATTTATGCTCAGCTATTTAAAGCTCCAAGCTGTAGACAACGTCTGGGCGCTTGCCCTGGGAATGCCAAGTCCCACAGCCAGGGAAATGACCACAAAATGCTTGGACATGGAGCTGTTGGAGCAAGTCCAGAGGAGGCCACGAGGATGATGAGGGGCTGGAGCAGCTCCCGTATGGAGCCAGGCTGAGAACATTGGGGTGTTCAGCCTGGAGAAGAGAAGCTGCGTGGAGACCTCAGAGCAGCTTCCAGTGTCTGAAGGGGGCTACAAGGATGCTGCAGAGGGACCTTCATCAGGGACTGGAGTAATAGGACAAGGGGTGATGGGTTCAAACTGAAACAGGGGACGTTCAGGTTGGATGTAAGGGAGAAGTTCTTCCCTGTGAGGGTGCTGAGGTGCTGGCACAGGGTGCCCAGAGAAGCTGTGGCTGCCCCATCCCTGGCAGTGTTCAAGGCCAGGTTGGACACAGGGGCTTGGAGCAACCTGCTCTAGTGGAAGGTGTCCCTGCCTGTGGCAGGGGGTTGGGACTGGATGAACTTTAAGTTCCCTTCCAACCCAAACCATTCCATGATTCCATGATTCTATGAAGCCATGGCCGTTGCCCCCAGCCCCGCTGCGGCTCCACCACCACAGGACATGGCTTTGCTGTGACCCCTGAGGAGCAAACACCAGCTCTGCCCATCACCCTGCAAGTCTTGCTCTGATTTACAGCCCTGGGAAGGGATCAGGAAGCATTTGATGGATAAATACCAAGCAGGAGCATTGGCCACAGCTCCCAGACCAAGGGGAGCTTCTCATCTCCCGGGGAACAAGCACATCTTGCTGGAGACTTGACTTTTGATAGCTGCCACCGTGGTCCCTTGCTCATGGAGGAGGTGGGTGCGTGTCAGAGCAGGCCTGAAATTAGTGGTGTGTGCTAACGAACATCAGGGAGGCAACTGGCAACCACGAGCCCTGTATGGGCTGAGGTACCTCAGGAGGTGACAAAGCAGCAATACATCACTTGTGCCCTCAACTACCCATGGCAATGGGATTTGTATCCTGGTCCAGACATGGGTGATAGCAGCCATTCCTGTGAATTATCCCATCCAGAAACACCAAACCTGGAGGATTTGGGGAGGGATGTGCATCGCTCCCAGCCCATCTGCTGAAGGTCTGAGCACTGGTGGGATTTGAGGGGTCAAAGAGCCGTTTGCACCAGTTTCACTGTGGAAGATCCGGGAGCAGCAGCTGAAAACCCTCCCTCTGCAAAGCCTCCAGCAGGTCCCATCAGCCCAACACGCTCCGCACGGAAGCCGCGATTCCAGGGAGCCGGAGCCGCCTGCTCCGGGAGATTAATCATTATTCAAGTGCTGATAAGAGGAGCCAGTTAAACACTGAGATAAGGAGCCAGATAAAGCAGAGCTGCTCTGTTTGCATTGCACGGCAAGGCAGGAGCTCGCTGCTCCCAGCTAAACCAGCTGGTGCAGCCGGTTGGAAACGCGGCTCTTGGCCGGAGCCGGTGACCCGGCACGCTGCAACCCAGGAGCAATGCTGTGGCATTCCATGACAGTGGGCTGGAAACGGGTGATCTTAAGGTCCTTTCCAACCCAAACCATTCCATGGTTCTATGATTCCTGCTGCAGGGGAAGTACAGGTCGTCTGGGCACCCTGTGCCAGCGCCTCAGCACCCTCACAGGGAAGAGCTTCTGCCTCAGAGCTCATCTCAATCTCCCCTCTGGCAGGTTAAAGCCATTCCCCTCATCATGTCCCTCCATCCCTTGTCCAAAGCCCCTCTCCAGATTTCCTGGAGCCCCTTTAGGCACTGGAGCTGCTCTAAGGTCTCCCCTTCAGGAGCCTTCTCTTCTCCAGGCTGCCCCGGCCCAGCTCTCTCAGCCTGGCTCCAGAGCAGAGCTGCTCCAGCCCTCGCAGCAGCTCCGTGGCCTCCTCTGGCCTCGCTCCAACAGCTCCACGTCCCTGGATAGGGTGGGATGGGGTGGGATGGGATGGGTGGGACGGGGTGGTGCATGCAGGGAACTTTCCAAAGGTTCCTCCCTGCAGCAGCATCCCTCGGCTGCTGCAAACACGGAACTCAGCCCATGAGAAGCAGCAGGAGGATCCTGCACCCCCCGGGCATGGTCTGTGCCTGCTCCCCGCTGGGCCCATTGCATCTTCTGCAGCAGAATGATCAAATGGGAACTTCTGTGCCCATTTCTCTTTGCCCGAATGCCCAGGTCACGCCGCCTCCAACAACCCACCCCCATCTGCCTTGGCCATGGGGCCTCAGCTGGGAAGCTGAGGATGGGGAACTGCTCCACTGTGTGTTTTAAACACCACTCTTGAAGTGCTCGGCCTCATCCAGCCCCTGCCCAGCTGGGAATCCCGCTGCGAATCCCACTGGGAATCCATTAGCGAGGTCCTGGAAGGGATTTGCCCCGAGGATGGTTGTGCAGCAGCTCCCTGCTTGGGCTTGGAGATCTGGGAGCAAACAACCACACACATGAACGGGTTCCAGGCACGCTGTCAGCAGTGACAGACCTCAGCGTGAGACTCCTCAGCACTGGAATTCCATGTGGGTGTTTGTTGTGATCCCGTCTCGCAGCAAGCACAGCCTCAAGGTCTCGGAGCAGGCGAAGCAGACGGTGGGAGGAAGCATCTCCTCGTCCTTCTCATCCTGCATCGCTGCCCAAGGATTTGCCCAAGGCCACGCTGGGACATCCCATCTCCCCCGGTCCACGTGGGCTGGCCCCAAGCAGTGACAGTCCTGGGGAGCCTGGTGTGACCCCCAAAGTCCCTGGGGTGCTTAAGCAAGGCAGGAAGCAGGATCAAGGATGCCTGTTGGAGCTGCTCGTGTCCAGCTGACATTGCTGGTTGGGATGGGGGCTGCTTTAAATAGAGAGTTTTAAATCTTGGGTTTTAATAAAAAAATAGGTTTTATTTCAAAAGGAAAAGCTCCTTTTGGCAGAAACCCGCCTCTCTGCAGCCAGAAGCCCCAGCACAAGCCCTCCAAGGTCTGCTGGGCCACGCTCCAGCTCTGCTCCTCCGTCCTCCCCGGCCAGAGGCTCGGGGCCACCTCCCCAGCACAAATCACATCCCACTTTCCAGCACCCCTGGGCCCTGTTCTTCCCACCCCACCAGGCTGGGCCCTGCAGGATCGAGAAGGGCAGGGGGACCCTGTGGTTCCCCAAGCCCTGGGGTCTCAGTGGGGTGCACAGGGTAAGGCAGGAGCTCCTAAAGACACCTTGATCCCCAGTGGGGTGCTCAGGGGCTCCTGGTGGCACCCCAATTCTCAAGTCTCTGTGGGGTGCTCAGGGGCTCCTAAAGGCATCCCAGTCCTTGGAGTCTCAGTGGGGTGCTCAAGGGCAGGTCAGGGGCTCCTAAAGACACCCCAGTCTCCAGGTGGGGTGCACAGGTGCTCCTGGAGACACCCCAATCCCAGGTCCCAGAGCTCTGGCTGGATGGGGCCTCCAGCGGCTGGGAATTCAGGCTGGGGGTGTCCCCCCTCTTCCCCAGGACACGAGGGATCCCCAAAAGGCCCTGGGGAGGAGGGGGGGTCCCGGTGCGGAGGGCGGGGGTCAGCCCGTGGGGCCACGGGGGGGGCTGCGGGCGGGAAGCGCCGTGTCCCGGCCCTGGTCCCGGTCCCAGTCCCGTTCCCGTTCCCTTTCCCGTTCCTGGTCCCGCTCCCGCTCCCTGTCCCTGTCCCGGTCCCTTTCCCGTTCCTGGTCCCGCTCCCGCTCCCTGTCCCTGTCCCGGTCCCAGCGCCGCTCCCGATACCGGTCCGGTCCCAGCCCTGTTCCCTGTCCCGGTCCCGGTCCCAGCCCCGCTCCCGCTCCCGGTCCGGTCCCAGCCCTGTTCCCAGTCCCGCTCCCAGCCCAGTCCCAGCTCCCGGTCCCAGCCCCGCTCCCTATCCCGATCCCGGTCCGGTCCGGTCCCAGCCCCGTTCCCAGCCCCGTTCCCGCTCCGCTCCCGTTCCCGGTCCCAGCCCTCCCGGGGGCGGGGCGCGCCCAGCCCGGCTCGGCGGCGGCGGCGGCGGCGGCAGCAGCGGCGGTGGCGGAGCCGAGCCCGGCCCGTCCCGAGCCCGCCCCGAGCAGCGTCGCGGAGCCGCCGCCGCCGCCGCCGCCGGAGCAGCCCCGGGCTGCGGCCACGATGGCTCCGTCCCGCCGCGCCGCCGCCGCCGCCGCATGAAGGTTGGCGGGGCCGGGGCGGCGGCAGCGGGCGGGAGGCGGCGCGGCGGGGCCCGGGGGTGCCGGGGACCCGGAGCCGGCAGCGCACACGGCCCCCGGGCTGGAGCCGCGGGCGGACGGTCACCGGCTGTCGGGGCTCCTCAAGAAGATGCACTTGTTCCGGAGCTCCAGCTACGAGATCCGGCTGGAGGGCGAAGGGGGCAGCCTGCCCCGCATCCAGGGCATCCGCTGGGTGAGTGCGGGGACCCCTCGAGACCAGGGACCCCCTTCGCTGCCGGATCCCCCTCTCAGCATCACTCCCAGCGTCGGGGTCCGGCCGCAGGGGTTTGGGGTACGGGGTGGAGAGACCACGAGTGGGGCATCCCCCCGCTCCTCCGGGCTGCAGCCCCGCTCCTTGAGCTCGGCTTTGCAAGGCTCGGGCTTAGCAGCGGGCTGTGATCGGGGTGACCCGAGCCCTGCTCCCCCTTCGTGTGTGCTGGCTGTGAGGTCAGGCGTGCAGGGAGCCAGGCCAGGCGTGCAAGGAGTGAGACCAGGCGTGCAAGGAGTGAGACCAGGCGTGCAAGGAGCCAGGCGTGCAAGGACTGAGGTCAGGCGTGCAAGGAGTGAGGTCAGGCGTGCAAGAGCCAGGCCAAGTGTGCAGGGAATGAGACCAGGTGTGTAGGGAGCCAGACGTGCAAAAAGCCAGACCAAGCGTGCAAGGAGTGAGGTCAGGCATGCAAGGACTGAGACCAGGCGTGCAAGGAGCCAGGCCAGGCGTGCAAGGAGCCAGCCCATGCGAGGAGCTGGCAGCCAGGCATGACATGAGGGCAGTGCCATTGTGCTCCGGTGCACGGCAGCCGGCAGCAACCCCCAGCCCCGGGGTGTGTGACCAGGAAGGACCTTCCCTGCAGCACACGGGTTCAACATGTCCCGGCCTGGGCCAGCTCAGGCTGTTCCTACGGGAGAAACTTGGCCCTTGGCAGCAGGATGATGCTCAGCATCGTGTCCTCCTGCCCCAGGTCTGTGCTGTGCCCTGGCCAGGGGTGCTGGGGGTCCCCGGGGTGCAGAAGGCACCAGGTCTTAGAATCACAGCCTGGTTTGGGTTGAGGGGACCTTAAAGCTCCTCCAGTTCCAACCCCCTGCCACGGCAGGGGCACCTTCCACTAGAGCAGGTTGCTCCAAGCCTCGTCCAACCTGGCCTTGAAGGTCCCTGCTCTTGGGCTCTTGTCCCCTTTGGGCTAGGATGTGACCCCAGAGCCCTGGGTTGAGCATCACAACCTTCCTCTTCCCTCCTGCCTGACTGGAGACAGAGGGGTTTAATGAATAAAGTGAAATTCCTTTAAGGAAGCAGCCCCCCTTCAGCATTCCTATGCAGCTCTTCAGCAAATAAGACGTTTTCCCTGATTTTTTCCTCCTTGGAACTTTTAGGAACTTCGTTTTGGGAGGGTTTTGGAGTGGCAGAAGCCAGGGAAGTGGGGGCAGGAGCAGGCTGGAGCATTGCTGTGTGGTGGCACTAGTGTGACAGGGATGTCCCCTCCAGGGTGGCTCCTGGCTGTTTGGGCACAGTGGGTTTGATCCTTGCAGGGAAAGGGGATGTTCTCCTCACTTACTACAGGTATGGGAGAGGTGAAGGGCAGGGAATGGTCTGGCTGTGCCTTGGAGCAACACATTGTCCCTTGTCCCCATCACTGCAAGCCTGTGGCTGCTGGAAACTCCTCCTCACATCCTGGCTCCGTCTCATCCCTCCTGGGAACCTGTTTCCCTGATCCCAGTGCAAAATCCCTCCCAGCTCTTTCTTGCTGCGAGGCTCCAGCCCAGGCTCCCATTCCCTGGCATCAGCGGGACATCACAGCCCGGAATCCCCAAGCAGCTCCATCCTTCATTCCCAGCATCCAAGTGCCACCGTGCTGCATCCCTGCAGGGACAGAGGGGAACGGGTCACCAAGCCCCATTCCCAAGGAGGATCCCAAGGGATCATCAAGCCCCTGGCTGGCTGCCGTGCCCTTTGAGCCTGCGGATGGGCGAGGACTTTCTCCGGAGCCGTAAAGCCTGAAATAACTCCTGTTGTTTTCCTTGGGATCCCAAACAAAAGCAACACAGGAGCCTTGGCCGGCCGCCCGCTGCTGCCGGATTTCTGGAGACAGGCAGGATCCCAGCGCCCGCCTGTCCCCGGAGCAGGAAGATGGAAAGAGGCGACTCCTTAGGAAGCTGTTTGGAGACGGCGGCCGCGATGCTGCCACAATGAGGCAGGGGCTGAGGGTGGGGAGAGCATCCTGTGGCTCCACACATGGGATGCTTTGGGAAGGGGGATTTTGGGACCAGCCGTGAGATTCTGCATCGGAGCAACAGGAAAAGCCCAGGAGGAGATTCTGGGACCAGCCGTGAGATTCTGCATCGGAGCAACAGGAAAAGCCCAGGAGGGAGGAATCTCTCCGAGCCCTCATGCCTGGGTTGTGCAAGTCTCCTTCGGTGTCCTTGTGAGCACAGCTTGGAGCGGGATCATGGCACATAGTGGGGGTTGGAACTAGATGATTTAAGGTCCTTTCCGACCCAAAGCATTCCATGATCCTGGCTGTGTGCCTCAAGGACAGGCCTCACTTACGGGGTGACATATGGGGACCGGAGCAGCCAAGGGGGTGCCCTCAATGTCCGCCTCCCACGGGAGGCAGCTCCGTGCTCCTCAATAGGAGCAAACATTTGCTCTGCAATCTCCGGCACGTTTCCTGCTCCACGGGACGGTCACGAGGCTCAGGAACGTTTGCAGAGTGAATAAGTCACCGTGTCCCAGGCTCGGTGACAGCATCGCTGTGTCAGGAGTGTCCCCAAGGACCTGCTGCCTTCACGGAGCCGCTTGTTTCCCATCTGCTCCCTGGATCTCTCCTAAGCCGGTTGCAAAGTGGTTGGTGGCTGGTCCAGAGGAGGATGGGGAAGCCTCGGGGGTATGGAAAGGGCTGGAGGAAATGAGGGAGCAGCTTGAGCCGGGCAGGGTGTGAGCAGGAAGGGGTTGGGATAGGCAGGGAGGCAGCGCAGGGCAGAGCATCCATCCGAGCACCCATCCGAGCACCCATCGGAGGTGGCCAGGAGGTGCCAGGAGGGCACTTTGGTTTCCTCTCAGCTCCTGGTGAGTGGGTTTGTCCTTGGATTCAGTTGCAAAGAAGCTTCTGCACCCAATTACTCCTGACTTCCTTAACTGAGGCTTTCATCCATCCCTCTTGCTGCGGTTGCTCATTCCTTCCCAACCAGCAGATCCAAGGAGGAGCTGGCCCTGAAGATGCTGCTTTTCAAGCACCCACCGCCTCAAGTGCTTCAGACCCTTTATAGCCGGAAATAAACAGGGGGGGACCACAAACCCTTCCCCTCAAGGTGCCCCCACAAAGGTGAAGGAAGACACCCCAAGGAGGGATGATCCTCACCTTGCCCTGGGGTTAATGCTCCGAGTGCAGTAACTGCCTTGGCCAGGGCAGCACAAGGAGAACAGGTCTGACGGGCTCTTGGCTTCCTCCAGCCCGTACACACCAGAGGAAAGGTTGTTTATTCAAGGCTGTGGCCATGCGGGAACCCGGGAGCCCTCATCCCGCTGGGCAGCACCAGGAATAGGGATGAGCTTTAAGGTCCCTTCCAACCCAAACCGTTCCAGGATTCCATGATTCCCTTCCAGAAGGGGAAACATGGGAGAGAAACGAACACAAGGATTAAAAAGTGATGGGAATAAACAGAGGGATGAATGGTCCTGGAGAAGCCAAGGACTCAAGCATGGTCCAGCCCCATTCCTGGTGGAGCTGAGCCTGGCTCTGGTTGTGCTGTGGTACTCAGTATCCCGGACGGCACGATGAGATCCAACCTCCTCGTGTGCTGGGATGGGGACAGTCTGCTGGGATGCAGGACTCCCTATGGATGCAATAGGGTGAAGGGGGGACATGGCAGAGCCCACACAGCCACCAACCCCCTTCTCTTTGGTTTTCCAGACCCCACTTTTGGACACTGAATCCACCCTGGACTATGGACACAGCCTCACCCAGGTGGGAAACCCACAGGGACCTGAGTTTGGGGAGGGGGAGATGGAGAAACGTGCGTTGAGGAGCACCCCCATGTTGTGGAGTCTTCACCCTGGCTTTGGGCTGCTCAATCCCTTGGGATCAGCCATTCCTGGGGGTGGGAGATGGAGATCCCAGGGTGCTGGGGGGGGCATGGAGGTGTCAGCAAAGTCAGGGTCCACCACCCATGTCCTCCTGCTTCCCCTGTGAGTGTATGATCCCCTTCCACCCTCAGGCATCCTCGGAGAGGATCTGGCGAGCCGGGAAGCTCCTTTACATCCACCTCACCAGCACCCGGCCTGGCCTCATCCGGGACCACAAGCATCACCTGCGGCATCACAGGTAGGAGCGTCGGTACCCCTGTTATACCGGGGGCACCAGGCGATGATGCGGACCCCAACATGGAACCATGGGATGGTTTGGGTTGGAAGGGACCTTAAGGATCATCCAGTCCCAACCTTTGGGTTGGAAGGGACCTTAAAGATCATCCAGTCCCAACCCCCTGCCACGGGCAGGGACACCTTCCACTAGAGCAGGTTGCTCCAAGCCCCTGTGTCCAACCTGGCCTTGAACACTGCCAGGGATGGGGCAGCCACAGCTTCTCTGGGCACCCTGTGCCAGCGCCTCAGCACCCTCACAGGGAAGAGCTTCTGCCTTATCTCCAACCTGAACTTCCCCTGTTCCAGTTTGAACCCATCACCCCTTGTCCTATCACTCCAGTCGCTGCTGAAGGTCCCTCTGCAGCATCCTTGTAGCCCCCTTCAGACCCTGGAAGCTGCTCTGAGGTCTCCACGCAGCTTCTCTTCTCCAGCCCCAATGTTCTCAGCCTGGCTCCTACGGGAGCTGCTCCAGCCCCTCATCATCCTCATGGCCTCCTCTGGACTTGCTCCACCAGCTCCATGTCCTTCTGATGCTGGGGACACCAGAAGTGGATGCAGCATCCAAGTGGAGTCTCATGAGAGCAGAGCAAAGGGGGAGAATCCCCTTCCCTGACCTGCTGCTCACGCTCTGGGGGTGCAGCCCAGCACACGGGGGGGGTTCTGTGCTGAAGCTTCTCATTGTCCATCACCCCCAAGTCCTTCTCCTGGGGCTGCTCTGCTCCTCCTGCCCATCCCATGCAGGGTTCCCCCGTGGTGCTGGGTGCTGCAGCCCCGGTCTGGGCTGGATCTCACCCTTGTGCCCCTGCAGGCAGTGCTGCTCCGGGAGGGAGCTGGTGGACTGGCTGCTGAGCGCCGGGCTGGCCGTGCAGACCCGCAGCCAAGCCATCGGCATCTGCCAGGTCCTGGTGGATGGAGGCGTCCTGACGCACGGTGAGGGTCCCGCAAGGCGACACCGGGCACATCGGGGTCTCCCATGGGTGCACATGGCACCCATTGGGTGCTTGGCTGAGCTCACGGGTGTTCTCCCCCCGCAGTGAAGCAGGAGTGGCATTTCCAGGACAAGGAGACCCAGTTCTATCGCTTTGCCGAGCTGGAGCTGAGCCCCGATCCCGGCGCTGGGCTCCGGGATGCGGAGGAGCTGCTGGAAGCTTTGGCATTCCTGGCTCAGCTGGGTCCTGATGCGCTGCTCACCATGGCCCTGCGCAAGCCGTGAGTGGCCGGGGGGGTGTAGAGGGATATGGGGAGATAAAGGGGGATGTGGGGCTCATTTTGACCCTGCTCCATGGGGAGCTGGGGTACCAAAGGGGCTCCTGTGGATGGGTTGATCACAGCATCCCTTCCACGGCTTGGGATTCCTTCCTTGCATGGTCAGGGGTTGTGGCTGGAGATGGGGCAGGGAGAGGGGCCATGGATGCTGCTCACCCCCTGCTCCCCTCCCAGGCCTGCCCAGCGCACGCAGGATGAGCTGGAGCTCATATTTGAGGAGCTTCTCCACATCAAAGCCGTGGCTCATCTCTCCCACTCGGTGAGTGCCCTGCGTGTGTGTCCCAACCGGTCCTGGTCCCCTCATCCTCCTGCATCCCATCGCTTCCCATCTGAGCATCCTCTCCTGGCCCCCTCATCCTCCTGCATCCCACCGCTTCCCATCTGAGCATCCTCTCCTGGCCCCCTCATCCTCCTGCATGCCATCGCTTCCCATCTGAGCATCCTCTCCTGGCCCCCTCATCCTCCTGCATCCCACCGCTTCCCATCTGAGCATCCTCTCCTGGCCCCCTCATCCTCCTGCATCCCACCGCTTCCCATCTGAGCATCCTCTCCTGGCCCCCTCATCCTCCTGCATCCCATCGCTTCCCATCTGAGCATCCTCTCCTGGTCCCCTCATCCTCCTGCATCCCATCGCTTCCCATCTGAGCATCCTCTCCTGGCCCTCCCTAAGCATTCCTGAGCCTCCTTCCCACCCAGTCCCCATGTCCATCTGTGTCCCATTCTCGCTGAGCTCCGGACTGGGCTGATCCCAATGGAAGCGCCTCTTGCTGCAGGTGAAGCGGGAGCTGGCGTCCGTGCTGATGTTCGAGTCGCACCAGAGAGCAGGCACCGTGCGTGAGTATCGCGTGTCCCAGGGGACACCCACGGCTGGATGGGCCCCAAGGAGGGGTCCCCAGCCTTGGGGGGGACATCTGGAACCTTGGGCATCAGTGTGGATGCTCCTGATGTCTTTTGGTGGACCAGGGGTGGAGGGGACCAGAAAAATCACTGCATGGGCTCAGGATGAGGAGGATGATGAAGGATGCTTGGGGGCTTGGGATGAGGGGAATGATGAGGGATGCTTGGGGGCTTGGGATGAGGGGAATGATGAGGGATGCTTGGGGGCTTGGGATGAAGAGGATGATGAGGGATGCTTGGAGGCTTGGGATGAAGAGGATGATGAGGGATGCTTGGGGGCTTGGGATTGGGGAGGATGATGAGGGATGCTTGGGGGCTTGGGATGAAGAGGATGATGAGGGATGCTTGGGGGCTTGGGATTGGGGAGGATGATGAGGGATGCTTGGGGGTTTGGGATGAAGATGATGATGAGGGATGCTTGGGGGCTTGGGATTGGGGAGGATGATGAGGGATGCTTGGGGGCTTGGGATGAAGAGGATGATGAGGGATGCTTGGGGGCTTGGGATTGGGGAGGATGATGAGGGATGCTTGGGGGCTTGGGATGAAGATGATGATGAGGGATGCTTGGGGGCTTGGGATGAAGAGGATGATGAGGGATGCTTGGGGGTTTGGGATGAGGGGGATGATGAGGGATGCTTGGGGGCTTGGGATGAGGGGGATGATGAGGGATGCTTGGGGGCTTGGGATGGGGAGGATGACGAGGGATGCTTGGGGGCTTGGGATGAAGGGGATGATGAGGGATGCTTGGGGGCTTGGGATGAGGGGGATGATGAGGGATGCTTGGGGGCTTGGGATGAGGGGGATGATGAGGGATGCTTGGGGGCTTGGGATGAGGGGCATGATGAGGGATGCTTGGGGGCTTGGGATGAGGGGAATGATGAGGGATGCTTGGGGACTTGGGATGGGAGAATGATGAGGGATGCTTGGGGGCTTGGGATGAAGAGGATGATGAGGGATGCTTGGGGGCTTGGGATGAGGGGAATGATGAGGGATGCTTGGGGGTTTGGGATGAGGGGGATGATGAGGGATGCTTGGGGGTTGGGATGAAGAGGATGATGAGGGATGCTCGGGGGAGCAGGTTTGGGGAGGATGATGAGGGATGCTTGGGGGCTTGGGATTGGGGAGGATGATGAGGGATGCTTGGGGGATTGGGATGAAGAGGATGATGAGGGATGCTTGGGGGCTTGGGATTGGGGAGGATGATGAGGGATGCTTGGGGGCTTGGGATGGGGGAATGATGAGGGATGCTTGGGGGCTTGGGATGAAGAGGATGATGAGGGATGCTTGGGGGCTTGGGATGGGAGGATGATGAGTGATGCTTGGGGGCTTGGGATGAGGGGAATGATGAGGGATGCTTGGGGGTTTGGGATGAAGAGGATGATGAGGGATGCTTGGGGGCTTGGGATGGGGGAATGATGAGGGATGCTTGGGGGCTTGGGATGAAGATGATGATGAGGGATGCTTGGGGGCTTGGGATGGGAGGATGCTGAGGGATGCTTGAGGTCTCCCCTTCTTCAACCTCTGTATGCTGTCATTCACCTGCAGTGTTCAGCCAAGGAGATAAAGGCACCTCATGGTACATCATCTGGAAGGGCTCGGTGAACGTGGTGACCCACGGCAAGGTAGGTCCTGCCCAATCCAGACCCCCCATGTCACTGCCCCCCCCCCAGTGCTGCCCTTCACCCTGGGTGTCCCCCCCAGGGCTTGGTGGCCACCCTGCACGAGGGGGACGACTTTGGGCAGTTGGCTCTGGTGAACGATGCTCCTCGTGCGGCCACCATCATCCTGCGAGAGGACAACTGCCACTTCCTGCGTGTGGACAAGCAGGACTTCAACCACATCCTCAAGGTGGGCAGGGAGGACCCTTCTCTGTGTGTCTCTGTGGGGTTTTGGGGTGCAACCAGGTGGCCTGATGGGTCAGAGCTGGGCTGACGGGTGCTTCCTCTCCCCCAGGACGTGGAGGCCAACACCATGCGCCTGAAGGAGCACGGGAAGGTGGTGCTCGTCCTGCAGAAGAACCTGCAGGGTGGCAGCAACCAGCCAGCCACGGCGCGGAGCAGCAGGTGACAGCGGCTTGTCCCCATCCCTCCTTGCAGCCACCACGATGCCACTTGTCCCTCTGCCTCCTCTCCTTGTCCCTCTGCATCCTCTGCTTGTCCCTCTGCCTCCCCTGCTTGTCCCTCTCCCTCCTCTCCTTGTCCCTCTGCATCCCCTGCTTGTCCCTTTGCCTCCTCTCTTTGTCCCTCTCCCTTCTCTCTGTGTCCCTCTCCCTCCTCTGTTTGTCCCTCTGCCTCCTCTCCTTGTGCCTCTGCATCCCCTGCTTGTCCCTCTCCCTCCTCTCCTTGTCCCTCTCCCTCCTCTCCTTGTCCCTTTGCCTCCCCTGCTTGTCCCTCTCCCTCCTCTCCTTGTCCCTCTCCCTCCTCTCCTTGTCCCTCTCCCTCCCCTCCTTGTCCCTCTCCCTCCTCTCCTTGTCCCTCTCCCTCCTCTCCTTGTCCCTCTCCCTCCTCTCCTTGTCCCTTTGCCTCCCCTGCTTGTCCCTCTCCCTCCTCTCCTTGTCCCTCTCCCTCCCCTCCTTGTCCCTTTGCCTCCCCTGCTTGTCCCTCTCCCTCCTCTCCTTGTCCCTCTCCCTCCTCTCCTTGTCCCTCTCCCTCCTCTCCTTGTCCCTTTGCCTCCCCTGCTTGTCCCTCTCCCTCCTCTCCTTGTCCCTCTGCCTCCCCTGCTTGTCCCTTTGCCTCCCCTGCTTGTCCCTCTCCCTTCTCTCGTTGTCCTTCTGTATCCTCTCATTGTTCCTCTGTATCCTCTGCTTGTCCCTCTGCCTGGGACCCAGCATGGTGGCCCCGATGGTGCCACATCCTTCCCTGATGTGCCCTGGCTCTTCCCACCAGGTACTTGGTGATGGCCGGGACACCGGAGAAGATCCTGGAGCACCTGCTGGAGTTCATGAGGCTCGATGCGACGCTCTACGACCCCGTGGGTAGGTTGGGGGGGGGTCCATGTCCCACGTCCCAGAGCCACCTTGATGGGCAGAGGGCTGGAGGGGGACCAGGCAGAGCAGGAGCACCTTATTCCCGGTGTTCAACTCCAAAAGCTGCTCCTCCCACCCTAAACCCCACATTGGGCTGGGAAAAGGAGGCAGCTCCCGGGCCAAGAGCATCCCTCCATCTCCCCCTGCCTTCGGAGAGGAGCAAAACCAGTCCAGGAGGGAACCAGGAGATGTCCCCAGTGGGTAAAAAATCAGAGCTGGAGTTGGGACACGCTGCGAGTGCAGCTCTTTTGGTCCAACCTCTTTCCTCCCCAAATCCCGCAGCCTTCCCAACCCTTTCCATGGCCTTTAGGAGCAAAACTTGAGCGTGGTCACCATGGTGGGGGACACTTTCCCTGCCAGCCAAGCTGCCATCACCGTGTCCCCAACCCATTGGGGACAGTGAAGGATGAATGATGATGTCCTGGTCTCTTCCAGACACGCTGCTGGGGGATTTCCTGCTGACCTACACTGTGTTCATGCCAACATCACAGCTCTGCAGAGCTCTGCTGCACCAGTATCCTTCTGTGCTGGAGCTGGGGGGGACGGGCTCCATCCCACTGTCACCCAGTGGGACCGCAGGGGTTGGCCGGGGGACCCCCAATCATGGAATCATGGAATCACAGAGTGGTTTGGGTTGAAGGGACCTTAAAGCTCATCCAGCTCCAACCCCTGCCACGGGCAGGGACACCTTCCACTAGAGCAGGTTGCTCCAAGCCCCTGTGTCCAACCTGGCCTTGAACACTGCCAGGGATGGGGCAGCCACAGCTTCTCTGGGCACCCTGTGCCAGCGCCTCAGCACCCTCACAGGGAAGAGCTTCTGCCTTATCTCCAACCTGAACTTCCCCTGTTCCAGTCTGAACCCATCACCTCTTGTCCCATCACTCCAATTCCTGATGAAGGTCCCTCTGCAGCATCCTTGTAGCCCCCTTCAGACCCTGGAAGCTGCTCTGAGGTCTCCACGCAGCTTCTCTCCTCCAGTCTTGGTCACGGGGCGCATCCCCATCTCCCCTCCCAGACATAAGGGGGTTCCCTGCCTGCTCCCCACCACCCTTGACTGGTCCCAGTTTCCGTGCGGAGCCGATGGAGGGCTCAGAGCAGGACAAGGCCACCTACTCCCTGCACAAGCGCCGCAAGATCCTGCGGCTGGTGAGCCAGTGGGTGCTGCTCTACGGGCGGCTGCTGCAGGGCGACCGCAGCACCACGGCCCTGCTGCAGGTACCGGCACCGGGGAGGGGGGACAGGGGGTGTCCCCAGAGGGGTCTGGCTGTGACATCCCCCATAGGGACCTTGGGCATCTTCCTCCTGCAGAACCTGGCGGACCTGGCGAGCCGGGACCCCCGCCTGGGTGGGATGGTCCAGGAGCCAGCGCAGGAACGGCGGCGGCCCCGAGCGTGAGTCCCGTGGGAATTGCAGCATCCAGAGTCATTAGGGATGGAAGGAACTTCTGGAGAGCATCTAGTGCAAGGCAGGGCCACCTAGAGCTCTGTCCCCCAGTGCCACCGCTGGTGCCCATGGCCCTGGTCCTGCACTCCTTGTGCCTGGAGTATTGGACTTCCCATGGGAATGGCCAGCAAAGCAATGGTTGTGCAGACTGGGGGGATGCCAGCAGCTCTCGGGTCATCATGGCCATAGTTTTGGGGTTTCCCAGTTACAGGGAGGGTGTCAAACACTAGTGTCCCATAGGGATGCTCGTGGGGCTTGGTGGTGACCTGGATCCTGGGGGCTTCAGGACCTGATTGTCCTTATGGGGATGCTCATGGGGCTTGGTAGTGACCTGAATCCTGGGGGCTTCAGGACCTGGTTGTCCTTATGGGGATGCTCGTGGGGCTTGGTAGTGACCTGGATCCTGGGGGCTTCAGGACCTGGTTGTCCCTGGTGCAGCCTGCAGGGTTCTAACACCACCTTTATCCCTTCTCTACAGGCTGGAGAATGGAGATGGGAGCGTTTCTCCCCAGCCCAAGGTAGGGGAAGCCCTTGGGGTGCTTTGTGGGCCTTTGGGTGCCCTGTGGGGTGTCTGATGGGTTGAAGCATCCACCCCACTCTCCCCACCTTGGCCGCAGGCTCAGAGCTCGGTGACCTGGTTGGGGAGCCAGGAGGAGGCGATTCTGAGCAGCACTTGTGCCTTGAGAGCCCAGGACAAAGGTACTGCCCCGCTCCGGGGACTGTCCCCTCCCCGGGGGTGCGACACTGAAGCCCTTTCACCCCCCCCCTATAGTGCCCTATGAGATCTACAGACCCGACCACTCCTGCCTGGTGACGGTGCTGCCCGTCAACGCCTCGGTGCGGGACGTGCTGCGGTCCCTCGCCCCGCGGCTGGGCCGTGATGGGGAGCACATCCTGGTCAAGGTGAATTCGGCTGGAGGTGAGCGGGATGCCCCCGGGATTCCTCTATGGAAGGGGTTGGCCCGTGCCCAGCCGGGATCTGGCCCCTTCTCTCCGTCCTGTCTCCCATAGACAAAGTGGGGCTGCAGCTGGATGCTGTTGGGGTCTTCACAGCGCTGGGGCTCAATGAGAGACTCTTTGCTGTGAGCGTGGAGGAGCTCAGCAGCCTGGTGAGCACAGGCTGGGGGGGTCCTGGGGGTGGGCAGTACCAGCCAAGTGGGGTCTGGGGCTGCGGTGGCTCCACAGCAGCTCAGGGTTGGGGTGTCCATCCCTCCCTGCTCCTCTCCTGCTGTGGTGGCTGAAGGCAGGAGGGGTTGAGCATCCTCTGCTGTTCATAGACCCCCCATCCTGAGCAGTTGGGCCCCCAAGTTGGCTCCTCAGAGACCCTGGACCTCATCAGCTCCAAGGACCTGGCCAGCCACCTCACCGACTACGACTGGAACCTCTTCAAGAGCATCCACCAGGTAGGACCAACACCGGGACTATGGAGGAGACACCTCGGGGTGGCTTTAGGGACCGTTCTCAGCAACCACGTTGTGCTTTGCAGGTGGAAATGATCCACTACATCATCCGGCCGCAGAAGTTCCACGACGTGACCACGGCCAACCTGGAGCGGGTGATGCGGCGCTTCAATGAGCTGCAGTACTGGGTGGCCACGGAGCTGTGCCTCTGCCCCGAGGTGGGCAGGAGAGCCCAGCTCCTTCGCAAGTTCATCAAGTTGGCTGCACAGTGAGTCCTCACGCCCCATCCTGCCCGTATGGAGCCGGTGGTGGCCTCCAAGGCTGACTCTGTCCTCACCTGCAGCCTCAAGGAGCAGAAGAACCTCAATTCCTTCTTCGCGGTGATGTTTGGTGTGAGCAACACGGCAGTCAGCCGCCTGGCCAAGACGTGGGAGGTGAATACCACCAGCCCTGTGAGGTCCCTGGGGTCTGCAGGAGTGGGTCTGGGTCTCCTGGCTTGGGCAAGCGTGGTCCAGGGGCTGAGAGACAGGTAGACACTGCACCCGTAAGCTCTGAGCAAGGTGCTAAGGGAAGGGGACCAGGATCATGGAATCATGGGATGGTTTGGGTTGGAAGGGAGCTTAAAGCTCAACCAGTTCCAATCCCCTGCCACGGGCAGGGACACCTTCCACTAGGGCAGGTTGCTCCAAGCCCCTGTGTCCAACCTGGCCTTGAACACTGCCAGGGATGGGGCAGCCACAGCTTCTCTGGGCACCCTGTGCCAGTGTCCCACCACCCTCACAGGGAAGAGCTTCTGCCTCAGAGCTCATCTCAATCTCCCCTCTGGCAGGTTAAAGCCATTCCCCTTGGCCTGTCCCTCCATCCCTTGTCCAAAGCCCCTCTCCAGGTTTCCTGGAGCCCCTTTAGGCACTGGAGCTGCTCTAAGGTCTCCCCTTCAGGAGCCTTCTCTTCTCCAGCTGCCCCAGCCCAGCTCTCTCAGGCTCCATAGACCCACCTGGGTACCAAACCCCCCCACCAGGGTGGCAGCAGGCTCCAAGCCTGTTGCTCATGAGCAGGGGGTGCTGTGGGGCAGACGTGGGGTGCAGGAGGTGCTGGGGGGTCTCCAGGGGTGGGGATTCTGGGGGCTGGTGCCCACAACCCTCCCCCTGCACAGAGGCTGCCCCATAAGATCCGGAAGCTGCACTCGGCGCTGGAGCGGATGCTGGTGAGCACGGCCCCTTCCCTGTATCCCCCTTCTCATCCCATATCCCCCTTCCCACCATGTATCCCCCTTCCTACCCTCTATCTCTCATCCCACCCTGTATCCCCCTTCCCTGTATCCCCCTTCCCACCCCATATCCCCTTTCCTACCCCATATCCCCTTTCCCACCCTGTATCCCACTTCACACCCTCTATCTCCCTTCCCACCCTGTGTCCCCCTTCCCTGTATCCACCTTCTCATCCCATATCCCCCTTCCCTCCCCATATCCTCCTTCCCACCCTGTATCCCCCTTCCCATCCCATATCCTCCTTGCCACTCCATATCCCCCTTGCCACCTCATGTTCCCCCTTCTCTCCCCATATCCTCCTTCCCACCCTGTATTCCTCTTCCTATCCCATATCTTCCGTGCCACTCCATATCCCCCTTCCCACCCCGTATCCCTCTTCCCATCCCATATCCTCCTTGCCACTCCATATCCCCCTTCCCACTCCGTATCCCCCTTCCCTGTATCCCCCTTCTCATCCCACATCCTCCTTCCCACCCTGTATCCCCCTTTCCATCCCATACGCCCCCTTCCCACCCCATATCCCCCTTCCCAGCAGGGTTTGTCCCTGCTTCCCGATAGGCACAAGGTCCCAGGGGTGCCATGAAGGTGCTGCCCTCCTCTTCCTCCCCTGTCCCCTGTGCTGAGGTTCTGCTCCATCCCCAGGACCCATCGTGGAACCACAGGGTCTATCGCCTGGCCATCGCCAAGCTGAGCCCCCCCATCATCCCCTTTGTGCCCCTTCTCCTCAAAGGTGGGTACCTCAGCTTTGGGGTGCAGGTGGGAATGGCTTGGGATGGGTGGTGGGGACCCCTTTGGATGCATCCAAGGACCAGGAAGCCGAATCTGATCCCTGCCTCCCCCCGCTGCAGACATGACGTTCATCCACGAGGGCAATCGCACGCTGGCCGAGAACCTCATCAACTTTGAGAAGATGGTGAGTGGGGCAGGTTGGCTCCCCATGGACCCCACTTGGGGGTCCGTTGTCACCCCATCCTTTGGGATGCAGATCCAGAGAATCTCTTCCATGTGTGGGTGCTGGGACACTGGAATGGGTTGAAGGGTTGGCACTGTCCAAGGCCACGTTGGATGGGGCTTGGAGCAACCTCCTCTAGTGGAAGGTGTCCCTGTCCATGGCAGGGGTTGGAGCTGGAGGAGCTTTAAGGTCTTTTCCAACCCAAACCATCCATGATTCCATGATCTCCATGGCACAAGTGCAGCCCCCCCCAGCAACCAGGATCCCCCCCCCGGCCATCCCTATGGATGGGACATGGGGCAGCCACCGCTGGAGCTGGAGGGGACCGTGTTTCCCCAGCCAAGGTGGCAGCAAGTGACGTTTGTGCCTTGCCCACAGCACATGATGGCAAAGACCGTGCGTGTCCTGCAGCGCTGCCGCGGCCACGCGCACGGTGAGAGGGGCTGGGAATGGGGCTGAGCTCCTATGGGATGGGGCTGGGAATGGGGCTGGGAATGGGGCTGAGCTCCCATGGGAATGGGGCTGGGAATGGGGCTGAGCTCCTGTGGGAATGGGGCTGGGAATGGGGCTGGGAATGGGGCTGAGCTCCTACGGGAGTGGGGCTGGGAATGGGGCTGAGGTCCTGCGGGAATGGGGCTGGGAATGGGGCTGAGCTCCTATGGGATGGGGCTGGGAATGGGGCTGAGCTCCTACGGGAGTGGGGCTGGGAATGGGGCTGAGCTCCTGTGGGAGTGGGGCTGGGAATGGGGCTGGGAACGGGGCTGAGCTCCTGCAGGAATGGGGCTGAGCTCCCATGGGATGGGGCTGGGAACGGGGCTGAGCTCCTGCGGGAATGGGGCTGGGAACGGGGCTGGGAACGGGGCTGGGCTTCTGCGGGAGTGGGGTGGGAATGGGGCTGAGCTCCTGCGGGAGTGGGGCTGGGAATGGGGCTGAGCTCCTATGGGATGGGGCTGAGCTCCTGTGGGAATGGGGCTGAGTTCCTGTGGGGATGGGGCTGAGCTCCTGCGGGAATGGGGCTGAGCTCCGATGGGAATGGGACTGGGAATGGGGCTGGGAATGGGGCTGAGCTCCTGCGGGAGTGGGGCTGAGCTCCTGCAGGAATGGGGCTGAGCTCATGTGCAAATGGAACTGAGCTCCTGGAGGAATGGGGTTGAACTCCTGTGGGAATGGGGCTGGGAATGGGGCTGAGCTCTCATGGGAATGGGGCTGAGCTCCTGTGGGGATGGGGCTGGGAATGGGGCTGAGCTCCTGCAGGAGTGGGGCTGGGAATGGGGCTGAGCTCCTATGGGATGGGGCTGAGCTCATGTGCAAAAGGGACTGAGCTCCTGGAGGAATGGGGTTGAACTTCTGTGGGGATGGGGCTGGGAATGGGGCTGAGCTCCTGCGGGAATGGGGCTCAGAATGGGGCTGAGCTCCTGCAGGATTGGGCTGAGCTCCCATGGGAATGGGGCTGAGCTCCTGTGGGGATGGGGCTCAGAATGGGGCTGAGCTCCTGTGGGAATGGGGCTCAGAATGGGGCTGAGCTCCTGCAGGATTGGGCTGAGCTCCCCTGGGAATGGGGCTGAGCTCCTGTGGGGATGGGGCTGAGCGCTCATGGGAATGGGGCTGAGCTCCTGTGGGAATGGGGCTCAGAATGGGGCTGAGCTCCTGCAGGATTGGGCTGAGCTCCTGTGGGGATGGGGCTCAGAATGGGGCTGAGCTCCTGCAGGATTGGGCTGAGCTCCCCTGGGAATGGGGCTGAGCTCCTGTGGGGATGGGGCTGAGCGCTCATGGGAATGGGGCTGAGCTCCTGTGGGAATGGGGCTCAGAATGGGGCTGAGCTCCTGCAGGATTGGGCTGAGCTCCCATGGGAATGGGGCTGAGCTCCTGTGGGGATGGGGCTCAGAATGGGGCTGAGCTCCTGTGGGAATGGGGCTCAGAATGGGGCTGAGCTCCTGCAGGATTGGGCTGAGCTCCCCTGGGAATGGGGCTGAGCTCCTGTGGGGATGGGGCTGAGCTCTCATGGGAATGGGGCTGAGCTCCTGTGGGGATGGGGCTGGGGATGGGGCTGAGCTCCTGCTCTCTGTCCACATCCAGCTCCACTCTCCCCACTGCGAACCCGCTCCCCGCACCGGCCCGAGGACCCCAAGGCCGTCAGGATGTCCACGTGTATGTCTGGGTTCATCCTTCTGCCCCCCAACCCCGTGCTGGGAGACCCAGCATCCCTATGGGATGAGCCAGGGAGAGGTGATGGAGAGATCCATGAGCCAAGGGAGAGGTGATGGAGGGATCCATGAGCCAGGGAGAGGTGATGGAGGGATCCGTGAGATGCGGATCCATGGGGAGGGTTGCTCCAGGGTGATGGATGGGGATTGGGGACCCCATCCCTGACCCCACGTCTCCGGCAGGCTCGGAGCAGTCCCTCAGCGTGCGCAGCCCCGTCTCTACGTGGGCCTACCTGCAGCACCTGAGAGCCATCGACAGCCAGAAGGAGCTGCTGCGGCTTTCCCGAGACCTGGAATCCTGAGGCAGCCCGGAGCAGGGATGTGGCAGTGGGGCTGCCCCATAGCTCTGCTCCCGGCAGCACCGGCCATGGGGCTGCGCTTGGAGCCAGCCAAGAGCTGCTCCTGCTTGGCCCAGGGGCAGGAGAGGGCCACGGGCAGCGGGGTGAGCGCTGGAGGTGCTGCATTCCCTTTGCTTCTCCATGCAGCAGCCTGGGATTCACTCCCTGCTCCGGCCAGGAGGGAGGAAGGAGCCTGGATGCCCCCGGAGCTGCCCATCCTGCGGGTACCAGGCTGGAAGATGCTGCTTCCCCATGGAGGGACTCAAGCCAGAGCATCCCTATGAGCAGGGACCACCCTGAGGCAGGGTCTGGCTTGTGCTGCCCCATGGACCACAGGGGAGCTGCCCTTCCCCTGGTGTGTCCCATGAGAGATGCTGGCTCCCATCGCAGCCTATGGGAGCTGCGTGATCCCAGCAGCCATGGGGGAAGTGTCTTGACCCCCCCCCCCAGAACTTTTGGGGGTTAAAGCAGCCCTTGGACTAATCGCAGCCACCTCCGTGCCTCAGTTTCCCCACATGGATGGGGGCAGGAATAGCCACGTCCAGCCATGGGGCAGCGTCAGTCATGGAAGGAAGGAAGCTGTGGTGGCCTCGTGATGGAGATGGTGACCTGCTCCAGCCAATCCCAACCCATGGCCACAAACACGTTTGGGGGAGATGCCTTTGAAGGAAACAGAGCTGATGGACCCCAGGGGCCAGGACCCACATCCCACCCCTCAGAGCATCTCTATGCACATGGAGCACTTTGACAATGACCTTGAGCAGGCCCGGATGAAGCTGTGGGGCTCAGGGGACATCACAGCCCACAGAGGTCCCACGTTCGCAGGGTGCCACCACAATGGAAGCTCTGTGGCAGGTCTGTGCCATGGCCGGGACACCACAAGCCAAATCCCACCAGCCTTGCCCCAAGGGCTACAAGGACCAGAGCTGCTGCGTTGGTTGCTCTTCAAGCCATGCACATCAGTGGCTTGATGAAAATAAAGGTCCCATCACACCTAAAGAAGGTTTCAAGCAGCCACCTATGGGGCGGGATGTGGGTTCCTTGCAGCTCCCAGCCCCACGGCTTTGTGGTTTGGGTGGTTGTGTTCAACAGGGCATGGTCCCAGCAGTGGTCATGTCCCAGCCCCAGAGGAGGCCGTGGGGCTGGAGCAGCTCTGCTCTGGAGCCAGGCTGAGAGAGTTGGGCTGGGGCAGCCTGGAGAAGAGAAGGCTCCTGAAGGGGAGACCTTAGAGCAGCTCCAGTGCCTAAAGGGGCTCCAGGAAACCTGGAGAGGGGCTTTGGACAAGGGATGGAGGGACAGGCCAAGGGGAATGGCTTTAACCTGCCAGAGGGGAGACTGAGATGAGCTCTGAGGCAGAAGCTCTTCCCTGTGAGGGTGCTGAGGCGCTGGCACAGACTTTTCCCAGAGAAGCTGTGGCTGCCCCATCCCTGGCAGTGTTCAAGGCCAGGTTGGACACAGGAGCTTGGAGCAACCTGCTCTAGTGGAAGGTGTCCCTGCCTGTGGCAGGGGGTTGGAGCTGGGTGAGCTCCCTTCAACCCAACCATTCCATGGTTCTATAAGGTTGCTTTCCCAGCCTCCCCACAGAGGACACCTTTAGCCTTGGGCTCCTTTGGGAGTGCCAGCTCCACCAGCAGAGATGTGGGAGCAGCGTGTTTGTCCCTGTTTCCCAGCCACACCTCGCAGAAGCTGGTGGCTGGATGTGAGCACATCCCACTTGATGTCCTCGCACATCCCCATGGACCAGCACGTCTTGTTTCCCCTTCAGCAGTGCTGGACCTGCAGGCACCAGAGCCCCTTGAGCTCCTGGGGACCACCTCCTCCTCCTCACCCATGGGCTGCAGGACCAGGACCAGAGCACGTCAATGTGTGCTGGGCCAGGGTCCAGAGTCACTGGTGAGAGCAGGACACTGTCACCAAACCCTGTGACACTGCTCAAGGTGCTTGTTCATGAGGGGTGTTGCAGGAAGGAGGTTTGTCATCATGGAATCACAGACTGGTTTGGGTTGGAAAGGACCTGAAGTTCATCCGGTTTCACCCCCCTGCCCCTTTGAAAACAAGGAGGTTGTGCAATGATCCACAGGCAGCGTGAAGATGCTTTTGGAGGCAGGATGGGCGCTGAGCTGGTCCAGTCTAGTCACCTTTGGGTGACACACAGGCCATGCTCCATGGGAACCATGCTAGCCAGGCTGTGGCAGCACAGAAAGCTGTCTTTCCTTATGGATATACCAAAACACCCATCATCTGGGAACATCTCCCACTGGGATGCACTGAATTGAGCCTGGGCTGGCCCTGCTGTGGGCAGGGAAGAGGCTGGTGACCACATGAAGCATGGGCTGAGCTTCCTATCGGTGTTACCAGCACTGTGGAGGCTCCATGGGGAATGACAGCCCCTTGCAGGGTGGGAATGGACCATCTCTGTGCTTGTCCCATGAATGAGACCACGCTGGGATCACCCACAAACCCCACTCCTTGAGCAACCACGATGCTGAAACCCGGCTTGTGGTTGTGTCTTGGTGTCTCCTTGTGCTGCTGGAGGACCTGGAGGCTTCAGCCAAGGCTGGTCTGTGCCATAAGGGGTCCCGACCTCCACAAACAGCATCTGAGGAAGAAGAGGCTGTTACCTCCATTCACTGGGGAGCAGAAGTTGCCCCCAGTTAACCCCAGTTGTACGGGACCCTGTGCCAAGCGGTGGCCAATGGTCACCAGCTCCTATCTCTAATGGACCTGGGTGGGCAAAGACCCCATGAGAAGCTTTCCCCATTCTCCTCTATCACCCCAGGGTTCATGGACACCAGGAGTGGAGCAATACTGGGATACTGGATTATCCAGCCCTTCTCCCACTGCAGGAAGCCTGTGATTAAGCCATGCACATAATGAATGGGGTTTGGGTGAAGGCCTCGGTGGCACCAAGCTCCTCCTTCCCCTCCGTGCCCCCAGGGCACCCACATATAGCAGGGAGTGCCAGGGAGCACCGTCATTCCCAACCTGCTCTCCAGGACGCTCCCAAACACCCAGCCTGCTGTCGGTGGGATGATGAAGACCTGGATCCTCCTGGTCGGGGCAGGAATAGCCCTGGGCTGCGTGTCTGGCAGTGAGTAATGGAGCTCTGCTTTGGCAGAGGGGCTAAAGCAGCCGGGGGATCCCATGGGAAGGGGCTGGGGATGGGCTGGAAGCACAAGGTGCTGCCATAAACCAGGAGCTGGGTTGTACTGGGGCAGTTGGATCCATCAGAGCTTCAGAGGGGACAAGGTGAGGATGGTTTCATGCTGCAGCTCTGAGGGGGTCCATGGTGATGAGGGTGGTTTATCCTTCTCTTTGATGGGTCGAGAATCCCCTGATCTTTAGGCATGGCCACCAATTGCTTCCTGGTGCATCCTGGTGTGCTTCATCCTGTAATCCCAGCTTCCTCTGCCTCCTCCATCCTCCAGCACCGCAGGAGGAGGAAGGGAACTGTATTTCTGGTACATTATCCATAGTCTTTCCATGGAACCCAGTGAGATGCAATGGAAAATACTCATGAACTTGGGTGCTTTGCCCTTCACGAGAGGAGACAGGCCTGGGGAGGTGATGAAGATGAGCTCTGCCTTCGCTGCTGCACCAAGGGGTGGCCTGTGGGCAGCAGATTGTGGCTCCTGCTTGACCAGGATCCTGCACATGACTTGGTGCTCTCATTGCCACCCTCTTGCACAAAGGGTGAACTGTGATCGAGTTGCAAGGAGGGAGTTTCATCACTCCCAACGCTGCCAAGAGGCTCTTGGAGCCCTCAGGAGCAATGGTGAGGAGTTGTGCAAGGCCAGTGCGGGAGAGGAGCTGCTTCTGCTACAAACCAGCCCGAAAGCAGGAGGATTTGCTGTGGTTTCATGAAGCGTGAAGTGATTCCTGCTCGAAGGAATACCTGGGCAGCTTCTCTGGCTTGTGTCATGGCCTGCCTTTGGTGCAGGGCTGTCAGAGCATCACCCTGATGGACCTGTCTGAGCTGTGACACCTCCACCATGTAATGAGCTTAGGCAGGACAGTGGTGATAGATGCTGCCTCATAAACAGCCTGCACCCCGGTTACATGTGGTTTTGGAGGCCAGGAGCATGTCATGAAGTACCTGAGGAGCTCAGCCCATCAATAGCTCTTTGGTTGCAAGTTTATTTGTCCTTCCAAATGGGCCTTTTCATAGGGTTGATCCTTGGGCTGTGTTTGAACAGTGCAGCGAGGTCCTGAGCCAGGGCAGGGACTCGGGCACGAGCCATAACCCATCCCCATGCACTAAAGCCAAACTGGGAAGCACTGGGAGAGCTCCAACACTTCCCCACACGCTGGTGCATGGAGCTGCTCAGGAAATACCCCCCTTTTCTCCTGATCAAATCCTGTTTGGAGGAAAGGAAAAGGAGATTGGTTTGGTCCCAAAAGCTGCTCCGGGGAGGGCTGGAGCTGGCTGAAGGGCTGCAAATGAGACTGAATTATTGGCCTGGCTTCGTGGAGCCAGAAAAACAGGCTGGACCAGCCAAAGGTTGAGTAGCTGAGTGTGGATGTGCTGAGCTGAGCCACGTCTGCTCTGCTCTGGGCAGACCCCACTTGGAAACTGCATCCAGTTCTGGTGTCCTCAGCATAAGAAGGACATGGAGCTGTTGGAGCAAGTCCAGAGGAGGCCATGAGGATGATGAGGGGCTGGAGCAGCTCCTGTATGGAGCCAGGCTGAGAACATTGGGGCTGCTCAGCCTGGAGAAGAGAAGCTGCTGGAGACCTCAGAGCAGCTTCCAGTGTCTGAAGGGGGCCACAAGGATGCTGGAGAGGGACCTTCATCAGGGCCTGGAGTGATGGGACAAGGGGTGATGGGTTCAAACTGAAACAGGGGAAGTTCAGGT
This sequence comes from Strigops habroptila, assembly GCF_004027225.2. NCBI lineage: Eukaryota > Metazoa > Chordata > Aves > Psittaciformes > Psittacidae > Strigops > Strigops habroptila. Next base: position 1,281,849 of record NC_044299.2, on the reverse strand, counting down.
TGGATCTAAGGCAGAAGTTCTTCCCTGTGAGGGTGCTGAGGCGCTGGCACAGACTTTTCCCAGAGAAGCTGTGGCTGCCCCATCCCTGGCAGTGTTCAAGGCCAGGTTGGACACAGGGGCTTGGAGCAACCTGCTCTAGTGGAAGGTGTCCCTGCCCGGGGCAGGGGTTTGGAACTGGATGAGCTTTAAGGTCCCTTCCAACCCAAACCAATCCATGATTCTATGTCCTCCTGCTCCACCCCCATCCCTTGGCTGCAGCGTTGTCAGCTCCCACAACAGCTCTTCTCTCCCCCAAAAGCTCCATCAACTCCATTAAACTTGACCATCATGGGTGGCCGGATGCTCTCTGAGTCCATGTACGAGGAGGAGGGAACATCCCCCTGCAGCACCCATTGCCCTGTGAAGCCTCAGCACCCACAACTGACCCATGGGGTGATGCTGAGCTCGGTCCTCCGAGGGCTCCATGGGGCTCCTGCCCCACTGTGCCACTGCTGCTCTGCTGGGACACGCTCTGGCAGCACGTGCCCCGGGACCAGGAATGTCTCAGCAGTGATTTATGTGTGGGCAGATCCTGCCTTGCACAATCCCTCTGGGATTGCTGCTGGAAAATGAGCCTGGATGGATGATTCAGGCTGAATTATCCCGACTGACGCTTTGGGAGCGAGAGGGATGTTGTCCTGGGGATGGGGATCATCAAAGCCTAGGGTTGGGTTGGGAGGGAGCTTAAAGCACTGGCACAGGGTGCCCAGAGAAGCTGTGGCTGCCCCATCCCTGGCAGTGTTCAAGGCCAGGTTGGACACAGGGGCTTGGAGCAACCTGCTCCAGTGGAAGGTGTCCCTGCCCATGATGGGGTTGGAGCTGGATGAGCTTTAAGCTCCCTTCCAACCCAAACTATTCCATGATAAAGGATCACCAAGGGCAGATGGTCTCCAGGAGCATCTCAGGCGACCCCTTCTCACTAACACCCTTTGCTATAGAGTGGATTTGGAGGAAGGGACGTGGTGGTGAGAAGTGAAGCAGGAGTCAGCAGTGAACCCTTGCAGCACAGTCAACCAGCCTGGGATGGGTTGTCTGATGGGGCAAAGAGGTTCTTCCTCTCTCATCATCACGTGTGGGACCTTGGTGATGTGATTCTGAAGAGCACAAATGACTTGGGTGAGATGCCAGGCAACAGAGCAGAGGAGAAGCCAACCAGCATGACGTGGCCTTGTCCCTGATGCATCAGGATTTGCCCCGAGGGCATCTTTCACCTCCTGCAGTTCAAGGCAGGTGACCCAGAGGTGTTTAAGCTGTTGTGTGATTGCAGGTTTGCAAGGGAAAGCAGCACCCTTTCCTCCAGGGATCCCTTTGCAGCTTGGTTGGGATATGTCAGTGTGTCCTTGGAGAAGGTCAAGGCCAGGTCGGACAGAGCCTTGGGCGACATAGTTTGGTGTGAGGTGTCCTCCATGGCAGGGAGTTGGAACTGGATGAGCTTAAGGTCCTTTCCAACCCAAACCATTCCATGATTTTGTGATTCTCTTCCTGGCTGGAGCAAAGGGAGCCAAGAGAGCCATGTTTGAGCTGCCTGTTGTCCTGTTCCTGCCACCAGGAGCTGATGAGCAGCACAGAGGATAAAGCACCTTCCCTAAACACACATTCTCTGTGCTGTCTCTTAGCCCCAACCCAACATCTTGGTCTCCTACAGCCCCTCTTTGCTTGATGCCAAGCATCCCTCATCCACCCGATGATGGACACAGGACAGGACTTCCCATACCCAAAGCACAGCTTGAGCTGCTGCATCATCTTTAGCTTTGCCCCCATGTGTAATGGAGCAGATGCTCGGTGACACATTTATCCCATCAAGAGCTCAGGAAGGAGCTCCCAGTTTTCCCAAGAGCGGTGAAGGTCACACATAAAGGTGCCTGGAACGTGACATTCTTCCGGCCTGGAAGTGGTGGGACCTGGGGCCACTCCTGCTAATCCTGGCATTAAAAGGGTGAATCAGAAGGAGGAATGAATGGTAGGGAGCCAAGAACGTGTTTCCTGGTGTGAAGTGGCCCTGACGTGGTGGAAATCCACGTCTGAAGAGGAGTGTCCCATTGGGATGTGCATCGTGAGGACTCACCCCATCACAACACCACCCCTCAGCGCTGACAGAGGATCCCAAATAGTCCCAGATGGGAGCCTGGTCCTTCAGGCTCTCCTAGGAGGGCAATATGAGCAGAAGGAAGGATGCTCCAGGTCGTGGGCAGGCTGGGGCAGGGTGGTTGGTCCATCCTGACGACCACACTGGTGTTTCTGTCCCCCAAAGCCCTGTACACGGCCCCTGACTCCTGCTATGGACGCTGCGAGGAGCTCTACAACGAGGAGGACGAGTGCCACTGCAACCCGGAGTGCGAGAGGCACCACAACTGCTGCGAGGATTACTACAGGCACTGCCAGCCCGGTGAGCATCCCTGGACATGGGGTGGACATGGGGGTCTGGGGGCCGTGGGGTGCAGAAGGGCTGGTTACCACCATGCGTCCTCCTGTGCTGATGTGTTTTTGGGTCCTGCATCTCCATCACCCTGAGCATCTTTTCCTTTCTGCTCCATGCAGGTGGAGAATGGGCCGAGGAGGCATCTCACACCCGTGGTGAGTAGAAAGAGATAAACCACCTCCATGGGGTCACCCCATGTGCCTTGGAGCAGCTCGGCCCTCTTGGGGTCTTGGGGGTTGATGGCTTTGGGGTGTCGTGCCCATGGCCATGCCTATGGCCATGCCACCCCATCACAGCACTCCAAGTCCCAGCATCTCCTGCCTGCTCATCAGCACCATGATGTCCCTTCCTCAGAGCTGGGTGAAGCAGAGGCAGGGGCAAAGCTGGTCTTCACATCCCCTGGTCACCATGAACCTAAAACATGGGAGATGGGGCTAATTCCAGCCCCAAGGAGCAGGGCCAAGCTTGGGAGATGGGGTTGATGCTTCCCAGCTCACCCAGTGCTTGATGAAGGGTTCCTGGGGTAGCTTTTAGCCCCAGAGAGTGGGGTTGGGACCCCCTGCACCCCTCAACCTGAGCTCTCCGTGTCCTGGGATGGTGCCACCCATGCATTGGGTGCTGCACCAGCAAACCCGCACCCCAGGAGCTGCTGCCTCTCTTCCAGAGGGTTTCTCCAGGAGCAGGGATGCCATCACGGACCAGGACCTCCTGCGCGTCTCGGAGCAGCTTTATGGGGCCGACCACAACAAAGCCCGACCGACCGACATCGCCATCAACCCCCAGTACCAGGCGTCCCCCGAGGAGACAGATGACCAGGAGGACCGGTCCCCGCAGCCGTGAGTGGTCCTCAAGGGGTGACCATTGGCCAGGGGCCACCACAATAGAGACCAAACAGGGCGCAGGGCTGGTTTTCAGCTTCTCCTCTGTCTCCTAGGCTCTACAGATACGTCAATGAGGAGCTCTTCTCCAAACCCACCTACTCCAGCTTCATTAAACTGCTGGACAACTACCAGAGGGCCACCGGGAGGGAGGAGGTGGTGACGGCGGAGGAGCTGCGGGAGCAGGACAACTTCCTCAAGGAGGTGATGAAAACTGAGCTCATGAAGAAACTCTTCGCTTTCCTCCACAGCAAAAGTGAGTGTGGAGCAGGGATGAGCAAGGGAATGGGGGTGCTGGATGTTGGGTGTCCCAAAGGAAAGCCCCAGTTGGTGGGATGTGGGTTGGAGGAGCATGGAGTGGGCTCTCGGGGATGCCAGGATATGAGGAATCGAGCAGGGCAAAGCCAAATTGGTCCTAAGGGAAGTGGGACAGGGTGGGATCAAGGAGAGGACTGGGACAGGGATGGATCAGGGAGAGGAGTGGGACAGGGATGGGTCAAGGAAAAGACTGGGACAGGGATGGGTCAGGGAAAAGACTGGGACAGGGATGGATGAGGGAAAAGACTGGGGCAGGGATGGATCAGGGAGAGGACTGGCACAGGGGTGGATCAAGGAGAGGACTGGGACAGGGATGGATCAGGAAGAGGACTGGGACAGGGATGGGTCATGGAAAAGACTGGGACAGGGATGGATCAGGGAAAAGACTGAGGCAGGGATGGATCAGGGAGAGGACTGGGACAGGGGTAGGTCAGGAAGAGGACTGGGTCAGGGATGGATCAAGGAGAGGACTGGGTCAGGATGTTTCTCCCAATGCTCCCATCCGGAATGCTGCTCCCACCATTCCACACAGACCGTTACAGCTCGGAGCAGGAGTTTCTTGCTGATCTGAAGGAGATGTGGTTCGGCCTCTACTCCCGAGGTGACGGAGAGCAGGACTCCAGCGGCTTCGAGCACGTCTTCTCAGGTAGGACCAGCACCGGTGGGACGGGGGGTGTTGGACAGCGCTGGGCTGGGGCTCACCCCATGGTCTTGTGTCCTGAACGTGTGCTCAGGGGAGGTGAAGAAGGGGAAGGTGTCTGGATTTCACAACTGGATTCGCTTCTACCTCCTGGAAAAGCAGGGAATAGTCAACTACTTCAGCCACAACTTCAACGGGCCGGTGAGTGATCCCGCGGGATCCAGGGCAGCATCCCAAACCAGCCACATCCCAGATGGGGCGAATCAGAAGCATCGGAGATGCTCACCCTGCCATGTCCCCTCTGCTTCCATGGGCTGGAGGCAGGAGGGTGGGAAGGGCCAGGAAGGACAATGCAACATCTCCCAAAGCATAAGGAAGAGATGTGAGGTTGGGGGCTCTCCCTGGGGCCCCTCAGACCAGTGGGAAGCTGCTCTGGGTCTGTCCATGGAGAGGACATGAGGCTCCATCTGCAGATGGGTTTTGCTGAGCCCTGAACCCCCTTTCTCTAGTGGGACACGTACCCCGACGTGCTGGGGCTGCAGTTCAGCTGGGACGGCTTCTACAAGGAGGTGGGTTCTGCCTTCATCGGCTGCAGCCCCGAGTTCGAGCTTGGCCTCTACACGCTGTGCTTCATCGCGCGGCCCGGGAGGGAGTAAGTACCATCTGCACCCGTGTGGGGCTGCATCCGGCACCAGGAACATCCTGGGGATGGGGCTGTGGGGCTCAGGGCTGGCGTGGGGACACCAAGAGCATCCTGGAGATGTGATTGTGGGGCTCAGGGCTGGTGTGGGGACACCAAGAGCATCCTGGAGATGTGATCGTGGGTCTCAGGACTGGCATAGGGACACGAAGAACATCCTGGAAATGTGGTTATGGGGCTCAGGGCTGGCATGGGGACACTGAGAGCATCCTGAAGATGTGGTTGTGGGGCTCAGGGCTGGTGTGGGGACACCAAGAGCATCCTGGAGATGTGGTTGTGGGGCTCAGGGCTGGTGTAGGGACACCAAGAGCATCCTGGAGATGTGGTTGTGGGGCTCAGGGTTGGTGTGGGGACACCGAGAGCATCCTGGAGATGTGACCGTGGGTCTCAGGACTGGCATAGGGACATGAAGAACATCCTGGAGATGTGGTTGTGGGGCTCAGAGCTGGTGTGGGGACAATGAGAGCATCCTGGAGATGTGGTTGTGGGGCTCAGGGCTCATGTGAGGACACTAAAAGCATCTTGGAGATGTGATCATGGGGCTCAAGACTGGCACAGGGGCACAAAGAGCATCCTGGAGATGTGGTTGTGGGGCTCAGGGCTGGTGTGGGGGCACCGAGAGCATCCTGGAGATGTGAGTGGGGCTTGGGGATGGAACAGGGATATAGCACAAGCCGTGTCCCCACAGATGTCACCTGAGCTTGGGTGGCCACAGCCTCAGCATCCAGACCTATCCCTGGACCAAGTCCACCTATGGCAACGGCAAGAAGTACATCGCCACCGCGTACGTGGTCTCACCCTGAGGCTGTGAGGACGGGGACGGCTGCAGCCCCACGCCGGGGCCATGGGCTGCCCCACACCAGTGGTCCATAGCACTGGGCAGCACTGGGACGGGGGCAGGACCAGTGCTGGGTGCTGCTGGGCAGGACAGTGGTGGCCGAGCCCTGTGTGGAGGCAGCAAGAGGATGGAGACATCCCCTGGTCCCATCAAGAGCCACATCCCCTGGTCACAGCAGAAGAGAAGGAGGAAAAGAGGAACTTGGGGTGGAAAGTTGGACCCAGGAGTGAAATAAACCCTCATTTATCATCCCTGCTCCCGGGGAGCAGCCCCTCATTGCTATGGGTCTGCTGGGGTGGGATTTGGGGATGAGGACACTGGGAAAAGCAAGATCCTGCCAGCCAGGCTCAGTGTCCCCATCTAGTGCCACTGACCCCCCCAGTGCGGCACCCAAAGCGTGTCCCACCTCCCCCTTCCCACCCCTGCTCCCAGTTTCTCTGGATGCAGCAGGATCAGCCTCGCTCCCTGCGGTCTCTGAGCCTTGGGAGCAGCTTATGGGTCCTGCCCCATGGCATTGCCCCATTTAGGGGACCAAACCGAGCTGCTGGGTCCTCAGATATCTGTCCCGGAGGTGGCCTCTCCCTGGGGCCCACCACAAGGAGCTCAGGGTCTGTGGTAGGTGCATCCTCCATCCTCCCCCAGATGTGCTCTCTCTGGGGTCTGTGGGTCCCCAGAGACCCCCAACCCCACAGCCAGAGCTCAGCTGCTTGTCTCAGCACCGTGCTCTTGGGGACAAACCCAGACCCCCCCTGAGGACAACGGGAGGGCCACTTCGGTGGGGACCCCCCCAGGATGACACCCTCTGTAACTAACCCCATCCACTGCCCTCCAGGCTGGCCCAGGGACAGGATGCCCCACACTTGGGACAAGATCCCTGCCAGCCCCATTGCTGCCAGGTGATGCCAGCCCCATTGGATGCATTGGGATTCCCACTATAATCCCTCCCCATCTCCTGCTCACCCCCTGGATTTGGGGGGGCAGAGGGCAGGACCCCCCCCCCCCAGCTCTTCTCTTCCCCCCCCATCCCCTCCTGCCTGCGCTGTCAGCAGCCAGGTCCCAGGGTGAGGATGCCGCACGGCAGCTCCCAAAGCAGGAGCGGGGAGATTTGAGCTCCCTGACAGATGGTCGGCTCCAAGAGTTCCTTGGGAAGGGGTGGGAGATCCCCCGCCATCTGCCAGGGGTCACCGGTGACCCCCAAACCCGCCGCAGGGGAAAGGTGGGGGGGGGATGCCAGAGCTTGATTTATAGAAACTCCATGGGAAAGAGGCGGGTTGGGGGGAGCTGGGATGGGTTTGGGTCAGGTCCTGTCCCACAGCAGGAGCATTGCTCCTCTCCCATGCCCAGGAGCTGGGGGGGGGTTAAGCTGGGGGGCTTGTGCTTGCTGGTAGGTGCTCTCATGCTGGGGTGCTCTGCACAGAGCTGCGGGATGAGGATGCTCCAGGTGCCTTCATCCTCGCTGCAGCCCATCAGCAGCAGGGCCAGCAAGAGGCAGCGGGTGGTTGCTGCTGCCTGCGGGGCTGCACTGGCACAGGACCCATGTCCTCCTCCTGGTCCTGCATCCCTCAGCCCATTCCCATTCCTGCCCGCATCATTCCCAGCATCCTTGGTGCCAAACCTCTCTGCCTGGAAGGACTCCGGTGTCCCAAATCATCACAGTGATGCCCACAGCTCCCCCGCGCCCCACTGTCACTGCCGGTTGGGAAGATGCTTTTCCTACTCCCGTTCCTGGGATGAATGGAGATAAAACCTCACAGAGGTCCTGGGATGCTGCTGTGGTGATGGGTGTAGCTCTGGGAACACCTGGAGATGCTCAGGGGATGCTGGGGAGCTGCCCTGCACTTTGCATCCCAAAGGAATCCCGCTGTGGGAGCAAGGAGGACCGAGGTGGGCCCATTGCTGCTGCTCCAATGGACCCTCTCCCTGCATCAGTTTGGGCTGTAGGACACAAGGGAGCTGCCTGCCATGGCCAGGAGGCTCCAGGTCATCCAGCAGGAGCAGAGCAGAGGAATCACCACCAGTGGGGCTCCCTGTACCCCAAATACCCCAAATCCCTTGCAGAGACACTGCAGCATCCTCCACAGCATCACCCTCATCCGAACAGCCTCCTGGTCCTCCCTGTGGCCAGCGCATCCCTCCGGATCCTAGGATCCCACTCCCAGGACAGGCTCCCTTTGGCCAAGGGGGGCAGCACGTCGGGACCCTCCGCTTCCACCCGGAGCGTTGGGAATGGGAACAAAACGAGCGGAGAAGAAAGGGAAGGGCAAGGAGAGGGGTGGAGAGGAGGGGCAGGTGTCAGCAAGCTGCCTCCAGCCATCTGCTGCCAGCTCGGGGCCTCCGGGGCCCCCCAGCTCTGTGTCTGATGGGGACAACGCCGGCTCTCGAGGGGGGGGACACAGGGACACGTTGTGCCATCGCATCCCCCACCTGAGCGCAGCCCCATTGGGGAGCTCCGGAAAGGGATGCTCATCCCTGGTCCTCCCTCCATGGGGCTGCCTGGGGGCCTTTGTCACAGCTGAGCTATGGGGGGGGCTCATAGGGATGTTGCCCCCTATTCATTGGGTGGAGGGAAGGTTGGGGTATGCCCTGAGCTCCCCCCAAGCTGGCCTGATGTCCCCTTGTGTCCCCCCGATATGTGCCAGCGCCTCAGCACCCTCACAGGGAAGAGCTTCTGCCTCAGAGCTCATCTCAATCTCCCCTCTGGCAGGTTAAAGCCATTCCCCTTGGCCTGTCCCTCCATCCCTTGTCCAAAGCCCCTCTCCAGGTTTCCTGGAGCCCCTTTAGGCACTGGAGCTGCTCTAAGGTCTCCCCTTCAGGAGCCTTCTCTTCTCCAGGCTGCCCCAGCCCAGCTCTCTCAGCCTGGCTCCATAGCAGAGCTGCTCCAGCCCTCGCAGCAGCTCCAGGGCCTCCTCTGGCCTCGCTCCAGCAGCTCCACGTCTCTCTTGTGCTGATGCCCCAGAGCTGGATGCAGGGGAGGTCCAGAGCTTCTCATCACCCATCACCCCCAAGGAGAGGTTCCCCCATGTTTTAAAGGATGGGTGCTGAAAATTCAGGGTCCCAAGCAGAGGAATTCTCTGCCCCAGAGGTGGCCTCTCCCTGGGGCCCATCATAAGGAGATCAGGGTCTGTGGTAGGTGCATCCTCCACCCTCACCAGGAGGGATGCAGGAGGGAGGCTGAAGGGATGCAAGAGGGATGCTGAAGGGATGCTGAAGGGGTGCTGAAGGGATGCAAGAGGAATGCAGGAGGGATGCGGGAGGGATGCTGAAGGGGTGCAAGAGGGATGCGGGAGGGATGCCGAAGGGGTGCAAGAGGGATGCCGAAGGGGTGCAAGAGGGATGCTGAAGGGGTGCAAGAGGGATGCTGAAGGGGTGCAGGAGGGATGCTGAAGGGATGCTGGAGGGATGCTGGAGGGGTGCTGGAGGGGTGCTGGAGGGGTGCGGGAGGGATGCTGAAGGGATGCTGAAGGGATGCAAGTGGGATGCAGCTCCTTATCCCAGTTCATCCACTGGGTCTCACCCTTGGAAATAGCTGAGTTTTCTGAAGGGATCCCTCCAGGTTTCACCCTGGCACAGCCCAGGCCCTGGGTACCAGCATCATTAGAGCATCTGCAAAGGGAGGATGAAGAGGGTCACAGCTCCATCGGAGCCCCCAGAAGGCAAAGCCTGCTGCATTAGACCCTAATCCGAGAGGCCTTGGGGAGCGTGGCTCCGAGTGGAGGCTCTAATCCCCTCCGTAAACGATATGGCACTAACTACCCCGATGGGACTCCGGCCACATCTGGTAGGAGAAACCCAGCTATACCTTTGCTAAGAGGATGAGGATGCAGAGGGGAACATGCCACAAACCCTGTTTTATCCACCGTGATCCCATGTCTGAGCTGGCGGGATGGGACCGTTTAACGGTTGCGCTTGATGATCTTAAAGATCTTTTCCAACCTCATCGATTCCATGATCTCCACCTGGATCACAAGCTAAATCACCTGCAAACGAGCTCTGCAGCCAGCACTGATGGCTCCGAGCCCCAAACCCTGCCATGGGTGCTGTAAGGCCCATGCCGTGCCTCAGTTTCCCCCCGGGGCCGCCGGGCTCGTGCATCACGCAGCGGGATGCAGCCGCTTTTGTGCTGCTCCGGCTCTTTGAGGGAGCACAAAGAGGGGACCCGGCGGCACAGATGGACCCTTTCAGAGGGAAGCGGCTCCTTTCTCCGTCTGGCTCTGCCTCCGTCGCAATCCCCCTTAATTGAATCCACACTTTCATAGCTCATTACCCCCCTGATGGATTGGATTAGCCTGCGCCAGCCTCGGCGGGGAACAGTTGGCTGCTCCGCGTCCCCATGGGCAGCAGCAGAGAGGTGTGGAAGGGGCCCAGCGGCTTCCTGGCCATCAGCCGGAGCTCGGGAGCAACGGCCACGACCTCGGCACAACGGCCGGACCCAGCTGCGGTCTAGCCCCAGCCCCACACCGCTGGCACAGTGCAGGCAGTGGTCCTCACGATGCGCTGTGGGGTGCTGGACCCCTCTAGGTGACACGATGGGGTCCTGGGTTTCCCCCGTGGTATTGATTTGGTGATACAAGAGCATTCCTGGGATGCTGGAGGGATGAGGGAAGGATGCAGGAAGGGATGTGGGAGGGATGCTGAAGGGATGCGGGAAGGATGCGGGAGGGATGCAGGAGGGGATGCAGGAAGGGATGTGGGGAGGATGCAGAGAGGGATGCGGGAAGGATGCAGGAAGGGATGCTGAAGGGATGTGGGGAGGATGCAGAGAGGGATGCGGGAAGGATGCAGGAAGGGATGCTGAAGGGATGCGGGAAGGATGCAGAGAGGGATGCGGGAGGGGACCAGCTCTAGATTGGGGCATCAATGACCTAACCCTGTATCTCGTGTGACTTGTGGCAGCACAAGAAAGGGGGCTCAGGACCCCCAAACGTGAGGCAGGACGCTGGCACGTACCGATCCCCCCCCGCCACCGCGTCCATATGGAATAACGGCCGCTGCCGCCGCGGCTCCCGGCCCCGCTGGCTCATTAACCTCTGCTCCGGGCTGGATCCCAGCCCAGCTGCCAGCGATGCTCCCGGGGGGCGCCGGGGGTCAGGCCTGCGGTGGTTTGTGTTTGTGGGTTCACGCAGGGCTGCTGCTGGGATCCATCCTCCAACAGCCCAGTGCTGCTGCTGGGATCCATCCGGATCACAGCGGGGGCTGCAGGAGCTGGGCAGAGCCCCCAGTTTAGAATCATGGAATCAACCAGGTTGGAAGAGACCTTTAAGACCATCAAGTCCAACCGTTCCCCAGCACTGCCAAGGCCACCACTAACCCATGGCACTGAGGGCATCGGCTACACGGGGTGTGAACACTTCCAGGATGCTTCCACCACTTCCACTGCTTCCTTTGGGAAGCCTGTTCCAAGCTGGATCACCCTTTAGGGGCGGGAATTGCTCCTAATTTGGGCCAGTCCTCAGGGCTGGGCTTATCCTGGGCCCCTTTTGCCTTTCAGTGCCCGTCCCCTGCCTCAGGGTGACATCTCAGTGTCCCCCAGCATCCAGGTACCCCCAAGCGCTGCTGCTGGCTTGAGCATCCTGTGGGCACACGGCCCAATCCAGCCCTTGGCTCACATCTCCGGGACCATTTGGGCTGGAAACAACCCCCGGAGGCCTCTTCATCCGATGGGCTCCTGCCTGATTACGGTTGGGGAGGGATTGGCCAAGGGATGAGTTTAAAGATGGGATTATTCCTGTACAAATTCTGATTAAAGCACCCTCAAGCCCTCCAGCCGCGCTGTTAAGCCGAGCTCTAATCTCGCCCCGGCAGCAAGACTCCGTCAATAGCTCCAAATCTCTCCGCTGTTGGTTTATCTGATGGGGATTAAGCTGGGAGGTCCCTGAACTTGTATTAGAAGAGATAAACCCCCCCCAGACCTCGGGGTGTGCGTGTCTGCGGTGGCCGATCACTGCTGCCGTCTCCCCTTCCAGCCGGGGAAGGGGGTGACGACATTCCCAGTGCCATCCAGATTCCCCGGGCTGCCTGTCCCTGCCCATAGCTCCGGGATGAGCATCTGCATCCCCACAAGCTCTGCTGGTGGCCCAGGATTTTCCATCCCCTCTGCTGGAGCACCAGGATCCATCCAAGGGACATCTCAGGAACATCCCACATGAGCCAAACGTGATCTCTGAGGCTTCCAGACCAGGACAAACAGTGGGATTGAGGGAGAAGGATGAATCCTCTGAATGGAGCCCATGGTCCACCCTAACTCCCTGCACACCCAGCTATGGTGGCATCTTGCAGCCCCTTTAGGATCCATCTCCAGTGCTGCAGTATTGCCCAAAGCTTGGTGGGATGCTGGGTGGATGCACTGGAAGATGCTGGATGCTGCAGAGATGGGGACACTCCATCCATAGGAGTTACCCACCTGCACATCCATGTCCAGGAGCAACAGCTTGGACTCATGGAGAGAAGAAGCTGGTCCTGAAGGCTGCAGACGTGCAGATGATGCCTTGGTTGCCCCATAGTGTGAGCTTTGCACAAGCCCAGTTTAACCCTTGATGCAGACAAGCTGCATCCTGGCCCATCCCAGGGCATCAAGCACGGTGCCACCACATTGATCCCATCGGGACCACACTCGGCTCCTCTCCCACGGGACCACACGAACAGCCAGGAAGTTCCTTGCCAAAATCTGATGTTCCCCAGTGGACAAAGACGATTAAGTCGGGAATGAACAGCCTGACACTGCGGCTTAGTGGGAAAAGGCCGGTGGGTTCCCGAGCTGGGCACGTTTCGGAGCTCAGCGGCTCTCGGGGTTATGAGATTACCAACAATATCAGAATTACAGCTCTAAATCCGGGGTTTAACCAGGCTCAGCAATTCCAGAGCTCTGGACACCACCCCCCTTCCCGGCTCTGGAAACCAGGGCATCTCGGAGGCTCACAGGGAAGAGCTGCTCCCAACTGCAGCTTTCCCAATGCAAGGTCCTCCATGGACAAACTGGTGCTGGACACCCCAATCTCTGCCATGGGAATGCTTCATGTGGGATGAAGCATCCCTCTCTTGGGGTCTTCTACACCTTGCACAGAGAAGGATGGTGTAGGAGGTTGGTCTCACCTGGCTCTTTCAGCTTTGATGGTCGCCCTTCTCCTTGCATGTTCCCCAGTGGCTTCTTCCTTCCTATATCCTTAAAAAAGGGGTCCTGGTTTTTGGCTGGCTCCCCAAGGATGGGGCTGGCTCTGCCATCCCATCTGACCTCCATATAGACCCACATGGAGACCCTGGGGGATTTAAAGCAAAGCTTTAGTAGCTCAGGATGTGTCTGGAGCTGCCTCTGTTGTTCCCAACTGTGGTTTAGAAGTCCAAGATGCATCTGGAGCTGTCTCTGCATCCCAAATCAGTGCTCACCCAGCAACTGGAGATGATGAAGCATGAGGAGACGATTGACCATAGAGGTTCCCAACAGCACCTCCAGCCTCCTTAACCCCTTCTCCCAGCAGAAAGAGCATCCTCCAACCTCAGCAATGCAATAGTAAGGGAAGGGGCAGGTTTTAACAAGGGAGTGTTAATTGGTCATTAGGGCTACATAAGTGCAGCTGATGGACCCCACTTGTAGGGCACCTCCTCATCCATCCATAGCTCAATGTGGATCCTCACTAGGGCTGGTGAGAAGCAGTGGTGCCCTTCCCAGCATCCAGACATTCCCAGTCCCATTCCCTTCTGGTTATGGGACCTATCCCAGCCTCTCCCTGTCCAGAAGGGTGGTGGGGGACCCACCAAGGTGTAGGGTAGAAGATGGACCTGCCCCATCCAAAGCTGTGCCAGTGCTCAGGAGCACATATATAGGCCCTATATAGAGAGGTGAGGAAGGACCATGGGCTCTATTTGGAGGATGCCACATGTGGTACTTCATCCTTCTCCCCCATTCCCACTGTGTTTCCCGGTCTGGAAGCCTCAGAGATGCCACAGCTTAGTGGTGGCCTTGGCAGTGCTGGCGAACGGTTGGATTTGATGAGCTTCAACCTCTTTTCCAACCTGCTTGCTTCCACGGGGCACCGAGCGCGCCGGTCCCCAGCCCCTCGCCCATCCCCGCAGCTCCAGGCCTCCGTGTCCTGCGGAGACACGTGGGATTTCGTCCACATGGAGCTCCTGACGGCCCCACACCGGGGCATTCCCTCGCCAGCTGTGCCCGTGCGCGCCCCTGCGGCTCCCGGCTCTCTTGGCACAGGCTGGAGCTGCTGGAAGAGGCAATTCCCGGCTGTTGGGCACACACAGGCCCCGGGGACCTGGCACCGAGCAGGGTTTGGCCACTGCCCAGGAGGAGAAGGGCCAGGGCACAGCTGGAGCCCCAGCACCAGCGGGCAGCAGCCGCTGTCCTTGTCCCACTGCACCCAGAGCATCACCGTGGGTCCCGCTGCCCTGGGTGCGTGGCCAGGGTGTGATACACTGTGGGTGTCAGCACAGACCCCATGTGTGCCCACGCCTGATGTGTGGAAGTGCTGGAGTGGTTTTGGGGGGTGCGTGCATGGAGGTGGATGTGGTGGGAAGGGTCTTCCCACTTCCACAGGCTGCAGTAACCCCCAGCCCATGGTGCAGAGCGGGGCAGGGCAGGGCCCATCCTCATGTGGGTGCAGCCCCACGTGGGTGCAGCCCCAGGAAGGGGCTTCCCCAGGGAAGTTTATCCCCATGGAGGTGCATCCCCATTTAGGTGCATCCCCATTTAGGTGCATCCGCATGTAGGTGCATCTTCACATAGGTGAATCCCCATGGAGGTGAATCCCCATTTAGGTGCATCCCCATGTAGGTGCATCCCCATTTAGGTGCATCCCCCTGTAGGTGCATCCCCATATAGGTGCATCCCCCTGTAGGTGCATCCCCATTTAGGTGCATCTTCACATAGGTGAATCCCCATGGAGGTGAATCCCCATGGAGGCGCATCCCCATGTAGATGCATCCCCATGGTGGTGCATCCCCATGTAGGTGCATCCCCGTTTAGGTGCATCCCCATGTAGGTGCACCCCCATGTAGGTGCATCCCCATGTAGGTGCATCCCCATTTAGGTGCATCTTCACATAGGTGAATCCCCATGGAGGTGAATCCCCATGGAGACGCATCCCCATGTAGATGCATCCCCATGGTGGTGCATCCCCATGGAGGTTCATCTCCATGTAGGTGCATCTCCATTTAGGTGCATCCCCATGTAGACGCACCCCCATTTAGGCGCATCCCCATGGAGGTGCATCCCCATGGATGTGCATCCCCTTGTAGATGCATCCCCATGGAGATGCATCCCCATGGAGGTTCATCTCCACATAGGTGCATCCCCACGTAGGTGCATCCCCCTCCCGCTCCCCAAACCATCCTCTCCCCACCTGCTTGTTGGACACTCAAGGTCTCTCCTCAGCACCCTCTTGCCCAGGTCCTGCCCCTTGTGCAGCTCAGCCCCATCCCTGCTCGAAGCTGCAGCATCTCCCAGCCCGTGGCAGTGGGAGTGGGTGCCCCCCAAGACCTACCAAAAGCCCCCCAGGAGCCAGACGCAGCTCATGGCACAAGGACACATTGAGCAGGGGGTCCCCATGAGAGGGGCCATGGGGAGAAGACACCTTGACAGCAGCCAGGAGCTGTTTTGGGGAGTGGAGGACCTGGGGGGCTGTAGGGGCCAGGTCATGGTAGGGTGATGGCTTGGGTGGGATGAAGCCAGGACACACGTGTCCCCTGCATGGGCATGATGGTGCCGTTCATGGAGCAGGCAGGATGTGTCCCAGTGCCTCTTCAGAGCTGACATGTGTGTGTGAGCATGTGCTGGCATGTGCACATCTCCCCATCCATGTCAGCACTGCTCACAAGAGTGTGTGTGCACACGCAGACCTGGCCAGGACGATGCATCGTCATGTATGTGCATGGCGTGTCAGCGTGCACACGTGCAAAGAGCTGCCCACACGTGTCTGTGCCATGTGCAGGTGATGTTTGCATGTGCATGTATGGCCACAGCCGTGTAGGTGCACATGTGTGTGTCTGTGCATGTTTGCATGTGCCTCTACATGCGTGTGAGCACATGTTCGTGACGTGCATCCCGTGAACGCCAGGACAAGACAGGCAGAGCCAGCAGCAGCTCCATGTTAAATGCACCCACATTGCCCCACAACCAACCCCACCATCTCCCCATGGCTCTGGAGACCTTCTCTCTATGTCCCATGGCCAGCACTAGCAACCAGCAGCCCATGGAGCCCAGCCCCGAGGTCAGGGAGCCCAGATTGACCCCACAATTTGGGGTTCGGATGCTCTGGTCTCCCCAGGAAGCCCCTCACCACCACCACGCTGAAGACCCCGGACAAGGAGACAACAACCCAGGGACGACGCTGCTTGAAACAAGACCACGACTTTATTTGACCTAAAACCCCCAAATCTGCTTTCTTTACAAAAGGATAAACATTTGCTCTCAGTACAAAAGGGAAGAAGGTCCCGGAGGGGACCCAGGGGCCGGGCAGGGAATTCCAGAGCTTGGATCATCTCAGAATTCCCAACTCTATACAAAACCAGGGAGCTTTGGCCACCGGGCCAATGGGGACATCAAAAATAGGTGCCTGGGATTTCTTGGAGACAAAAATAGTTGCATAGGCTTTGGAAGTTATTGCTCATCTAGGAATACAAGGGATGAGTTGGGAGCTGCTGGCCTCCCACATCCAACAAACGACCATCCTAAAGATGGAATTTGACGTTAAAGTTGGTGAAATTCTCGGTTTCACCCCCAGAAAATGGGCAGGAAGAGAATAAATTAAATAAATAATGGCTAATAAATAACCCTGGAGCAAGAGCACTGCAAAAGGGACACATCTCCACAACGCTAAGGCCAACTAAGCACCTGGGAGCCAACTGGGAAAGGAGGGGGCTGTTTAGCGCGTTCCATGTTCCATGGAGGATGGAAGGAACTAAATGGAACCCCCCCCACAGATAAATCATCAATGAACCAGGAAATTGAGACACGTTTCTTTTGGCAGGATGTGTTTGGGACACGGATCAGGATGGAGAACGCTACGAACCATAAGCAGACGTGGTCCTCATCAGGAGCAAGGGTTCCATGAGAGCTCCTCTTCCAGCCAGGATCTTTGTGCTCTGAATGATCAAGAGTCCCATAAAGAGGTTTCAAGATCCATGTGCTGAGCAGCTCATGCTGGTTGTAGGTCACAAGCAAGGTTTGGGGCTCAGCACCAGGAGGCAGTGATGGAGGGACCATCATGGAGAAGCTCTGAGCCTGCTGGACCGTGTTGACCATGGATGGTACAGTGGCAACTAACATAAGGTTCTCCATTGGGTGGGAAGCTTCAAGGAGGAGCAACTGTGTTGGTCTTCTGCAAGTGGTCCAGATCATTCCCTGGACTGGGAAAACCATGATCCCATCAGAGCATATGGGATGGGAACCGGTCGTCCCAAGGAGCAGGGGGGCTTGTCTCCACCTATATGAGACAGAGGTGTCCCCGCACGCCACCATCCCAAAGAGGGAGGAAAAGGAGCTGTAACGTCTTGGCAATGAATGATCCCAAGTGCTGGAGTGCATCAAGTCCTGCAGGGTGAAGCCACCTTCCGGAGCATCTCTGGAGGAGAAGATCATCACAGTGGCACCAGGGCAGACCTATTGGGATAGGACAGGAGGACCACTGAACCTTCCACAGCCACGTCCTGCAGAGATGCTCAGAAGTCTCTCACCCCATAGCGGTGACATCCCGGTTGTGTCCATTCTAGAAACAGCTCCACGATGATGCTGAACTTCTCTCTGCATCAAAGGTTTGGGTCTACCTCTGCTTTGCTACTCGTTGAAGATGGCATTGAGCTGAGGACCAGCTACGTGGTGCGGGTAGGACTCATAGCTCATGTCTACGGGGATCTCGTAGCGGGACACCGTGTTTTGGAAGTGGGAGGCATGTCCATGTGCTCCAGTCAAGCTGACTGAGGGGTAGTGGGCCATGAAGGTGTAGGATTTATCCAGGTCTGGAGACCCATCTTGCTTCAAGGAGAAGTTCCCACTGATGCTCAGGGGTGGCGTCAGGGGACCCTCGTAGGGGGGAGTGGTGCAGTCAGAGGGATGGTTTCCAAAGGAAGCATCCACCAAGCTCTTGAAGGTGGGGGGCTTTAAATGCAGCAGATGGGTTTCCATGGTCCCATAGGGTGGGCTTGGGAGCCCCGGGGACTGGTAGCTGAAGGAGTGGCTGGATATGGCTGATTCACACACCGGGGACTTCTCCTCATGCTTCTCCAGGAACAAGGTCTGTGGTCCCAGCTGCAGGCACCCGGCCACCAGGTTACTGGTGGGCTGGGACAAGCCCTTGCAGAGCATCTCCACGAAGCTCTTCCCTTCGGGAGTCTGCCCCGTCTCGAGCACCTCAGACAGAGCCCAGATGTAGTTCCTTGCCAGCCTCAGGGTCTCGATCTTGGACAGCTTCTGGGTCTTGGAGTAACAGGGCATCACCCTCCTCAGGTTGTCAAGAGCATCGTTGAGGCCGTGCATCCGTGTGCGCTCCCGGGCATTGGCCTTCACCCGCCGGGCCCTGAACCGCTCCAGCCTCGCCTTGGTCATCTTCTTCTTCTTTGGTCCTCTCCTCTTCGGCTTTTCCCCATCATCCTCTTCCTCCTCTTCCTCCTCAATACTGTCGTGCTCTTCATTCAAGCCAGACATCAAAGCAAAAGGACCTTGCCTGTTGTCCTCCGCCTTCAGCTCGTCTTTGGAGCCCAACGCTTCGTCCATCCAGGGTTGGGTGCTCACGAGCTCCGCCATCTCTTTGGGCTTGGCATAAGTCTTGGTCATCTCTGATCTCTGCAACAGAAGGACAAGGAGATGTTAAGGAATTGCAGCAGAAGGGTCACCCAATGTGTTGGGGGCACTAGGGACTGAGCTCAGAATCATCTCCCAGAGATGCCAACTCCTTTCTGTCCACTAATGGTAGCTATAGAACCTATTTATCCATCATTTATCCACCTACAGTAACTTCTGGCAAACGCTTTGGGGAGCTACTGAAGCCACCCCTGGGGCCCAGAAGCTCTTTTCCAGGGCTCAGAGCTTCCAACAACTCAATTTTGGGGTTATTCCCACTCATTAATCCCTCCCCTCATGGCTTCAACCCTGATTATCACGTTATGGGTTGCAACAGGGCGATGGGAAGCCTCTGGAGATGCTCGTGCCCCAGCTCATTTGGTTGAACCTTCGCTTTGCTCCGCCGTAAGGAGCAGTCACACCACACAAACCAGCTTTGGATTCATGATGATGAGCCCCCAAATCCTGTCATCGTGCCTGACTCATTTAATAAAGCTTAACATCTAAGCAGCTTTGCTGAAAGTGCTGCCCAAGCCCTGGCTCCATGGCCCCTGTCCACTCCATGTGGAAAATCCCACTTCTAATACGCGGGATGGGGCTTGAGGCTGGATTAGGGTGTTAATTGCTGCTCACAGCCAGTGAATCCCCGGAGGACCACGGAGCCCCGGCTGATGGAGCAATAGGGGTCTGGGAGATGCTGGTGGGTGAAGGTGGTGAAGGACCATCTTTGAGATGAATGGAGCTGGTCCAAATTCCTTCTGGGATCCCCAGGGCTTTGTATGGTGAAAGCAGCCCTGAAACAGCTGCAGATCCACTCCAAGGCAGCCGGAGGGGCGTGTTCATTCCATCCTTGGGGATGGATCCCAAAGGATCCCAGAGGATCCATCCCCAAGCATCCCTGCCGGCAGCTCCCATCCCATCCCATCCATCTGGGTGCAGAATCCACCCCAGAAGCAAATCACTGGGTTCAGGTCTCAGTTGAAGAGCCGAGCCCAGTGTCCTCCCCATTCCCATCACTTCACAGCGAGGTATTCCCATGGAGCTTCAGAAGGTTTTCTTCTTTGGAAATCCGGTTTGAATTTTCAGGGATTTTGTTCCTTTTCTCCAGAATATTGATGTTTTAAAAAGGTGGGAAAAGTGGACAAAGAGGGAATTGCCTGATGGAGTCACTCCGGGAGTTTCCCAAGCAAGGAGCTTTGGAAGTGGGAAGGGGAAGCTTTTCCATCCCTGTTATTTTGGATCCTTCATGGAATCACGGAATGGTTTGGGTTGGAAGGGACCGTAAAGATCATCCAGACCCACTCCCCTACATCCCTCCTCATCTGAAAGAACCACAAGAAACCCATGGCAGGAAAAAGCCCGTCGTGGCCAAAAACTTCCTTTTCAGGTGGGGATGGCTCAGCCCATCTGGCACCAGATGCTTCCCCTTTGTGTCCCAGGCTCCCATCCCAAAACAAGTGGGTTCAGTTCCTTCTCCTTTCCTGTAGGACCAGGAACTCAGTTTCAACCCTCCAGTGGTTTCTTTCCGAGGGTCTGGATCCCCCAAAGGAGGACAGTTGGTTCAGGACAAAGCCCTGCACAGCCCCACATATGCAGACCTTGACGCTGGACAGAGCCACCCAAAGCAGAAGCAGGACAGAGGGATGAGGAGGAGGATGCAGGAAAGATGCACAAGAGCCAGGAACCAAATGAGCAGCTGGGGCTGGGAATTCATCCCGGAGAGGGGCAGGACAGACAAGGAGACCATGGAAATTAGGAATTACGTGAGTCCTCCGCACTGTATCCTGCCTGGGAATGCAGCAGGATGTGGCTTGGC
This sequence comes from Strigops habroptila, assembly GCF_004027225.2. Classification (NCBI taxonomy): domain Eukaryota; kingdom Metazoa; phylum Chordata; class Aves; order Psittaciformes; family Psittacidae; genus Strigops; species Strigops habroptila. The sequence goes on along the minus strand of NC_044299.2, from coordinate 1,261,423 downwards.
TATAGGGGAGCCGGTGGGCTCTGGCTGAGTGCTGGCTGCATCCCGGAGGATGCCTCGATGGGGATAGGGATGTGCTTGAGGAGCTGCCCCATCGGGAGAAGAGGAACAAAAGTCTGGGGCTGGGGCAGGTCCTTCATTACCTCCATCCCCTTCATCATCTCCATCCTCTTCATCACCTCCTTCCCCTTCATCGCCTCCTTCCCCTTCATCACGTCCAGCCCCGACGTGGCGGGGATGGCACCAGTGCCCGGTCCCGATGCTACCCCAGCTCAGGTCCTCCCGGGTTCCCGCATCCCATCGGGATGAAGCCACATCCCCGGGACCCCGGGAGGGTCCGGCTCCATCCCACTCTTCACCAGCACTCCCTGTATCCCCGCTCGGAGGTCGCAGAACCCCCCGGGACCGGGTCTCGCTGCCGTCGGGGCAGAACCCCCCGCACCATCCCCGAGGGACCGGGGGGCACCGGGCGGCTGCGGAGCCCCGTCGGAAGGGTCGGCACGTCCGTTCGTGTCCCCCGCACCTTCGTGTCCGCCCTTACCTGGGCACCGGAGCGAGTCCCCGCCGTCACTTGCCGGGGCGCATCGTGCCTCCAGCCCCGGCGGCTGCCCCGGGAGCGGCACCGGCGGCGGCTCCGCTGTCGGGCGGTTTTGAGAGCCCGGCGCTGCCGGCGGCTCCTGCCCGGCCGCGGGTCCCGAGTGGCTCCTCCTACGGGGGGAGGCGGCCCCGGGCCCGGCTCCTCCCGCAGCCCCACCGGGGCCCCGACGGCAGCGCCCGGGGTGGGGGTCTCCGGGGGGGCACCCCCGGTCCCTGGGGCGTCCCGGGGTGGGTGTCCCTGGAGGAGCATCCTCGGGTGGGTGCGCTGGCCGGGGTGCCGCGGGTGAGCAGCACTGGGTGGGCAGCCCTGGACCAGTGCCCTGGGATGAGCATCCTGGGATGAACACCTTAGGATGGACACCCCTAGATGGGCAGCCCTGAATGGGGACCCCTAGATAGGCACCCCTGAATGGGGACCCCTAGATAGGCACCCTGAATGGACATCCCTAGATGGGCAGCCCTGAATGGGGACCCCTAGATAGGCACCCCTGAATGGGGACCCCTAGATAGGCACCCCTGAATGGACATCCCTAGATGGGCAGCCCTGAATGGGCATCCCTGGACCAGCACCCTTGGATGAGCATCCTGGAATGAAGACCTTAGGATGGGCATCTGTAGAGGAGCACCTCTGAATAGGTACCCCTAGATGGGCACCCCTGGATGGACAGCCTGGATGGGGACCCCTAAATGGACACCCCTGGGTGGGTACCCCTAGGTGAGCATCCCTTGATGGGGACCCCTAAATGGGGGCTCCTGGATGGGCATCCCTGGACCAGCACCCTTGGAAGAGCACCCTGGGATGAGCACCTTGGGATGGGGACCCCTGGCTGAACACCCTGATGGGCACCCAGCTCACCCAGCAGCAGGACAGACCCTCCATGGGGGGACTCCCCCCATCCCACAGTGCCAGGGGCTGTGGGGGGGCTCAGACCCGGGTGTCACCGTTCACCACCCCCCTTGTCCGGGCACTGCCGCGGTGACACCGGTGCTGGGACACTGAGGGGGGACACACCAAGCCCTGGGCAATGTTGGCTCCAACCAGTTCTGGGGGGGCCCCGGGGAGCAAAGGGGTGTAATGAGAGCCAGAAGGGGCCCTTTGCTGCTCAGGCAAAGGAGGGGGCCCCCCATCATCATCTCATCACCCCACATCCCGCCCCAGCTCTCCATTCCCAATGAGGGTGATGGGGGGGCGATAGGAAAAGAGCCCCCCGTGCATGAAGAGCTGGGTCCTATGGGTCACCTCGCTCAGCCTCTTGAACCAGAGGCTCAGCTCCTCCAGCCACAGGAGCTGCAGCCCCCGAGGTTGGGGGGGACACTACTGACACCCCAAAAGTCATTCCCCCCTTTCCCCTCCATCCCTTCCCAGTTTCCGATCCCGGAGCTCAGCATCACAGCACGGGATCAGAGTGGGATCATCCCCACACGCACCAGCGCTCAGGACCCTTCGCCGTCATCCCGAGCGCTGGCAATCGCGGCTCCGGCAGCCTGGGATTAGCGGGAATACTAATGAATTCATTAGTGGATTCATGGCTCCATTCCCGGCTCCAGGCTGGGCCGGGCAGGGAAAGCAGGAACAGATTGCGGCCAATAAATCTGCCTGTTGCCACGTCCGGCCCCAGCCCCAGCCCCTCCCTGGCAGATGGTTCCAACAGGTCCCAGCACCCGCACAAAGGGGCCGGTGGGTGCCCCAGGGATGGGGGGGGACACAGCGAAAGGTCCCCCCCTCCACCATTGCCATCGGTGGCTCTGGGATCTGGGAACGGGAATGACCCCGGAGCGATGGCGGGAGCATTGTGTGCTGCCGGCCACGTGCCGCTGCCTCAGCCCATTGTGTGGGGCTCCGCATCTGCTGGCGCTGGGCCCCCCGGGACCACGCTCACAACGTGTTCCACCTCCCCGTTCCCACCTCCAGCACCTGCCCAAGGGCTGGGAACACCGGGATGGAGACACTGGGGTGGGCAGAGTGGGGGGGCTGCGGCTGGGGTGCAGGGAGAGCCCCCGTCCCCATCCCGGGTGGGCATTGGGCGTCTCCAAGGTGGACTTTCCACCCCTTCTAGGTGTTCTCCACCCTCCATTAGCCCTCCAATCTCTCAGGGGTCCCCCACATCCCACCCTGTCCCCACCATCATCTTCTCAGCACCCCACATCCCTCCCCAGCTCTCCATTCCCAGGCACTGGTGGCTCCGGACACCAGCTCATCACCCCACAGCAGCCTCAGCTCAGGGGTCCCCATCACCTTGCACTGTCCCATCATCTCTGCTCATCCCAAGCCTCAGTTTCCCTGTCCCTGCTCATCCCGAGCCTCAGTTTCCCTCTCTGCTGTGGGGCTCTCAGCAGTGCAGAGCATGAGGAACAGGCTGCACCATCCCTGTGACACCCAGAGAAGATGTGCTGGGGATGCAGCCCAGGATATGGTGATGCTCCACCTCGATGATGCTCCATCCCAGTGATGCTCCACTTTGAGGATGCTCCACCTTGAGGATGCTCTACCTCGATGATGCTCCATCCCAGTGATGCTCCACCTTGAGGATGCTCTACCTTGAGGATGCTCTACCTTGAGGATGCTCCACCTTCATGATACTCCACCTCAATGGTGTTCCACCATGCTGATGCTCCACCTTGAGGATGCTCCACCTCAATGATGCTCCCCTTCGATGATTCCCCACCTTGATGATGCTCCACTTGGGAAGGGGATGAAGGCACCTCTCAGATGCTCTGGGCAGGGCACAAACCTTCACAGACACGGAGCAACACTTGGGAATGTTGGGAAGTGGAGGCCACTCATCCCACCGTGTCCCCTGTGTCCCACCATCACCCCGGCCCACCATCCCTCACCCAGCATCTCTCCATCCCCTCATCTCAGAGGGGCCATAAGGGAAGGGAGGGTAATTCCCAGTGTCAATATTGGGAATGCCGCTTCCCACTCCTGTGCCGCCCATCACCCCATGTCAGGGCTGGAATTCCCGGCTCCGTGTGGCAATTACCGTGGATTAACGGGATCTAATTTAATCCCGGCAGCTGCTCCCGGGATGCTTCATTAACATGACACTGGGGAATGTGATTACGGAGGAACCAGGGCCCCGATGGGACACGGAGGTGACCCCGTTTGTCACCGTGAGCGATGGTGGCACCCGGAGAGGTGGCGGGATGGGGCTGGGACAAAGGGATGTTGCCCTGGGCACCCCCTCAGCTCCGTTTTGGGGGCTCCCAAGCCCCATCGTGATGGTCCAACACCAGGAGAGGGCGTTTCAATGGAGAAGGGACATGGCAGAGTGGGGACACAGTGGGGACGCCGTGGCCCCATCACTCACTGCAGCTCCTCCTGCCCCCCAGACCCCCAAGTGTGGGGCACAGAGGGTCCCGATGCTCTGGAGCTGTTCAGAGCTCTCATGCTCCCTGCCTCAGTTTCCCCTGTGCCCATGTCCTGCACCCCAAATCCATCCTGTGCCCCCAGGACTTTGCTGTGCCCATGTCCTGCACCCCAAATCCATCCTGTGCCCCCAAGGCTGTGCCCATGTCCTGCACCCCAAATCCATCCTGTGCCCCCAGGGATGTGCTGTGCCCACGTCCTGCACCCCAAATCCCTCCTGGGGTTCCCATTAATCCCATGGGAAGCTGCAGCCCCACACGTGTCCATCACTGCAGTGACACGATGGGAGCCCATCGAGCACCGGCTGCGGATCCGCATCCCCAGGCGGGAGCTGACATCTGCTGGTGGGAATCCTCGGCATTCCCGACCCGGGGGGCCGTGTCCTACTTGGGGGTCCCCGGGCCTGGATCTGGCGTCACCTTAACTATGGAGCAAGGAAGAGCTCGTCCATGCAGGGATGCTCCAGGGGGAGCAAAGCTGAGGACATGGGCACAGCCCTGGGGGCACAGGATGGATTTGGGGTGCAGGACATGGGCACAGCCCTGGGGGCACAGGATGGATTTGGGGTTCAGGACATGGGCACAGCCCTGGGGGCACGGGATGGATTTGGGGTGCAGGACATGGGCACAGCAAAGTCCTAGGGGCACAGGATGGATTTGGGGTGCAGGACATGGGCACAGCCTTGGGGGCACGGGATGGATTTGGGGTGCAGGACATGGGCACAGCCCAGCCCTGGGGGCACAGCACACATTTGGGGTGCCAGGGCTGTGGATGGACACTGCTCAGTGCGTTTCACAGCCCCACATCCCTGCGAAGAGCCTCTTGGGATCTACCTGGAACCTGTCCCAAAGTCTTCGGAGTCTGGAGGAGGTTTGTCTCCGGTCCATGAGCCCTCAGCCAGGCTCTGCAGGAGGAGAAGGAGAAGGAGGAGGAGGAGAAGGAGGAGGGGATGGGGAAGAGAAAAGGGGAAGGGGAAGGAGAAAGAAGAAGGAGGAGGAGGAGAAGGAGAAGGAGAAGGAGGAGGAGAAGGAGAAGGAGAAGGAGAAGGAGAAGGAGAAGGAGAAGGAGAAGGAGAAGGAGAAGGAGAAGGAGAAGGAGAAGGAGAAGGAGAAGGAGAAGGAGAAGGGGAAAGGAAAGGGGAAGAGGAAGGGGAAGGAGAAGGAGAAGGAGAAGGGGAAAGGAAAGGGGAAGAGGAAGGGAAAGGGGAAGGGGAACGGGAAAGGGAAGGGGAAAGGGAACGGGAAAGGAAAGGGGAAGGGGAAGGGGAAAGAGAAGGAGAAGGGGAAGAAGAAGGGGAAAGGGAAGGAGAAGGAGCAGGGGCAGGAGAAAGAAGGAGAAGGGGAAGGGGAAGGGGAAGGGGAAGAGGGGAAAAGAGGAAAGCGGAAGGGGAAAGGGAACGGGGAGGAGAATGGGAAGGGAAAGGGGGGGGAAGGGGAAAGAAGAAGGGGAAAGGGAAAGGGAAGGGGAAGGGGAAGGGGAAAGGGAAGGAGAAGGGGAAAGGGAAGGGGAAGGGGAAAGGGAAGGGAAAGGGGAAAGGGAAGGGAAAGGAGGGGAAAAAGGGGAAGGGGAAGGGGGGGAAAGGGGAATGAGGAAGGGGAAAGGGAAAGGGAAGAGAAGGGGGGGGAAGGGGAAAGGGGAAGGAGAAGGGGAAGGAGAAAGAGAAGGAGGAGGAGCAGGTTGAGGAGCAGGACGAGGACGCAGCTCCTTGGCACAGCGGTGCCTCAGTGCCTGGGCAGCGACCGCGGGCCCCAGATGTTGCGCTCGGGGCTGGGCTCTGCCCGTTTGGCTCCGGCCTCACGCAGCTGCCGCCTCCACCGCCGGGAGCAGCCCTGGCCCGTCCCCCGGGAGCGGCGGCCGCGGCTCCGGCTCCGGCTCCGGCTCCGGCTCCGGCTCCGGCTCCAGCCGGGCCCTGCCCCAGTGCGGGCTCTGCCGGCACTGCCGGCGGGGGCTCAGCGGGAGCTTCTGCCCTGCGAGGGTGCTGAGGCGCTGGCACAGGGTGCCCAGAGCAGCTGTGGCTGCCCCATCCCTGGCAGTGTTCAAGGCCAGGTTGGACACAGGGCCTGGAGCAACCTGCTCTAGTGGAAGGTGTCCCTGCCCGTGGCAGGGATTGGAGCTGGATGAGCTTTAAGGTCCTTTCCAACCCAAACCATTCCATGGTTCTCTGATCTGGAAAAGCATCCCTATGGAAGAAAAACCGTGACGTCTCTATGGGATCCAGCCAAGAGGTGGCTTTGCTGGAGGAGCTGTGGAAGGGGATGTTGTTAAGCTCAGGGCACAGCATCCCTATGGATTCCCGGCCTCCCTGCCAGGAAAGGGCTGCTCTTTGCAGGGAATTTTGCAAAACTTAAAGTAAACCCATTAATTACTTCATGGGATAAATTAATTAGACCTGGATCCTCCAGGGGCTGCTGCTCCGTGCTGGGTCCTTGGCTGACAGGAATGGGAGATGGAGTTAACTGGAATCATCCCAGTGACATCTCCCAGCCTCAGCTCCCAACTCAACCCACACATGGATCCTGCAGGATGCTCCTGAGGGGAGCAGAGCAGGAGGTGACATCCCAGGACACTGTGATGCCATCAGGAGACACTGGGACCAGGACACAGGAGCTGCACCCTGGGGCCGCATCCATCCCCACCTCATCCCTAGGGATGATTTCGACCTGGAAATAAAGACTTCCAAAGGGTCAGAGCTGTCGGATGGAGGTTGAACCCCAGCTCCAGCACCCCCCCAGTGCTCCCCAGTCCGGTTACTGGGGACCCCACACTCCTTTGGGGTCACCAGCTCCTCAGTGGTGGCATCCAGCTGGGATCCTGCATCCCCGAGCATCCTCTGCTCAAACAGAGCCCTTTTTAAGGTCAATTCTTGAGGTTCAGGGACAATTCCAGCTCTGTCAGCCTGATTTAATCACTGCTCCAGCAGATCCATCTCTGCTAACATGCTCCATCACCTCCGGGAGCAAAGATGGGATGAGGAGCTGTCAGGAATAACTTGGCCCATTTCTCTGGGGACATCCCACTCTCGCAAAGTCCTCACCAGGAGCTTTTTCCTGCGGGAAAAAGGCCAGGAATAGCTGCTTGTGCTGCTTCGGAGGCTGAGATTTCTCTCACCTGCAGTGGGAAGCCGGAGGTGGCCGCGGCTCTTGTCACTGCATACATTTACCCACCTCCTGCACGTCCCTTGGCCAGCGCAGGGGGGGACTTTGCCACCAAAGAGCTCCACCGCGCTTGCTCCACACCTTCCCTGGCTGCAACCGTGCCCCAAACCCCACTTTCTTGCCTCAAAAAGC